>NC_142601.1:4769610-5122000 GCF_041222555.1 Hakea prostrata
GAGAAAACGTAACAGCACACGTCAATTCAAAAAATGAGGTACTTCAGATCGAAATTAAGTAAACTTAATCTAAGAACTTGGGTTGATTAATTGGAATTTCAGATCAGCAAATCGCTGTATATAAATACATCCTTGCAGCTACTACCTCTACTATCACAACAGTAACACAAACCTTACTTGATTATCAGGTTTAGGAACAATGGCAGACGAGGTGCTTCTCTTGAGTGGTTGGTTCAGCCCCTTTGGAATGAGCGTCAGTATCGCATTGGCTGAAAAAGGTGTGGAATATCAATACAAGGAGGAGAACCTACTCGAAGGTAAAAGTCCTCTTCTGCTGCAGGTGAACCCAGTTCATAAGATGATCCCTGTTTTGATCCACAATGGAAAACCCATTTGTGAGTCACTCGTCATTGTTCAATACATTGATGAGACATGGAAGGACGACAAAGCTCCACTACTGCCTTGTGATGCCTACGACAGGGCACAGGCCAGATTCTGGGCTAACTATATCGACCAGAAGGTAAATTTCTTTACCTCAATGGACCTTAAGAGTTAGGATCTTTTAATTTATTATTTCCCTTAGTTTTTTTATTCAATCGATCGTATTGACCATACCTTGGAAGTAGTTGTTATATATAATTTAAACATAAGGCGGAATTCTGGACCTCATGCTATCAAAAGTTGAGCTGAGGTCCAACCCAAAAGGTGGGACAAGAATCGTTTCTTATTTAGTTTTCATTCATCTCATTTGTTTCTTATTCGATCTCTGTGTGAAATTGCAGGTAGTCAGCGGCATGATGGGAATAGTGAGGGGCTCAAAAGGAGAAGAACAAGAGAAAGCTAAGAAGGAATTTATAGAAGCATTTAAAATCTTGGAAAAAGAACTTGGTGACAAGCCATACCTTGGGGGTGACAATTTTGGGTTTGTGGATTTATGTCTCGTGCCCTTCTATAGCTGGTTTTATGCCCTCGGAACGCTAGTCAATTTCAGCGCCGAGGCAGAGTTCCCAAAGTTGATTGAATGGGGCAAGAGGTGCATGCAGAAGAAGAGTGTGGCTAATTCCCTTCCTGATCCACACAAGGTCTATGATTTTGCTCTTCAACTCAGAAAGAAGATTGGTGTGGCTTAGACAGAACCCAATTGTTGTGCATGAAAGTCTAGGATTTCAAATAAAGTTTTCCTCGTAAATTTTTAGATTCTTGTTTCTTCATGTTAGAATGTAGTAAATGGGTATGATTGGAATATAATCTTCTATTCCAACGAATGGAGGATTCCAGCTCTTGGGATTAGAGTAAGAACTAGCTAGAATAGCAAGAACAGCAAGAACTCATGAAATGTCATTTACCCAAATCATGTGTGGTTCTTCCCACATGTTATTGTAATCATGCATGGTTAATAAAATAATTTCAATGTCAAACTTTAATCCATTCCTCATTCACTCATTGATTATGATTCTTTCTATTTCCATATGTTCTTTTTCAATCGAGATGTATGAATCGATGTGTTTTTATGAATCTTATTCTCAGATCAACCGGATAAATATCATTAAAATGATAAAATTTGAAAAACATTTTATGAGTTTCATGGTTGCCTTTGCTATAGACTCAAAGTTTTATAGGTCTTTTTTTTTTCTTTCCTGGTACAATAGGAGTTTTATAAATAGAGGATGTAGATATTACATATACCATCAGTAAGAGTCAAACTTATGACCTCTTCACTAAGAGGTGAATGTCTTACCTATCAAGCAACCATGAGTTGGCAAATTTTATGAGTTTCACTTTTCTTACCATCTGATCGGTTGTTTAGATATGTCTGATGGTGATTCAAATCAACTTTTTTTTGTTTGATTTTCTTGATTCTATTTTTTGTCCTATCATGTTTCGATCTAAATGATGACCCCATGGAGTACAAAACAAGAAAGTATATGATCAAAATTTTATCATACATACCACCAAAGGGTTGGTTTACCTGATATCTCTAAGTGAAGATGTTAGAATTTCACTGTCCATAATAATATATGTAATAGCCCCTAATTATAAAAATTGTAATTTATATAAATCGAGAGTTTGAAGGGAAGTCATACTTCGGTGGTGATGCCATGGGCTTCATTGGTGTTTCCCTTATTCCTTTGTAGTATTAACTCTACGCATTAGAAGGGATCTATACAAATTTCAAGAAATCGAATCATGTTTTGAGTGGTTGAATTTTAAAAAAATTCATATGACATCATTTAATGTTAGACACTACAAGCATCACAATGGCATTGCACTAGCCTACAAAATCCTTTGAGGGAGAATTGAACGTAATCTTGTAAGTGGACATAGCCTTGATGGTATACTCACATTAACTTAAGTTGAAGCAACATTCTTTTTATGACAAAAAAAGGAAAACAGATACATTAGATATTAAATTGTAGTATTATGGTGGACTTGTGCGTACTTCAATAAAGAATGAAGGAAATTTTCAATGTCACCATTAGGTTACCCTTTAAAATTAATTCCACTCCCTGACTTCTCCAAAGACACTAGTGCCATTAGGAAATCATGCTTAAGTGTTGATGTAAGCAAAGTTAAATATTTCAAAAGGATAAAAATAAGTTTGATCAAGAAACTCATGTTTGGTTATTTTTTTCATCTCCCTCTACAGTTTGTGACTACATCCTCTCATAACCATAAATCTTCACAAAGTTTAGAAGATATGCACCATGAATAATGTTTTTAAACTTAGAATATGCAGTAATATTGAAAATAGATAAGTAAAAACTAATTCGGATTGACGGTGTTTATTATATGAGGTCTATCTAATAATTAAACTGAATAACTCAGGGAGTGACGTTAATATTAGCATTAGTATTAGGAGACAACTTAGGGGGTGGCATTGAGATTTTTCCTTTAAAAAAAGTTCTGATAACCATTTAATAATGAGGATACACATTTTGTCAAAATAAGGAAAATGATGAAGGAAGTATCTTTAGGTGGAATCCAGATTCTCTCCATCTAGACCCTTTGTGCGTCTAGTTTGTATAACATTGAAAGGACAACATGTGGATGGATATAATCGTATCAGTCAAATTTGAATCATAACTTATGTTTCATTTCAAAGTTGTGTTTAAATATGATTGTTAAGATTCAATCTCATGTATTTTCTCTTTTATTTCAAGGAATCCTAACTCTGTAGCTCATTCCTTAGCCCAGGAAGCCCTGATGCTTGAGACGGCGTTAGATTGGCCTAATTCTACTATCTGGTTGAAGGAACCTGTTCCTCATCCAGTTTCCTTGTCTCCTTCTTAATCGAGTTTTATACCAAAAAAAAAGAAAAAAAAGATTAAATCTGTTGACATCTCGTCCATCTAGTAATTGAACGCATTGGACGTACAAAGGGGCTCTGTAGAGAGGATACTTATTTCTTTAAATGAGAGTTTTAAAAGTATATATTTTTTGTTTTTGATCAAGAATTATAAAGCACTTCTTTAAATAAAACAGTTAAAAGCTAAAAGGACTTGAATGACAATAAGGAAACATCAACCATAAAACTGGGTTGGACATTCCACCAAGACCCAGTGAGGGAGAGACAATGAGCTTGGATGCGTGTCTGTGGAGAAATAAATGAAAATAAATCATGTCAGAAATGAATACAATAAAAACATGACTTTAAACTTGAATGTTGCACACTAAGTACGCAGCATATACTGCAGACTTGGGATCAAATCTTGACAGAGATTTTGATATCGACTGTCCATTTCTAAGCTGTTGAAAACCGAAAGAGACGGTCGAGATCGAAATCTCGGTCGAGATTTGATCTCAACCGTCGGCAGCACACTTAATGGGCAACATTGAAGTTCAACCCAAAAAAAAAAATAAAAAAAATCTAAGGATTCATTATGAAGAGCTTATCGGTCTAGCATTCTTGGGCATCACTCTTCTAATTCGACCAAACCACGAAAACAAGCTCTGTTCATGGATGACGCATCGAATGACAACAAGGAATAACACAATTAGCGACTTACTGGTTTAGTTCATATCAAATTATATCACTATAAATACGCCTTCAGATTAATGGATTCATATTAACGCACAACATAAACCAGCATCATCAAAGTCTCCAATTAACGAGCTTTCTCTTCTGCTACACTTTAGATTCTGTAACAATGGCTGAAGAAATTGTTCTATTGAGTTTTTGGCAGAGTTTCTTTGGAGCGAGGGTCAAAATCGCCTTGGCTGAGAAAGGTGTGGAATACGTTTATAGAGAAGAGAACCTCTATGAGAAAAGTCCTCTCCTGCTTCAGATGAACCCAGTTCATAAGAAGATTAATTCCCGTCTTGATCCATAATGGAAAACCCATCTTGAATCTCTCATCATTGTTCAATACATTGACGAGATGTGGAAGGATAACAAAGCTCCACTATTACCTTCTGATTCTTACCAACGAGCACAGGCTAGATTCTGGGCTGACTACATCGACCAGAAGGTAAATTTCTTACTTCAATCGACCTTAAACAGTTGAAATCTTTTATCCTGGGTCAAAGGTTGAGCTGGGGTTGTTAGTTTCCGAAAAACCCAACCGTTAATAAATCGTTGGTTCTATAGTAATAAACCAGAAATCAAATGACAACAACAATACTTCTATCTTTTTTTTTTTTTCCTATCTTTTTCCGTATAAAAATTACACATTTTTCTTTAAAAACCCCCCCTTTTTTTTTTTTTTTTTTTTAAAACCTCTTTTTTTGGTCGGTAATCTTGTATTATTAGTGTTGAACCGAACCGGTTTCTTTTGGTTCATATGGTTCAAGCCTTATTATATTAGGGCTGGGGTTTGGTTCGCACGAGTTATGCAACTCGTTTTTCTGATTTTGGTTTGCTCTCTGCTACGGGTTCTTGAAGCTTCTTGAGGTTTCTTTCATGGCGTTCGTCTTCGATCTTCTGTACCTATGGTTCTAGTTGGTTGTTGATGATGGAAAGATAGGGCTTCTGATCGTATGAGCAAGGCGATCCTTCGATGGTCTTATGAGAACCAGAGACAGTGTATTACAGGTTATATGTTCCTTGCTGTTCTTCTTCTTTAGTTTGTAATCACCCAAACCTATAGTGGATTGGATTCACACTCGAGTCCCGGAGAGTAGGCTCTGCCGAACTCCGTCATCATGCGATTGTCTTCTCTGTTTTGATTCGTTTTTACCCTTGTATGATCGGTCCAAAACGATTAGGGCATGAGGAATTTTGATTTTGCGATCACAGATTGGTATCAGAGCCATCTCAGTCATGGTCCCTGCTTCGTTTAGGTTTTGTGAAAACAATTAAATCCTAAATTGTGAAGATTGTCTATACGGTTAAGGTTGTCTCAGGTTATTCCAAATTTTCTTTAATTTCTTTCGCTGCTGACATTTCTGTTATATGAATGATGATGTTGTTTGTATAATTTCCATTCAAGTTCCGTCATAAGTATTAACGTATGAAATTGATTCTCATCTCATATGATTGGTATGTGATATGACTCGATTCGGTTCTATAAATCTCTTTATATTTTGTCATATAACCGTTTGTTTGCTCTGTGTCGTTTATAACCGTTGGGTGACAATCTGAGTATAGGTATATGATTCTGATATGATTTTGGCTTTAATTAATCTCATTTAATCTTGAATTTCTCATTATACTATATGCTGTCTAATTTTTCTGTGTTAGTATTGATCTAATACTTGGTATGTATTGATCTGTGGTGTTAACATCTGATTATTAGGTCATTGCTTTTATAATTTGTATAAACCGAGATTATTCTTTTTTGTGATTAATTAATATTGATTATTTAACACTTTGTTAGAATAATCTTCATTTTTCAGAATTGATTAATCGGATTGTGAATTGGATTCTTATATACCGATTAGTGTTTTGGACCGGGTTCAAAGTGGAGCCCGAAAGGGTTTAAGTCTACCAGGGAGGATACACCTCCCAAAGGTGGTTAGTGTTATAACCACAGCTCTAGTAGAGCGTAGGACTAGGGAGGGACCCTAGTTACCTAAGTTTGGATACTCCTATGGGGAGTTCCAGGGTAGACATTGAGAAGTTCGATGGCACTGGGGACTTTGGGATTTGGAAGAGGAAGGTTCGAGCCTTAATGGCTCAACAAAGCTCCTAAGATCAATTGATGACCCGATGCTTTCTTTGAAAGTATTGATCCAGCTTGAGGATGAAGTGATGGAGAATGCAATTGGTTGCATGCTCGAACATCACGAGATGGGGTCATCAGTGTCTTGATGATGAAGACAACACCCCTATAAAAGTCCGGAACAAGCTTGAGCAGATATACCGAAGAAGAATCTAGGTAACAAAATTTATTTGAAGGAGAGGTTGTATGGGTTTAAGATGGACCCTACAACTACCCTTGACAAGAACCTAGATATATTTAAGAAGCTTATTCAAGACTTAGCCAATACAGTGAAAAGACTAAATTGGAAAATCAGGACTTGTCTATTATCCTATTGAATTCATTACATAATGATTACCTTGTTGTGAAGAACTCAATCAAATATGCATGTCAAAACATTTCCCTAGAACAATTGATTGATGCCTTAAAGAATAGGGAGTCCGAACTATTGGCTTCGGTAAGACTAAGGGCAAGGGGGAAAACCTGTTTGTAAAGGGCAAGGGCTCTACAAACAAGGGAGACCAAAAGGAAAAGGGAAAGTAATTGAAAGCCATGAGTCTAACAATAAGAATAATAATGGGAACAACAAGTCCGATACAAACCTCAAGAGATGCTTCTTTGCAAGAAAGTAGGACATTTTAAGAAAAACTGCTTTGCTTATAAGAGAAAAATGAAGGAATTGGAGAATACCCATTCGATATGCTCGGACCCAAGAATGGTCAAGCCAATGTCTATGAAGACATCAGTGAGGTGCTTACCATTTCGAGGTTAGTAGGCAAGAAGGATGGATTTTAGATTCAGGTTGTACATATCACATGTGTCCACACTTACACCGGTTTACACACTTGTCCGAGTTGAATAATGCCAAAGTTATGATGGGTAATGATGATTTATGTGATGTAGTTGGTATTGGTTCTGTTGAATTGTTAAATCACAATAAATCTGTTTTTACATTACATGATGTTAGATACATACCTGACTTAAAGAGAAACTTGATTTCAATTAGTAGCCTTGACAAGGTCGGGTTTGTAACTTGTATCTCTGGGGGTAGTCTTTCTCGTATCTAAGGGATCTCATGTATGTTTAAAGGGCATTTCTCGACTGGTTTGTATGTTTTTGATGGTAGTACATTCCTTAATAATATCTCCAATACTTGTTGTCCGTCAAGTGAATCAAATATCACTAGTGTGTGGCATGCTAGGCTAGGACACATAAGCAATAAAGGAATGCAAGCTCTAAGTAAACAAGGCCTGTTTGGCAAGGATGTCATTGATAACTTAGAGTTTTGTGAGTCATGTGTCTTAGGTAAGCAAGACCGGTTAAGCTTTGGAGCTGGGTCTCACTTATCTGGGATATATTAGAGTATGTACATGCTGATTTGTGGGGACCTCGTCGACCTTGTCTTATGGTAGAAATTCTTATTTCTTATCCCTTGTTGATGACTACTCAAGGAAAGTGTGGATCTTCTTATTGAAGACCAAGGATGAAACTTTTGAAAAGTTCAAGTATTGGGTTGCTTTGGTAGAAAACTTGAGTGATAGGAAAGTCAAAACATTAAGGACTCGACAATGGATTAGAATTTGTTAATGAAATGTTTAATGGATTTTGTAATGATAAAGGGATTCAAAGGCATAGGACTCATAAATACACCCCTCAAAGAAAATGGTATTGCTGAAAGAATGAATAGGACAATTTTAAACAAGACTAGATGTATGCTCATCAGTTCCAGGGGGGTACCTAAGGGTTTCGGGGTGAAGTCACATTACAACATTGCTCACCTAATCAATAGGAGTCCCTCTCGTTACCTTAGGGTTTAAAACCCCCGAGGAAATGTGGTGGGGTAAACCTCCCGCCTTAGTTACCTCGGGGTATTTGGGTGTGAATCCTTTGCTCATCGAGTATTGGAAAATTAGAACCCAGGAGTAAAAAGAGCATCTTTCTAGGTTATCCCGAGGGGGTGAAAGGATACAAGCTATGGGATAGGACTGTGCCTGGTGTTAAGACCTTTATTAGTAGGGATGTTCTCTTTAGGGAGAGTGTGTTCCCTTGTCTTTCCATTGACAATACCAACTTGAATCCACTTGATCAAAGAATGACGACTTCACTCAATTTGATTTAGGGCGGCGATGTTTTCTTAAGTCCCGCTCGGACTCTTGATTCTAGTATACCAAAAGTACCCTTGACTTCCCTCAACCTAGCTCCGTAATAAAGAGTCCGAGGTTGTAGTTTCGAGAGTGAGAGTGGGCCATTGCCCTCTCCCCGAGTCTTCTACCGGTGAGGTGGAAGAAGTTCCCGATCCGAGTAGTTACCAATTGGCCGGGATAGAGTTAGGAGAATGATTAGGCCACCTAGAAGGTTTGTAGCCAACTTTGCACATGAGACCGATATTTCGTCTCGATATTGGGTTAGAAGAACCTAGTTCCTATGAAGAAGCTTTGGGTTCCAAAGATAAAGATTTATGGGTTCAAGCCATTAATGATGAATTAGATTCATTAAATAAGAACCAGGTTTGGGAATTAGTTCAAGCCCAAGGATCAAAGGTTATTACCTTGTAAGTGGATATTTAAAATCAAAGATGATGGAATTGATAATTCCAAAAGATATAAGGCCGGACTTGTTGCAAAAGGTTTTGTTCAAAGAGAAGGGGTGGATTATGATGAAATTTTCTCTCCGGTTGCCAAGTATAAGACTATAAGGTTGTTGTTGTCCCTTGTTGCTCGAACAAAATGACAATAGAGCAATTGGACGTGAAAACGCCTTTCTTCATGGCAATTTAGAAGAAAGGATATATATGCAACTACCTTTAGGCATCTCGGCAGCTGGAGATGAATCACAAGCTTGCTTGTTGAAGAAATCTCTCTATGGACTTAAACAGGCTCCTAGGCAATGGAATAAACGTTTTGATTCATTTGTGTTGAGTGTAGGGTTTAAGAAAAGTGTTTATGACGTGCCTATATTTTCTCATTTCAGATTCTGTTGTGTTATATCTTATACTTTATGTTGATGATATATTGATTGCTTGTGTTGATTCTAGTCTTATTCAAGATGTTAAGAACAAGCTGAAATCTGAATTTGAGATGAAGGAACTTGGGACAGCCAAGAAAATTTTAGGGATTGAGATTCATAGGGATAAGGGGGAGGATACTATGTTCATTGGTCGAGGTTATATTTATTGAAAGTGCTTGAGAAGTTTAACATGCTTGATGTAAACATGTAAATGTTCCTTTAGCTTCACATTTTAAACTCTCAAATGATCATTGTCCTAAGAATAATTTTGAAAAAGATGAAATGTCAAAGATCCCTTATTCTAGTCTTTTAGGTTCTCTTATGTATCTTATGATATGTACTAGACCTGATATTGCTCATGCCGTTAGTGTATTGAGTAGGTTTATGTCTAACCCCGGTAAAGAACATTGGCTTGCTCTTAAGTGGCTTTTAAGGTATTTGAAAGGTACTGTTCATAAAGGTCTAGTGTTCAAGTCCACACCGTGATCTTATTCTTGAAGGATATACCGACTCGATTATGCTAGTAATATAGATAACGAAATCATTATCTTCTTATTTCTTTCTGTTATCCGGTAATTGCATCGGTTGGAAGGTGCAACAACAGCCTATAGTTGCTCTGTCCACTCGGAGGCCGAGCTTGTTGCTGCATCCGAATGTGTTAAAGAAAGTATATGGTTGAATGGTTTGTTATGTGAACTTGGTATTTTGAAGATTAAACCTCGTGTCTTTGTTGATAACCGAGTGCTATCTTCTTATGTAAGAATCCTGTTTATCATGATAGAACCAAACATATAGATATTAAATACTTCTTTCTCGGGGATAAAATAACCGATGGTTCACTTTTAGTTGAAAAGGTAAGTCCGAGCATAATCCTGCAGCCGTGGTACTAAGTCATTGCCTCTTTCTAAATTTTTACATTGTCTTGATTTGTTGGGAATTGGTAATGTTGTCTTTTAGTACATATGTTCGTAAGTTTTTTGAGTTGTATATTACTTGTTTAGATTGTGGTGTGTGTCTTGTGGTTATTTGTTTGTTTATCAAGTTTGCATTTGTTGCGCTTTAGGGAGATGCTGCCCAAATTTTTATAACTCTTATTCTGTTTATCTCGGTTTGGGATATATGCCCGGTGTGTGCATGTTTGCTCTTCATTGTTGTATGAGTGAGTTATGAGTTATGAGTTATGTTTAGGGTTTTCTCTACCGGTGCGTGTTGCATGGTATATCCGCATGGAGTCATTAGTGTTGCATGGTTAGTGTGTCTAGGTATTTTGCATATTCTTTATTTGTTTTGTACTATGTTTTCTTTTGTCTTGTGTGTGCGGTATACGTGGACGATGACGGTCGCATCCAATTCACTATAGTTAGTTCTTTGGGGATCGATTAAGGGGGAGAATGTTGGGGTAATCTGGTAATCTTGTATTATTAGTGTTGAACCGAACCGGTTTCTTTTGGTTCATATGGTTCAAGCCTTATTATATTAGGGCTGGGGTTTGGTTCGCCGAGTTTGCAACTCGTTTTCGATTTTGGTTTGCTCTCCGCTCGGGTTCTGAGCTTCGAGGTTTCTTTCATGGCGTTCGTCTTCGATCTTCCGCCTATGGTTCTAGTTGGTTGTTGATGATGGAAAGATAGGGCTTCTGATCGTATGAGCAAGGCGATCCTTCGATGGTCTTATGAGAACCAGAGAGAGTGTATTACAGGTTATATGTTCCTTGCTGTTCTTCTTCTTTAGTTTGTAATCACCCAAACCTATAGTGGATTGGATTCACACTCGAGTCCCGGAGAGTAGGCTCTGCCGAACTCCGTCATCATGCGATTGTCTTCTCTGTTTTGATTCGTTTTTACCCTTGTATGATCGGTCCAAAACGATTAGGGCAGGGAATTTTGATTTTGCGATCCCCCCTTGGGTTTTTTTTTTGGGGGGGTGGGGGGGGTTCTTGCGCTGGGGTGGTTTGGTTCCTTTGGAGTGGTTATTAGGCCTTGGCATGCTACACATAACCCCAATTGTGTTTTCTCAAAGAAACAAGGGTCCAACCAAAGAAGGTGCATCAAGGTCTGTTTCTTAATGAGTTTTCATTCATCTCATTTGTATTATTAATTGATCTTCGTGCGAAATCGCAGGTTGGCAGCAACCTGAGAGTAATAGTGATATAGCTCGAAAAGACAAGAACAAGAGAAGGCTAAGAAGGAATGTATGGAGGCACTGAAAGTCTTGGAAGAAGAACTCGGCGATAAGCCATACTTTGGAGGTGACGATTTTGGGTTTGCGGATTTGAGTTTCGTGCCCTTCCACAGCTGGGTTTATGCCATAGAAACCCTACTCAATTTTAGCGTAGAAGCGGAGTTCCCAAAGTTGATTGAATGGGGTGAGAGGTGCATGCAGAAGAAGAGTGTTGCTAATTCCCTTCCTGATCCACTCAAGGTCTGTGATTTTGTTCTTCAACTTAGAAAGAAGATGTGTGGTATAGATGGAACATGATTATTGTGAGAATCTAGGATAATAAAGTTTCCCTTGTAAATCTTTAAGTAAAAAAGAACACAGCTATCATTATCGTATTATGATCGAAATGGGTCTAAATGTCATTAGATCAGTGGCAGCAAACCCTTTATCTCAGTTTTCGCCTAGTCACCTATTGGTTCGGGATGGTGGGCTTGATTTCAGAAATTGAAAGGATTACCTAGTTGCAAAATTTTCTTTTTGTTTCTATTTCATCACGGACTCACTATTTTTTTTTTGTTCAACTTTAGTGTGACACATTTAATGCACAATACCAAGCTGCATATGGCCACGATCTCCCGAGTGGTTGAGGTCAAAATCTCGACCACTCATTTCGTGTATATATATTTTTGTTACAAGTAGGTATGGTTGAAAAAGTATATATAAAAAATAAAAAAATGATGCAAATCGGGTGGTCAAGATTTCACCCTTGACCATCCATTCTATCCTCACCGTATGCAGCATTGAAGCTCCATCCTTGTTTTTTAGGAGAGTTTTGTTGTCCTCCTTCTGCATCTTGTCAACATCATTGTTGAAACAATAACTAGCGACTCATAGATGGATTTACTGTTGTGAATAAAGAAAGTTGGAACCTTCCATGAATTGCTAGGTTCATCTGCAACGGAAGTGGATTTGTCTTGGGGCTGGCCCGACGACTCAAGAGAATCACCTATTCTGCTATTGTTATTGGAACTAGTTGGAATTCATCATTTTATATATATTGGGGGTGGAGGCTATTACATATACCACTAAACTCTAACTTCTTCACTAAGAGAGATATTGGTCGTTACCAACTCGATCAGTCAACCCTTTAGGATAATAATTTTTGATTATGCACTTACGTCATCATTTAGATCGTAATGTGGTTGAACAAGAAAAGAATCATAAAAGTCAAACCGAAATAGTTGACTTTGCATCACCATTAGACATAACTAGACAATTGATTGCAAGGTATGAAATCTTGCCTAAGTTCGCCGGTTCACTACCTGATGAACCAGGTGAAATCTCGCATGTTGTGCACAACAGTGCATATAGATGTCAAATAATAAGCTGAAATTTAAAGCATGATTTCAAATTTAAAAAGTCCAATATAAGCTTGTAATTTTTTTTGTTTTTTCAGCCTATTATTTGGTATTTATGTGCATTGCTATGCACAGCACAAGATGTTTTCCTTATAAAGTGTTAGTTCAAAATGTACAAATATAAAACAAATATGTATATTACATATTTTGCAAAACGTTAGTCAATGTAAAGTTTTAAAAAAATAAATAATTAGACACTTCCCTACAAAACGTCAGTATAAAGTTAAAAAAATAAAAATAAAATATTTAATAGTCTATTAGTCAAGTCATGTACAAGTGCCATGTGTGGGGCTCAAATGCTAAATGTAACTCAATCAGAAAAATGCCAAAATAATTAAATAACTCATCTTCATCTTCATCTTCTTCACTTGAGAAGTTCGGTCATCCGTGATGGAAGGTTTATTTTTCAGATTAGAAGGTTGATGGTACTCATCCTGGATTTGGATCTCACCAATGAGTTCAACACGGTGAGCAAATATGATCAGAAGAGACGCAGAACAGTCAAGTGGGTAAAATAGTGCCATCTCCCACAACATTTCTCAGGTTTGACGGCGATTATCGCCGATATTTTGCTGGTTTAACCATTTTCCGGTGATATTCCGAAGAGAATGAGTAATCTTTCTTTTCGGTGAGTGTTTCGATTCGCTACTCAGACGAAATGTTTTACTTTTTGATTGGTAAGGATCGAAATTGAAACTCATAAACTTTCGGTTACACAAGAAGATAACCCTAACGTTGAATTTTATCATTTTAATGATTTTTGTCCCGTTGATCTACGGATAGGATATATAAAACCACATCAATCCATAGATTCATGCATCTATCTCGAGTGAAAGAAAGAACATATAAAAGAAGGAAGAATCTAATCAATCGATGAATAAAGAAAAAATTAAAATTCTCCAAATTTGACATTTGATTTATTTTATTAACCATGAATACTATAATGTGTGGGAAGATGAAATCCTGCCATTTGAGCAAGCTAGTCCTTACTCCCATGACCCACCACATTGATTTAACAGGACGAAATCTTAGATTTTCACAATAATCATGTTCTATCTAAGCCAAACCAAACTTCTTTCTAACTTGAAGAGAGTAATCATAAACCTTGAGTGGATCAGGAAGAGAATTAGCCACACTTTTCTTCTGCATACACCTCTTGCCCCATTCAATCAACTTTGGGCACTCAGCTTCTACGCTGAAATTGCCTATGGTTTCTGTGGCATAAAACCAGCTGTAGAAGGGCACAAAACTCAGATCCAAGAACCCAAAATCGACACCACCAAAGTATGGCTTATCACCAAGTTCTCCTTCCAAGACTTTGAATGCCTCTATATATTCCTTCTTAGCCTTCTCTTGTTCTTCTCCTCTTGAGTTCCAAAGAATTCTTTTTATGCTGCTGACCACCTGCACTTCACTCAGAGATCAATTAAGAAAACAACTGAGATGAATGAATGAAAGAATGTAAGGTACATTGAGGTGAAGAAATTTACCTTCTGGTCGATGTAGTCAGCCCAGAATTTGGCCTGTGCCCTTTCGTAGGCATCAGAAGGCAGTAGTGGAGCTTTGTCGTCCTTCCATGTCTCATCAATGTATTGAACAATGACGAGTGACTCACAAATGGGTTTTCCATTGTGGATCAAAACAGGAACCTTCTTATGAATTGGGTTCATCTGTAGAAGAAGAGGACTTTTACCTTCTTGGAGTAGGTTCTGCTCCTTGTATTGATATTCCACACCTTTTTCAGCCAAGGCAATACTGACCCTCATTCCAAAGGAGCTGGCCCAACAACTCAAGAGACACACCTCGTCTGCCATTGTAACTAAATCTGATAATCGAACAAGGTTTGTGTTGCGTGTGGTGGTAGTAGTAGCTGGGGTGTATTTATATATAGCGATATGTTGATCTGAAAGTTTTAGTAATCAAACAAGTTGTTGGATTAAGTTTAATTAATTAGCCCAGGTGTTCAAGATATCTAGATATTTCGATCTGAAGTAGCAAATGGTGTTCATCATTGACTGCGTGACATTTTAAACTCACTTTGGCTGTTGTGCCTTATGTGAGAGGGAATTGATGTAAATGACCATGTGTTTCAACTGAGACGAGAAGAAAAATTCGAAGATGCCAATATCAAGGAGATAAAACAAGATTGAAAAAGCAGCTTTTAAGAAAAAAAACAAAGCAATTCGTGAGAAAGCTTCAGCAAGAAAGTTTCAAGAAAATGTGGAAAGCAAGAAAGTTTCAAGAAACGTGGAAAGCAAGAGTGGAATAAAGACAAAAATACTAGTTTGGATTTGGATCTCACCTTGCTTTGACACCATATGTGTCTCAACTGTGACTACAGACCTCTTTATATAGAAGAAATGAAATTACATCATATACTAACACTAATCATAATCCCTAATATGTCTATTATTATCATATCAATATGGACCAACAGCTTTATTCACGGTCGACAAGTTTTATTATTCTAGAGGCCGTTGGATCAATCATCGAATATTTAGCATTTTTGGAGGAATCTTTTATTAGTTAACTACTTTTTTCCCGCAGCAGGGAAACGTAAATATTGTACTATAAAATCAAGGGATAAAGATATATATATATATATATATATATATATATATATATATATATATATATATATATATATATATATATATATATATATATATATATATATATATATATATATATATAAAGGAATTAAACTGAGAAATTTCTCCTTTTACCATCGATAGGTTGCTCAATTGGTACTGACCGATACTTTTTTAGTGAAGAAGTCATGCGTACAATTCTTTGTGATATATGTAATAGTCTTTATCCCCAATATAAAACTATCAATTCAATAAAACTACTCGCCTTATTAGCCTCTTCTTGCACGAATTTAGAGTGGGCTTCAAGCAAACATTGAACATCCAAATGAAGAAATATATTCACCAAGGGAGTTATGAAAGCAAGAAAATCCGCTTATCTATTGGCCTCCCTAGCGTGGCATGAGAATTTATATTGCACAAAACTCTTTGTAGCAGCTGTAATCTTTTATATGATTCCCCTACGGTTATCTGAACAACCACTAATTAAGAGTCCGAGTGAACAATCACTTGTTGAAAACCCCCTACTTGTTGCCTCATGTAAGCCTCTACGAATGGCCTGCAATTCGCACATCACCATATTGGTATCCCTCATACCACATGCTATTGTGAAGATTACGTTGAAATTATAGTCATAACCAATAGCATTGGCTTCAGTAGGAAATGGGGTATCGTCTACAAGGTCCATACTTCTCTTCCAACAAAGCAATGTTGCCTTCAATCAATTCTATTCAAAAGCTTTACTGTGGCAATATGGATCCTATGTGGAATTTCTTGTTGCAGAGAGTCAAATCAGAGAACAGAGTAATGAAAATTCAGCAAAACGTAGGAGTTATGCAAAATTAGAGAGATTTTTTGGCAAGAGTGTGGTGGTTTTCAGCGAAGGTGGCCAATTTTCGATGAGGCGTAGGTAAAAGATGGGTCACCCACCTAAAGGTTGGGTATGAGAGGGTTTAAAGGGATCGTGTAGTTATGTCATTATACTCTAATGAAGACAATATGATCGTTTAACTTATAAGTTAACATAATCTTAGATTGTTTTTGGTTAAAACATAATCTTGGATGAAATCTTAACAATGTACAACTTGTAATTTATGCCACTAAAGTGAGTTACTCAGAGTTTAACTCCCACTAAGTGTGTAACCTGAAAAAATACTCTAGAAACTGTTAAAAGATTAGGTGATTGATCGAATTAGGCCGCCAGGGTCATAAATCACGAACTTGGGTTCCACGCAAAGCTTTTGGTTTGTATAGAAGAATTCATTATTTAATAATCTTATAGAAGAGAAAACGTAACAGCCCACATCAGTATTCAAAGTATGACGCAGTCGATGATGAACACCATAAAAATAATTAAGTAAACTTAATCTAAAAACTTGGTTGATTAATTGGAATTTCAGATCAGCAAATCGCTGTATATAAATACACCCTAGCTGCTGCTACTACTTCTACAACTACCACAACACAACACACAACACACAACACAATCATCACGTTTGGTTACAATGGCAGACGAGGTTTGTCTCTTGAGTTTTTGGGCCAGCCCCTTTGGAATGAGGGTCAGTATCGCCTTGGCTGAAAAAGGTGTGGAATATCAATACAAGGAGCAGAGCGTAGTTCAAGAAGGTAAAAGTCCTCTTCTGCTGCAGATGAACCCAATTCATAAGAAGATCCCTGTCTTGATCCATAATGGAAAACCCATCTGTGAATCTCTCATTATTGTTCAATACATTGATGAGACATGGAAGGACGACAAAGCTCCACTATTGCCTTCTGATGCCTACCAAAGAGCACAGGCCAGATTCTGGGCTGACTACATCGAACAAAAGGTAATTTTCTTACTTCAATCGACCTTAGAGTCAAAATCTTCTAATTTATCCCCAGTCAAAGGTTGAGCTGGGGTCCAAACAAGAAGGTGGGTCAAGGTTTGCTTCTTAATTAGTTTTCATTCATCTCATTTGTATTGTTAATCAATCTGTATGCGAAATTTCCAGGTGGTCAGCAACATGAGGGCTCTATTGCGGAGCTCAAAAGGAGAAGAACAAGAGAAGGCTAAGAAGGAATTTATCGAGGGATTGAAAGTCTTGGAAGAAGAACTTGCAGATAAGCCATACTTTGTTGGTGACAATTTTGGGTTTGTGGATTTAAGTTTTGTGCCCTTCTACAGTTGGTTTTATGCCTTGGAAACCTTAGTCAATTTCAGCACAGAAGTGGAGTGCCCAAAATTGATTGAATGGGGCAAGAGGTGCATGCAGAAGAAGAGTGTGGCTAATTCCCTTCCTGATCCACTCAAGCTTTATGATTACGCTCTTCAACTTAGGAAGAAGATTGGTGTGGCTTAGATACAACCTGATTATTGTATCTAGTCTAGGATTTTTAAATAAAGTTTCCTTAATAACTTTTTACATACTTAGTTTATTTGTGAGTGTGGAGTCATGAACTTCTATTTGCTCTGTAGAATGTAATCGATTTCGTGTTTTGTGAATGGAGCACAATGGTACCTTGGCTATTTTTGTATCAATTATCATTATCAATTATGATAAACTTTCATTATTTTAATTTGTTTGGGATTTATTATTAGTTTTTATTATTATTTAAAATAATAAAAAAAACCTCCATAATTCATAATAGACTTTTTGTCCTCCAAAATTCATAATAGACTTTCCGTCTATTATGGTTTATGAGTGAGAATTTCATTTTCTTCACTTATGCACATGTTTACTTTAAATTTTGAAGTTAAGATGAGGGTAAAATAGTTAATACACATTCTTTTTATTTTATTTTATTTTTAAACCACATTTTTTTCTTCCCTTTCTCACGCTCAAACCCTAACCTTATACTAACGAGAACCAGCTGCTCCTTTCAGAAGCTCCGGCATTGCGTCGTTCTCTATCACCCATTCTTTCAAGTTTCTGAAGTGCATGATGGATAGCTTTTTGAGTCTATCGAGCCAGAAGATTTGTCGATTTTCAATTTCGTGGTCTTCAAAGCTGGTGATAGCGGTGTCAATTTATAGCCCGAACCGTTAAAACCGAATCGCACCGGCCCGTTATAGCCCAAATCAGCCCGAACCGAACCTTAATGGGCCGTAATTGGGCTGAGGGTTGTGGAGCCTGCACCAACCCGAAATCGAACCGCAACCCGTTATAACCCGTTTACAACTCGTTTTGTAATTTTACATTAAATAGTATTTGAATCATTATATTACCATTAGGTAGTTGGTATAGACAATTAAAAAAATTAAGCATGAATTCAAAGATCAAATAGTCATTTTACTACTTAATATCTAGGTTCTTCATTTCTATAGAATGGGCTAGTTTTTTTTAATGGAAATTGACCAATAGCAACTTTGCTTTCCATATAATTTTCGCTTTTGTTGTAGGATGCTCAATTGTTTCTTCTTGTTTTTTTTCTTACACACCATAAACCGTTAGTCAACCCGAAGCTAACCGTTAGTCCAAACCATTAGTTAGCCCGAACCCAAACTGCACCAAACCGAAGCCGGTCCGAAACTGTTATTTTGCTAATGGGCCATGTTTGGCTAGGTGTTTTTCAGCCCGAAACCGTCTCAAACTGCACCGTTGACACCCCAGCTGGTGAGATGGATAATCCCTTGCTACTCGACCCAAATCCTGAGATACGCATCAATATCGAAGCTCTCATGGAAGTGGGTTGGTTCAAGAAATCATTGCAGCTTCAAGGGCAGTGTTGCCGAGATTCTATGCGGGAGACCTAAAATCAGAGACTTGGGTTGTGTTCAATAAGTGTAAGAGGAAGGTGGTTGTCACTGGAAACTCAACTGTAATGGTGGAGCCGTTCGTGAAGGATTTCCTTGGACGTGATTAAGTGCTTGGAATAGAGATCAAAGTGAACTGTAAAACTATTAGATCCACTGGATTCGTGAAGAAGCCTAGTGTGTTGGTCAGAGAACTGAAAAAATTGGCCCTCTTGAAGGAATTTTCCAACGATGAATTGCCTCATCTTGGTTTGGGATATTGCAAATCTGACCATACTTTCATGTTCCTTTATGTTCCTTTGCAAGGTTTGTATCCAATTTTACTGGCGAAAATCTTTCCGTTCTGTTTCTTTTCTGGAAAATGAAACAAATATCTCTGGAGCCTCCATGACCAATTAAAACTAAGTAGTAGTAATTGCAGTAACAAATCTACATTTTCAAATTTTTTTTTTGGTCTTACAGGCTTGAACCAATTTAATGATTTTGTTCTTGGAAAAGAAATTCACAAGATGATACTAACATTGATTGATTTTAACAGAAATGATACATGGTTCATCGTGACCCATCAGTGAAACCTGTGCAATTGGGGAAGCTGAAGAGCACAATCATCTTCCATAATTGGGTTTTTGGTTTAGCGTCCAACCCCAGAAAATGCTTTGATCACCTTCCTCTGGCTTCCAATGGGATTTTTCTCTCTTTGCTTTGTGTTTACATCAATCTTCCACTCCCAGAACGAATCGTGAAATACACTTACGCCTTACTGGGCATCAAGTTGGCAATCAAAACCATGCCGCCGCCGAGCAGAGGAGCCAAAGGGTCATCGTTCGTCTGCAACCACCGCTTAGGTTTGGATCTAATCATCATTGCAATCACTTTGGGATGCAAGATCTCCTGTGTCACTTACAATGTGGGTCACGACTCCAATCACCCAATTTGAACGCACGCATCTCGGCTCTGTTATAGAAGGAGACTTGGTGGTTTGAAATTCAAATTCATTTCTTAGATGGATAGTCTCTCGGCTACTCAACCGTGCAAGGAATGAAGTTTTGGGACCCTTATTTCTTCTTCATGAACCCAAGGCCTGTTTATGAGGTCAAGTTTAATGATAGGCTTCCTCAGGAGATGACTTGCAGGGGATGGAGGCGAATCCGCCATTGAAGTGGCCAACCCTGTTCATAAGCTGTTTGGGGGAGTTTTGGGATTTTAGTGTACAATTTTTCATTTTGATTTACCAAACTTATTTTTTATTTCATAATTTATTCTTAATAGAAGTCACCAAACCATTTTTAATTCTTGACCAATAATGAATTCTTCTAGTCATTTCTTTTAAATTGGTATAATAGAGAATGAGAATTGATACAAAAAAGAACCTTAAGGCTTGTTTGGTTACTTGAGTCTAAAGATTTCAAATCTATAGATTTCAAATTTGTGGAGTCATGGTTCATAAAATTAACTGTTTGGTTCCCTGAATCTTTGAAATCAAATTTGTAAATTCATCTTGAAAAAAATATGTGGAGTCATGGTTAAAATGTTTAACGCTTTTATAGTAAGGGTGAAATATCTGGATTTCACCTCACACCCATAAATTACAGATTCACATTTTTAGCGTGAAAAGGTGAATCTCTAGATTTCATAAATCCAGAGATTCACACAAACAAACAAGTATAAATCTCGCATTTGAAATCTCAGGATTCACGTAACCAAACAGGCCCTTAGTAAATGAGGTACAATGCAATATGTGTTTAATAAGACATTGGTAATTGAATATCTTGACAACTCAAATTGCCAATAGGCTAGTTACCAAAAAATGAAAAAAAAAGTTTGCTAATAGATTAGAAAGAAAGATTAGGTAATTTGTACAACATATAATTTAGGCGGCTAAAGTGAGATACCGATACTTAAGTGGGATTTTAATTTGCGGTAATGGTTGCCGCCAACTGCCAACTGTCGGATTTTTGCCACGTAATCCATTTTGGATTGAATGTCAGATTCAAAAGTGATGGGGTTGAATGTAAATGTAAAATTCTTATTTTACTAAACTTATTTTTTAAGTTTTTAAATTTGCAAATTATACCCTTTGAATTAGGGAACTCATTCGGTCGAATACTCTTCGACCATGTCCTTCACCCGAGTTTCAGACCGAAGTGGTTTCGAACTGCGACGTCGGATCTTCGTTTTGGTTTCCTCGAGGGTCGGAAATCACTTCGCGGTGTAAGACGCAGGAATCCGTGTTGATGTCTAGGAGCATGGTGCTGGTTGATCAGGAATACAACATGGGTTCTCTATTCGAAGGTATGGTCCTTTTTTGCCCTTCTGGTATATCTCAAGAGCGTGCCATCGGAGGTGATGATCCTACTCACTAGTCTCTTGCGCTAACCTCCCTTCCTCCGACTTCACCGTCTATCACGCCCTCTAGACAAACCTGAGGTAATCAATGCCGCAAGGCAACAATCCATACCCCAACCCCAACCCGTCTTCGAATGGTTCTCCATCCGCTGATGATGGTGATCGAACCCAACACTGCTATTTACCCCAAGAAGATTCAACCCGCTCCAAAGAAACACACGACATCAAAATTTCCCTCCCATACACCTCGAATTCAATTGGAGCGAATGAGTTCCCTGGTTTATAGGGTATAATTTATAATTTAAAAAACTTAAAATTTTATATTTACATCTAACCTCATCATTTTTTAATCAGAATAGTTCAACGATGGATTATGTGAAAAAAAATTCGACCATTGGTAGCTGGTGGCAGCGCTGCCACCAAATTAAAATCCCAGTAAATGTGCAAACCCTAAAAATACGCTAGAAACTATTAAAAGAATAAAATATTGATTGAACGTGCCGCCAGTCTCATAAATCTGACGAACTAGGGTTCCATGCAATGCTGTTGGTCTGTAATTGCGTTGAAGTTGAAGAACTCCATTATTTAATAATGAGAAAACGTAACAGCACATGGCAGCATTCAAAATATTTCAAAATATGACGCAGTTGATGATGAACAGTGAACACCATTGGTACTTCAGATCGAGATTAAGTAAACTTAATCTAAGAACTTGGGTTGATTAATTGGAATTTCAGATCAGCAAATCGCTGTATATAAATACATCCTTGCATGCAGCTTCTACCTCTACTATCACAACAGTAACACAAACCTTACTTGATTATCAGGTTCAGGAACAATGGCAGACGAGGTGCTTCTCTTGAGTGGTTGGTTCAGCCCTTTTGGAATGAGTGTCAGTATCGCATTGGCTGAAAAAGGTTGGAATATCAATACAAGGAGGAGAACCTACTCGAAGGTAAAAGTCCTCTTCTGCTGCAGATGAACCCAGTTCATAAGATGATCCCTGTCTTCATCCACAATGGAAAACCCATCTGTGAGTCACTCGTCATTGTTCAATACATTGATGAGACATGGAAGGACGACAAAGCTCCACTACTACCTTCTGATGCCTACGAAAGGGCACAGGCCAGATTCTGGGCTAACTATATCGACCAGAAGGTAAATTTCTTTACTTCAATGGACCTTAAGAGTTGAGATCTTTTAATTTATTATTTTCCTTAGTTTTTTTATTCTATCGATCGTATTGACCATATCCTTGGAAGTAGTTGTTACATATAATTTAAATATAAGGCAGAATTTCATCTCTTGTCCATGGAAATTTGAATTATGTACCTCATGCTATCAAAAGTTGAGCTGAGGTCCAACCCAAAAGGTGGGACAAGAATTGTTTCTTATTTAGTTTTCATTCATCTCATTTGTTTCTTATTCGATCTCTGTTCAAAATTGCAGGTGGTCAGCGGCATGAGAGGAATAGTGAAGGGCTCAAAAGGAGAAGAACATGAGAAAGCTAAGAAGGAATACATAGAAGCATTTAAAGTCTTGGAAAAAGAACTTGGTGACAAGCCATACTTTGGGGGTGACAATTTTGGGTTTGTGGATTTATGTCTCGTGCCCTTCTCTAGCTGGTTTTATGCCCTCGGAACGCTAGTCAATTTCAGCGCCGAGGCAGAGTTCCCAAAGTTGATTGAATGGGGCAAGAGGTGCATGCAGAAGAAGAGTGTGGCTGATTCCCTTCCTGATCCACACAAGGTCTATGATTTTGCTCTTCAATTTAGAAAGAAGATTGGTGTGGCTTAGATAGAACCCAATTATTGTGAGAGTTTAGGATTTCAAATAAAGTTTTCTTCGTAAATTTTTAGATTCTTGTTTCTTTATGTTAGAATGTAGTAAAAGGGTATGATTGGAGTATAATCTTCTATTCCAACAAAAGAAGTATCCCAGCTCTTGGGGTCAGAGTAAGAACCAGCTAGAACAGCAAGAACTCGTGAAATGTCATTTACCCAAAAATCATGTGTGGTTCTTCCCACATGTTATTGTAATCATGCATGATTAATAAAATAATTTCAATGTCAAACTTTGAGAATTTTAATCCATTCCTTAGAATAGCAAGAACTCGTGAAATGTCATTTGCCCAAATCATGTGTGGTCCTTCCTACATGTTATTGTAATCATGCATGATTAATAAAATAATTTCAATGTCAAACTTTGAGAATTTTAATCCATTCCTTATTCACTGATTGATTCTGATTCTTTCTATTTCCATATGTTCTTTTTCAATCGAGATGTATGAATCTATGAATCGATGTGTTTTTATGAATCTTATTCGCAGATCAACAGGATAAAAGTCATTAAAATGATAAAACTTGTTAAGGCTTGTTTGGTTACATGAATCTAGAGATTTCAAATCTTTGGATTTATGAGTGCGAGATTTATACCTGTTTGGTTGTGAAAATCTTTAGATTTCATAAATCTAGAGATTCATCTTTTTAAACTAAAAACGTGAATATGTAGATTTATGGAAATGGGTGAAATCTAGAGATTTAATCTCTATTATAAAAATGCTAAACTTTGTGCATTCACAAAAATCATAGATGAATCCACAGATTTCATTCCACATATTCGGCTAACCAAACAGTTTATTTAATTTTTTTTTCTGATTGATTTTTAACATGGGAGATCGATCCTTGCTTAATTTTTGGGTCAACATCGTTCCATGCAAGGAAAGAAATCTCAGCCTGGTTCGTCGGTTCGCTACCTGATGAACGAACCGACAAACTAGCGAAATCTCGGCGAAATCGCCGTGAATTGTAAAACCCAAATTGCAAAATTTAAAATTATATATAATATAAATATATAATAGTCAATTATACATATAATATATAATGTAAATATGCAAACGTTAGTGTCATTATGTCAAGTTTTAAAATATAAAAAAATAATACCTAATAGTCAAATCATGTCTCTCACTCGTCAAGTCAGGTAAGAGATGTATACATTGAATCAGTATTTTTTTTTTTTTTAAATAATTTCATGGTTTTACATGAACCACGTGTGTGCTTCACGTGGTTCAAAATGCATAACTGTTCATCTTCCTCCTCCATCTTTGCCTGAAAGTCGTTGATGCTCCATGGACGGTGGTGTTGCAACTTGCAAGTCGGCTTGCGACGGTGATGTTATCGCCGGAAATAATCGGTTTGGAGGTAAAATGGTGAGATGTCGCCAATTTCTCGGCGATATCCTACAAAATCAAGTTTCGGTGCAGGGTTCGTTTCACCCAGCACTGAAATCACGGGATTTCGGTGATATATCGCCGCAATTCGGAGATTTTGTTTTCCATGGTTCCATGCGTTCAACCATTAGAAACTGATCGAGCAAATATATTAACTAGAAAAACAAAGAATTCTGCAGCCACCTTAGTTGAAAAGGTCCTGAATCCGGAAGAAGCCCCCACCAATGATCATTTTTCATGGAAATAGAATATTGTGTTCTCTACCAATGAGAAAAAGAAAAGACAAGAGAAAATCATATACATAAGGTTCATGCATTTAGTAGAGTAAGGGAGGATTTTTTTTTTTTTTTTAACGTAATCTTGCAAGTGATGATCTTGTCTAGGATCATAATAGTGTTTGTGAAATCAAGTGGCTTCTAACAAAATTCACATAACATCATTTAATGTTAGACACTATAAGCATCACAACGGCACTACACTAGCTTACAAAATCCATCGAGGGAGGATTGAATGTAATCCTGTAGGTGGACGTAGCCTTGATGGTACTATGTCATGAAAACATTAATTTAAATTTAATTTTTATTTTTTTGGTGAGAAACTACATTCTTTTTTTGACAATAGAGGGAAAACATATACAATATTAATTATTAAAGTTTAGTATAATGGTGGATTGTGCATACTCCAATAAAGAACGAAGGAAATTTTCAATGTCACTATTGGGTTATCCTTTAAAATTAATTCCCCTCTCTCACTTCTCCAAAGACACCAGTGCCATTAGGAATTCACGCTTAAGTGTTGATATATATAAACAAAGTTAAATATTTCGGAAGCACAAAAATAAGTTTGATCAAGAAACTCATGCTTGGTTCTTTTTTTTCATCTCCCTCTATAGTCTATGACTACATCCTCTCACATTCATAAATATTCACAAAGTTTGGAAGATATACATCATGAATGGTATTTTTAAATCCGTCCACATCTCGATCCAGTAATTGAATGCATTTGATGCATTCGGATGACGCATCGAATGACAACGAGGAAGAACACAATTAGCGACTTACTGGTTTAGTTCATATCAAATTAATTCACTATAAATACGCCCTCAGTTTAATGGATTCAAACTAACGCACAACATAAACCAGCTTCGTCAAAGTCTCCAATTAACGAGCTTTTTGTTCTGCTACACTTTAGATTCGTTAACAATGGCTGAAGAAATTGTTCTATTGAGTTTCTGGCGGAGTTTCTTTGGAGCGAGGGTCAAAATTGCTTTGGCTGAGAAAGGTGTGGAATACAAATATAGAGAAGAGAACCTCTATGAGAAAAGTCCTCTCCTGCGCAGATGAACCCAATTCATAAGAAGATTCCTGTCTTGATCCATGATGGAAAACCCATCTTCAATCGACCTTAAACAGTTGAAATCTTTTATCCTGGGTCAAAGGTTGAGCTGGGGTTGTTGTTTCCAAAAAATCCAACCGTTAATAAATCGTTGGTTCTATAGTGTTGTGGGAAGACCGATCTTCCTCATACTGGTTCAAGTTCACTTTAGATCCGATTCTCCTGAAATCAAAAGGGAGGTGAGAGTGGGCCACCTCTCGGGACGGAAAGCCACCTCCAATGATTAAGTTAGTTTCTGAAGAAGAAATTGTAAATCACTCCTAGAGAAGTAAATGTTCAAGGAGGATACAAGAGAATAAGGGAGAGAATGTTCTTGGTGGATTGATGAAGGAGAGTAATGGTTGGAGAACCTCTCCCCCTTTACCTGCTTAATCACTTGCTATTTATTCCGCAAACTCATACCTCTGAAGATCCCAAGATCTATTTTTGGCCCTTTGATTGGGAATGTGCCTATAATTGGCCGAGATGGCCTTAGAAGGTGGTCGGCAAAGCTATCAGATGACTTAGCCGTCGGAATGTCTTGTCAGCAAATGGTAGGCATGCCATACCCTACTACTAACGTGACCGAAGCTCATAAAGAGAAATTAGCTGATTCGTCAGCTCTTGAGCTCAAGAGAGGCTTTGAGTGTGACAGAAGTTTCGGCTATCCGTAGGGGGATAACGGAGATCTTTGGAGGAGCCTGCCAAGTCCCTCGTTATTAAGAGGGAGTCCAGCTCACTTCACCTTTCATGTAGCTTTACCGAAACAGAGGTCTAGATAGGCGCCCGAACCGAAAAGTGCCAATACTGGATATAATCCAAAAGGCTGGCCTAGGAGCCAGTACTCCGATCCAAGGATCATACGCCAAATGTTGATAACATATAGTAAACCAGAAATCAAATGACATCAACAACACTTCTATCATTTGTCTTTCATCTTTCTTAGCCGTAGCCTTTACCGTAGAAATGGTACAAGTTAGTCATCAAAGAACTCCACAAGTTTTTGTTATTTTCTCTCAAAAAGCATCATCATCATTGATACGTAGAAACATGAAAAATCCTTGCACTAGCATGATTCGGATTCCTTTGGGGTGGTTATTAGGCCCTGGCATGCTACACATAACCCCAATTGTGTTTTCTCAAAGAAACACGGGTCCAACCAAGAAGGTGCATCAAGGTCTGTTTCTTATTGAGTTTTCATTCATCTCATTTGTATTGTTACTTGATCTTTGTGTGAAATCGCAGGTTGGCAGCAACCTGAGAGTAATAGTGATTAGCTTGAAAAGAGAAGAACAAGAGAAGGCTAAGAAGGAATGTATAGAGGCACTAGAAGTCTTGGAAGAAGAACTTGGTGATAAGCCATACTTTGGAGGTGACGATTTAGGGTTCGTGTATTTGAGTTTCGTGCCCTTCCACAGCTGGGTTTATCTCATAGAAACCCTACTCAATTTCAGCGCAGAATCGGAATTCTTAAAGTTGATTGAATGGTGCATGCAGAAGAAGAGTGTAGATAATTCCCTTCTTGATCCACTCAAGGTCTATGATTTTGTTCTTCAACTTAGAAAAAAGATGTGTATGGCATAGATGGAACATTATTATTGTGAGAATCCAGGATAATAAAGCTTACTTTGTAAATCTTTAAGTAAAAAAGAACACAGGTATCATTATCGTATTATGATCGAAATGGATCTAAATGTCATTAGATCAGTAGTAGCAAACCCTTTATCTCAGTTTTCGCCTCATCACCTATTGGTTCGGGGATGGTGGGCTTGATTTCAGAAATTGAAAGGATTACCTAGTTGCAAAATTTTCTTTTAGTGTCTATTTCATCATGGATTCACTGTTTTTTTTTGTTCAACTTTAGTGTGACGCATTAAATGAACAACGCTAAGCTGCATATGGCCATGATCTCCTCGAGTGGTTGAGGCTAAAATTTCGACTACTCATTTGGCATATATCTTTTTTTTGTTAAAAATAGGTATGGTTGGAAAAGTATAAAGAAAAAAAAAATATACAAATCGGGTGGTCGAGGTTTCACCGTCGATGACCATCCATTCCATTGTCACCGTACACAGCACTGAATCCTTGTTTTTTAGGGGAGCTTTGTTGTCCTCTTTCTACATCTTGTCAACGTCATTGTTGAAACAATAACCAACGACTCATAGATGGGTTTACCGTTGTGAATAAAGAAAGTTGGAACCTTCCAATGAATTGCTAGGTTCATCCGCAGTGGAAGTGGATTTGTCTTGGGGCTGGCCTAATGACTCAAGAGAAACACCTAGTCTGCTATTGTTACTGGAACTAGTTGGAACTCATCATTTTATAAATATTGGGGGTGGAGGCTATTACATATACCACTAAACTCTAACTTCTTCACTAAGAGATATTGGTTATTACCAACTCGATCAGCCAACCCTTAAGGATAATAAAATTTTGATTATGTACTTATGTCATCATTTAGATCATAATGTTGTTGAATAAGAAAAAGAATCATAAAAGTCAAACCAAAATAGTTGATTTCAATCACCATCAGACATAACTAGACGATTGATTGCAAGGTACGAAATCTCGGCCTGAGTTCGCCATTCGCTAACTGACAAACCAGGTGAACCGGCACAATCTCACATGTTGTGCACAGCAATGCATATAGATGCCAAACAATAAGCTAAAATTTAAAGCATGATTTCAAATTTAAAAAGTCCAAAATAAGCTTATAATCTTTTTTTTGTTTTTTCAGCCTATTATTTGACATCTATGTGCATTGTTGTGCACAACAGAGGATGTTTTCCTCACAAAGTGTCAATTAAAAATGTAAAAAAATATAAAAGAAATATGTATATTATATATCCTGCAAAACGTCAATATAAAGTTAAAAAAGTAATAAAACAATATTTAATAGTAAACTAATCAAGTCATGTACAAGTGCCACATGTGTGGCTCAAATGCCAAATGTAACTTAGTCAGAAAAATGCCAAAATAATCAAATAACTCATCTTCATCTTCTTCACTTGAGAAGTTCAATCATCGGTGATGGACACTCATCTTGGATTTGGACCTCACCAACAAGCTCAACACAAAGAGGTGCGACGGTGAGCAAATACAATCAGAAGAGAAGCAAAACAGTCAAGTGGGTGAAATAGTGTCGTCTCCCACAACATTTCTCAGGTTCGACGGTGATTATCGCCGATATTTCGCTGGTTTGACAATTTTTCGGCGATATTCCGGCGAGATTGAATAATCTCACTTTTCAGTAAGTGTTTCGGTTCGCCACTCACAGAATTAACGAGGCAAAATTCGGCAAATTTCGCCAAAATGTTTTACTTTTTGATTGGCAAGGATCGACAAATTTCACCGAAATGTTTTACCTTTTGATTGGGAAGGATCGAAACTGAAACTCATAAACTTTCGGTTCCACAAGAAGATAACCCTAAAGTTGAATTTTATCATTTTAATGATTTTTGTCCCGTTGACCTAGGGATAGGATATATAAAACCACATCAATCCACAGATTCATGCATCGATCTCGAGTGAATAAAAGAACATATAAAAGAAGAAAGAATCTAATCAATCGATGAATAAAGAAAAAAAATTAAAATTCTCCAAATTTGACATTTGATTTATTTTATTAACCATGAATTCTACAATGTGTGGGAAGCTGAAATCCTGCCATTCGAGCTAGCTAGTCCTCACTCCCAGATTCTCAAAATAATCATGTTGTATCTAAGCCAAACCTCTTCTTTCTAACTTGAAGAGCGTGATCACAGAGCTTGTGTGGATCAGGAAGAGAATTAGCCACACTCTTCTTCTGCAAGCACCTCTTGCCCCATTCAATCAACTTTGGGCAATCAACCTCTACGCTGAAATTGCCAATGGTTTCCATGCAATAAAACCAGCTGTAGTAAGGGCACAAAACTCAGATCCAAGAACCCAAAATCGACACCACCAAAGTATGGCTTATCACCAAGTTCTTCTTCCAAGACTTTTAATGCCTCTATATATCCCTTCTTAGCCTTCTCTTGTTCTTCTCCTCTTGAGTTCATTAAGATTCCTCCCATGCCGCTGAACACCTGCGTTTCAATCAGAGATCAATTATAAGAACACAAATGAGATGAATGAAAGAACGTAAGGTCGATTGAATTAAGAAATTTACCTTCTGGTCAATGAAGTCAGCCCAGAATCTGGCCTGTGCCCTTTCGTAGGCATCAGAAGGCAGTAGTGAAGCTTTGTCGTCCTTCCATGTCTCATCAATGTATTGAACAATGACCAGTGACTCACAAATGGGTTTTCCATTGTGGATCAAAACAGGTACCTTCTTATGAATTGGGTTCATCTGTAGCAGAAGAGAACTTTTACCTTCTTGGAATACGTTCTCCTCCTTGTATTGATGTTCCACACCTTTTTCAGCCAAGGCAATACTGACCCTCATTCCAAAGGGGCTGGCCCAAAAGCTCAAGAGACACACCTCGTCTGCCATTGTTACTAAATCTGATAATCGAGTAAGGTTTGTGTTGCGTGTGATGGTGGTAATAGTAGCTGGGGTTGTATTTATCTATAGCGATATGTTGATCTGAAAATCTTAGTAAGCAAACAAGTCTGTTGGATTAAGTTTAATTAATTAGCCCAAGTGTTCAAGGTATCTAGATATTTCGATCTGGAGTAGCAAATGGTGTTCGCCATTGACTGCGTGATTCTTTGAATACTCACTTTGGCTGTTGTGCCTGATGTGAGAGCGAATGGATGTAAATGACTATGTATCTCAAGACTCTCAACTGAGACAAGAAGAAAAATTCGAAGATGTCATTACCGAGGAGATAAAAGAAGATTGAAAAAGCAGCTTTTACGGAAAAAACAAAGCAATTCGTGAGAAAGCTTCAACAAGAATCTTCAAGAAAACGTAGAAAGCAAGAAAACGTGGAAAACAAGAGTGAAGTAAAGACAAAAATACTCGATTGGATCTCAAGAGTTCAGATCATCTCCTTGTCCGTGATCCGACGGTTTTACAATCACAAAGGGTAGGAGCCCACAGGATTAGGTGATGAGATTTTTTTTTTAAAATATTTTATTATTTTTTACCTGTGGGACTCATTGTAGTTTGTGGTTGTAAAGCCGTCAAGGAACACAAAGTGCTCCCACGACGAAGAGATGATCTGAACTCGGATCTCAGCTTGCTCTGACACCATATATGAGAGGAAATTGATGTAAATGACCATGTGTCTCAAATGAGACCATAGATCTCTTTATATAGAAGAAATGATTTCTTTTCTTCTTTGTTTTTTGGTTACACTAAACGGGGTCAATGACCCAAGAATAGCACTAAGAACGACAAGAAATACGATATGCCATGAGAATCTCCTCCAAAGCTGAGGAAGCATTATGAATGAATATCAAAGAACTCTTAGTAGTAAGTGTCATTTTAGACATCCAATCGGTAGCCTTATTTGGGCGTCCCACGTGACAACACCTAATGCAATCCACACCATCAAGCACCAAGTCAATCTCATCTATTAACCTATCAAATCTATCCCGATCTACGCATCCAGAGTCCAAAAAATTCACATCCTTCAAGGAGTCCGACTCCAAATAAAGAGGCATGAAACTCATATATACAACACTAATCATAGTCCCACATATGCCTACTCTTTTATAAGATTATTATTATTATTATCATTTCAATATGGACCAACAGCTTTATTCATGTTTGTCAGGCTTTATTATTCTGGAGGCCGTTTGATCAATCATTGAATTTTTAGTAGTTTTGGAAGAATCTTTTATTATTTAACTACTTTTTCTCTAAATATTACACTATAAATCAAGGGATAAAGATAAATAAAGGAATTAAACTAAAAGAAACTTCTTCCTTTATCATCGATGGATTGCTTAATTGGAAATGACCAATTTTTTTTTTAGTGAAGAAGTTATGGGTACAATTCTCTGTGGTATATGTAATAGTCTCTATCCCAATATAAAACTATCAATTTAATAAAACTTTTCGCCTTATTAGCCTCCTCTTGCACGAAACTAGGGTGGGCTTTAGGCAAACATTGAACATCCAAATTAATAAATCTATTGCACCAAGGGAGTTATTGGCCTCCCTAGCTTGGTATGAGAATTCACATTGCACAAAACTCTTTGTAACAGCTTTGAATCTTTTATATGATTCCCCACATATATCAAGGCGCGCGATATCTCCCTACGGTTATCTGAACAACCACTAAAGAGTTTGAGTGAACAATCACTTGTTGAAAACCCCTTCTTGTTGCTTCATGTAAGCCTCTACAAATGGCTTGCAATTCACACATCACCATATTGGTATCCCTCATACCACATGTTATTGTGAGGATTACGTTGCAATTATAGTCATAATCAATAGTATTGTCTCCTCCCTATCCTCTCGAGCAGACCCATCAATGTTGACCACACGTCCACACACGACCTATCAGGAGAAGGGTGGGGATGATGAATGGAGATAGGCCGAATCTTTTGATACATAAATATCTCATCGCCCAAAAAATGATCGGTTGACTGCCGAATCTTCTACCCGTATGTGGTCCAAAAAACAGTATTGAACTAACTTCATTGCCTATTCACATTCTCTACAATTCCCACCCCTTGTAATTCACTGTAATTCATATCTAGGATTTTGACATGTAGCAATTAATTATCCAACAGTCATAAACCCTACAAAGAATTGAATCTAATATAAATGCCTAAAATTACTCTCAATTTGGTCTCTCCTCTTTTCTTGAGGCTTAATTTTAGGGATTTATTAGATTAATTGAATTCCAATGCAAGCACAAATCCCTTGAGATCTTATTATTTCTTTCGTGCCACATGAACAATAAATAGTGATGGTGAAACTCAATATTTTACAGACACAACCACTTAATCTCCTTTGAAATGTTGTCTAACTCAATTCTTCTCCTCTTCTCAAGAATCAAGAAGTCTACTGTAATAGTAAGGATGGCATCCCAAAGAATAAGAATCATCAATTCAGATTTTGTATGATGATCAAGAGATAAGTTCTCCCAATCCCTTCTACTTCCTTAAGAGGCAATGGATGATCTTCACTCTCACATGATCGAGAGTTTTTTGCACAACTAATCAAGCACAGGTACCTTGTTTAATCATACCCTAATGATCAAAAGAATAATGAAAATTTCTTGTTGATCTGCTGGCCATTTGAACTCCCAAGATATTCAGTAATCATTATCACAAGCAACAACATAAAGTTTACAATAATAATTATAATTTTGACCGTGCAAAATTAATCCTAACAAATAAACCAAAAACAATAATAATAAATACGTCACTCTTTTGACCTATTGGTCTAGTATACTTGGGCATCACTCTTCTAATAATAAATCGTTATTTTTGAATTTTCAAAGATAAGTTTCATTCATGCATGGATGACGCATCCGATGACTGCGATTGCAATAAAGAGCTCATGAACATGGAATGACACAATCAGCGACTTCGTTGAAAAATTAATCTAAAAACATGGTTGATTAATTGGAATTTCAGATTCAGCAAATCGCTGTATATATATAAATACACCCTAGCTGCTGCTGCTACTTCTACTACTACCACAACACACAACGTAACACAAACCTTACTTGATCATCATCAGCTTTAGTTACAATGGCAGACGAGCTGTGTCTCTTGGGTGGTTGGTTTAGCGCTTTTGGAATGAGGGTCAGTATCGCCTTGGCTGAAAAAGGTGTGGAATATCAATACAAGGAGGAGGAGAACCTACTTGAAGGTAAAAGTCCTCTTCTGCTGCAGATGAACCCAGTTCATAAGAAGATCCCTGTTTTGATCCACAATGGAAAACCCATTTGTGAGTCACTCGTCATTGTTCAATACATTGATGAGACATGGAAGGATGACGACAAAGCTCCACTACTGCCTTCTGATGCCTACGAAAGGGCACAGGCCAGATTCTGGGCTAACTATATCGACCAGAAGGTAAATTTCTTTACCTTAATGGACCTTAAGAGTTGAGATCTTTTAATTTATTACTTCCCTTAGTTTTTTTATTCTATCTATCCTGTTGATCATAATCCTCGGAAGTAGTTGTTATATATAATTTAAACACAAGGCGGAATTTCGCATCTGGTCCCTAGAAATTTGAATTTTGGACCTCATGTGCTATCAAAAGTTGAGTTGAGGTCCAACCAAAAAGGAGGGCCAAGAATCGTTTCTTAATTAGTTTTCATTCATCTCATTTGTTTCTTAATTAATCTCTGTGCGAAATTGCAGGTGGTTAGTGGCGTGAGAGGAATAGTGTGGAGCTCAAAAGGAGAAGAGCAAGAGAAGGCTAAGAAGGAATGCATAGAGGCATTTAAAGTCTTGGAAAAAGAACTTGGTGACAAGCCATACTTTGGGGGGGACAATTTTGGGTTTGTGGATTTATGTCTCGTGCCCTTCTATAGCTGGTTTTACGCCCTTGAAACCCTAGGCAATTTTAGCGCCGAGGCAGAGTACCCAAAGTTGATTGAATGGGGCAAGAGGTGCATGCAGAAGAATAGTGTGGCTAATTCCCTTCCTGATCCACACAAGGTCTATGATTTCGCTCTTCAGCTTAGAAAGAAGATTGGTGTGGCTTAGATAGAACTTGATTGTTTTATCGAAAAACATTTTGAGTTTCATGGGTTTCCTTGATGTTGAATCAAAATTTTATGGTTGTTTCTCTTACTCTCTTTTTTTTTTCTGGAACAATGGCACCTTTTATAAATAGGGGATGAGATGTTACATATACCATCAGCAAGAGTCAAACCTACAACCTCTTCACTAATAAGTGAAGGTCTTACCTATCAAGCAACCATGCATTGGTACATGTTATAAGTTTCACTTTTCTTACCATTATCAGTGGTTTAGTTATGTCTAATGTGATTCAAATCAACTTCTTTTTTGTTTGATTTTCCTGAGTCTATTTCTTGTTCTACCTTGTTTCAATCTAAATGATGACCCCCATGGAGTGCAAAACAAAAAAATATATATGATCAAAAATTTATCATACAAAGATACAGGCAAAGAGTTGGCTTAGCTGATATCTCGGAAGGAATGAAGATGTTAGAATTTAACTCTGCCTATTAATATATGTAATAGCCCCTACTTATAAAATTGTAATTTATATAAATCGATAGTTTATGAGAGAAGTCATACTTTGGTGGTGATGCCATGGGCTTCATTGGTGTTTCCCTTACTCGTTTGTATTAGTGTATTAGAAGTCATCTATACAAATTTCAAGATTGGAACTTAGTGCCCAAAATGGTGAATTGGTGGAGAAGGTGCATGAACATGGAAAGTTTTTCAAATCCCTTTCTTCACCCACTAACACAAAGATATAATATTTAATTTTTTCTGATTGATTTTTCAAATGGGAGATCCTTGATTGATTTTTGGGTCACCATCGTTCCATGCATTCAACCATTAGAAACAAATCAAGCAAATACATTAGGTAGAAAAGCAAAGAATTCTTCAGCCACCTTAGTTGAAAAGGTTCTAGATCCAGAGAAAGCCCCCACCAATGATCCTTTCTCATGGAAATAGAATAGAATATTGTGTACCTTACATGAAAAGAAAAGAAAAGAAAAGAAAGAGAAAGAGAAAGAGAAAGGAAGGGATAAAAAGTCTATGCTTGAGGTTCATGCACCTCTTGGGTCCCGTGGTTCCTATGCCGCCGCCTTTCCCGGTCCTTTTCTTTTAGTGCTTCGACCCGAAGCTTTAGCTTCTAGCTAATTTAGTGGATAAGATGGCTGGCTCCAGCTCACTCAAGAATGGGACGACAGTGGTGAGTAAGGGAGGATTATTTTTAACATAATCTTGCAACTGATGATCTCGTCTAGGATCATAGTAGTGTTTGGGAAATCGAATTGTTTTGAGTGGTTAGAATTTAATAAAATTTACTTAACATCATTTAATGTTAGACACCACAGCATCACTGCACTAGCTTACAAAATCCATTTAAGGGAGGATTGAACTTAATCTTGCAAGTGGACGTAGCCTTTATGGTACTATGTCATGTCAGCATTAATTTAAGTTTTAAATTTTAAGTTTTTTTTTTTTTTTTTTTTACAAATAGCACTTTTACACCCCATCTTAGTTGGATAATATCACTTATCCCCCCTTTTACTTAGCAAATATATCAAACACCTCCTCCCCTCTATTAACTTTCTCGGTTAAATTTAACTTTTATTGTTAAATATTTTTCTAAGACTCCAAACTACCTTTGGCTAAAAATAATTTTTTAGTTGAACCCTAAATTAAAGTAATCACCAGTTAAAATATTAAATTATTCTCAATTAAAATAATTGTTAAAAACCAAAATACTATAGTTTAAAGTTAAAATCCATTATCTTTAATTATTAAAAGCCCAACTGGCCAACATATCCGTTTTTTAAAAAAAAATTTATCAAACAATTAAAAAAAACCAAAATAGTTGTAGTACGTGTTTAATTTATCAACATACCCTTTTTTTTTAAATTGCATTTTTTATTTTACTTGATAGTAGGACGTGGTTTTTTTTTTTTTTAATTACTTGATACTTAAAAGAAAGAAAGAAAGAAAAGAAAAGAAAGAAAAAAAAGAAAAGAAAAGAAGAAAGAAGTATGTTGGGCTTTTAAAAATTAAAGATAATTTAGGTTTTAATTATTTTAATTGAGGATAATTTAGTATTTTAACGGTTAGGATGATTACGATAATTTAGGGTTTAAAATATATATATATATATATATATATATATATATATATATATATATATATATATATATATATATATATATATATATATATATATATATATATATATATATATTTAGCTAAGGGTAATTTGGGTTTTTAGAAAATTATTTAACGGTAAAAGTTAAATTAAACCCAGAAAGTTAACAAAGGGGAGGTAATTAAGTGATATTATCCAACTAAGAGGGGGTGTAAGTGCTATTTGTCCAGCTAAGAGAAGAGGTAAGTGATATTTACCCTTCTTTTTTTTTTTTTTGACAAAAAAAGAAAACATATACATTAGATATTAAATTGTAGTATTGTGGATTGAGCATATTCCAATTAGACTTGTAAATGGATAGTTGAAATACATGTTCAAATTAAAATTCACTAAATTTGGCATTTGATTTATTTGGGTAATTTTCATCTGGACCCCCTGAGGTTTCATACAGGTCATTTTTAGTCCAGTTTAAGTTTCCTTTTGCATATGGCTCCCCGTGGTTTCAAGAAATGATTAAATAAGGACAACTTAACAAAAACTGTTAGTTTAATAAATTTTGTGACAAAAATACCCTTGTGTCGTTTGGATTTTTTATATATTTTAATTTTAATCTACTAAAATAAATACTATAAAATAAATAAATAATAAACAGTCATCGATTCCCTTTGATCAGTTATCGGTCGGAGTTGGAGAACATTCGCCGTGGGACGAAGAAGATCTGAGAGTGAGCCACATTTGGAGATCAAAACCATACCTGTGATCCTCAAGCGACTGCACAAAAAAGAAAATGAGAACGAATTACTCTTCGTCTTGCAACAGGGTAACCGCTCTTCAAAAGTGTTACTTTTCTCATGTTTCAAGCTTGGATCAGTTGCTATTTTTCTTGGAAGTGGATCTTTTGCTTCATTCTGTAGAATTGCAGAGGTAAGCATCGACAATCGGTTCTTTTGCTGTGGGATTATTGAATACATGAATATACCCATTTCTAATTTTCAATTTTTTTCAAGTTTCTGACTTTGTTTGATGATCTTTTTTCTTCTTTACGAGCTTTCATTTTTTTCGATTTTTTTCTTCTTCTATTTTAGATGGGTTCGTAGTTGACGTTCATCTACACTTTGATAGAAAAAATCAGTTTTTCTTCTTGGCTTTTGACTTTCTTTTAATCGTTTTTGTGCTCTTGTTTTACTTTTTTTTGGATTGTGGATCCATCGTTTTGAATTTTTTTTCTCAGAGAACCAGTGGTGAGAACAGGTACGATATCGACGAATAATCTTTCATCTCAGATCATAATGGAATTGAAGTTTGAAATGTGTTCCTCATGACTTCCATTTTGATGTTTTTTAGGGTTTGAGAGGTTGTGAATTGAACTGAATTCAGAACGATAAGAGCAAGTTATTGCTGTTAGGGTTACCATTCTCGCTTGAAAATTCGATGTTGAAGACGAAGCCTTTGTGGGACGAAACAAAAATAAAAAATAAAAAAATTTCCAAATGAGGGTATTTTTGTCACCAAATTTTTTGTTACCAAATTTATTAAATTAACAGTTTCTGTTAAACTTGTCCTTATTTAATCATTTATTAAAATTACAGGGGAGCCATATGCAAAAAGAAACTTAAACTGGACTAAAAATGACATGGACCAAACCTCAGGGGGTCCAGATGAAAATTACCCGATTTATTTTATTAACCATGAATAGAATAATGCGTGGGGAGATGAAATCCTAGATTCTCACAATAATCATGTTCTATGCCAAACCAAACTTCTTTCTAACTTGAAGAGTGTAATCATAAACCTTGAGTGGATCAGGAAGAGTATTAGCCACACTTTCCTTCTGCATACACCTCTTGCCCCATTCAATCAACTTTGGGCACTCAGCTTCTACGCTGAAATTACCTAGGGTTTCCATGGCATAAAACCAGCTGTAAAAGGGCACAAAACTCAGATCCAAGAACCCAAAATCAACGCCACCAAAGTATTGCTTATCACCAAGTTCTTCTTCCAAGACTTTGAGTGCCTCTATATATTCCTTCTTAGTCTTCTCTTGTTCTTCTTCTCTTGAGTTCCTAAGAATTCCAATTATGCTGCTGACCACCTGCACTTCACTCAGAGATCAATTAAGAAAACAACTGAGATGAATGAAATTAAGAATGTAAGGTCGATTGAATTAAGAAATTTACCTTCTGGTCAACGTAGTCAGCCCAGAATCTGGCTTGTGCCCTTTGGTAGGCATCAGAAGGTAGCAGTGGAGCTTTGTCGCCCTTCCATGTCTCATCAATGTATTGAACAATGACGAGTGACTCACAAATGGGTTTTCCATTGTGGATCAAAACAGGGACCTTCTTATGAATTGGGTTCATCTGTAGAAGAAGAGGACTTTTACCTTCTTGGATTAGGTTCTGCTCCTTGTATTGATATTCCACACCTTTTTCAGCCAAGGCAATACAGACCCTCATTCCAAAGGGGCTGACCCAAAAACTCAAGAGACACAACTCGTCTGCCATTGTAACTAAATCTGATAATGGTGGTAGTAGTAGCTGGGGTGTATTTATATATAGCAATATGTTGATCTGAAAGTTTTAGTAATCAAACAAGTTCTTGAATTAAGTTTAATTAATTAGTCCAAGCCTTCAAGATATTTTAGAATTTCGATCTGACATAGCTAATGGTGTTCATCATCCACTGCGTCATACTTACGAATGCTGACTTTGGCATTTGTAGTGTTGTGAACTTGTGGCTACTCTTTTATAAGATTATTATTGTTATTATTATAGACCAAAAGCTTTGCGTGGAACCCAAGTTTGTCAGGTTTTATTATTCTGGAGGCCGTTTGATCAATCATCGAATCTTTTAAGAGTTTATACTGCTTCTTTTTCCTGAAGCAGGAAAACGTAATTATTATACTATAAAATCAAGAGTTCGACTTCAATGCTACGCAATAATATGCAGTGAACACTCTCAATCGTCTATCTTTGAAAAGTATGTTTGATCTTGATCTCAATTGTTCGTTGCAATGCACAGCACCTAAGCAATTTCCTAAAATCAAGGGATAAGATACATAAAGGAATTAAACTGAAAAAAACTTCTCCCTTTACCATGGAAGGGTTGCTCAATTGGTAATGATCGAATACTTTTTTAATGAAGAAGTCATGGATCAAGATTTCTTGTGGTACATGTAATAGTCCCTATCTCCAATATAAAACTATCAATTCAATAGAACTCCTCGCCTTATTAGCCTCCTCTTGCACAAAACCAAGGTGGGCTTCAGGCAAACATTAAAAATCCAACTTAAGAAATCTGTTTGCACCAAAAGAATTATGCGACCATGAAAATTCGCTTATCTATAGGCCTCCCTAGCGTGGTATGAGAATTCACAGCGCACAAAACTCCTTGCAACAGTTATAATCTCCTCTATGATTCCCCACACATATCAAGGTGCACTATATCTACCTATGGTCATCTGAATAGCCACTAAGGAATCCGAGTGAAAGATCACTTGTTGAAAACCCCTTTTTGTTGCTTCATGTAACCCTCTCCGAATAGCTTGCAATTCGCACATCACCTCACAATCAGTGGCACTGTATCCATCCTATCTATCCTCTCCAGTAAACCCATCAATGTTGACCACACACCACCTATCAAGAAAAAAGGCACCAATGATGAATGGAGATAGGCCGAATCTTTTGATGAACATAAATATCCTATCGCCCAAAAAATGGTTAGTTGTCTGCCAAATCTGCTACCTATATGTGATCAAAAAACTAGTATTGAACCAACTTCGTTACTCATTGACATCCTCTACAATTCCCACCCTTTGCAATTCACTATAGTTAATATTTAGGATTCTAACACGTGACAGCTACGGTCACAGTTAAAAACCCTACTAAGAATTGAATCTAATGAATCCCTAAAATTTCTCCCAATTTTGTCTCTCCTCTTTTCTTAAGGTTTAATTTTAAGGATTTATTAGATTCAGTTCTTAAGTGAGTTCCTATCCAAGCACAATCCCTTGAGATCTTGTTATTTCTTTCATGCCTAACAGTAAATAGTGATGGTGAAACTCAAACATTTCACGGATGCAACCGCTAATCTCCTTTGAAACGTTGTTTAACCCAATTCTTCTCCTCTTCCCATGAATTAAGAAGTCTGAAGGTTTAAGTTACCCTAGCGCTCAAAGGCGGCTAGGAATTTCTTGCCTTGTTTCAGGGTCAAGTATAGCTATGGTTAAGGCCTCATGCTTAACTTTACCTTGTTTTTTTCTTCTTAACTTTCAATGATATCATACCGCTGTGTAAAATTGTAGATTTTCCCCCACATAAGAACAATCTTGTGGAGCTCAAAGGTTGAAGAACTAGAGCAGGCTAAGCAGGAATTTATGCAGGAATTGAAGGTCATGGAAGGAGTACTTGGAGACAGCCCTTACTTTGGAGGTGTGACCATTTTGGGTTCCTGGACTTTGAGTTTTGTGCCTTGGAGAGCACCCTCAAGTTCAGCGTAGAAGCTGAGTGCCTGGAGAAGGATAGCGTGGATGAGAATATTCCCGATTCACTCAAGCTCTACGATCTCCTGCTTCAATTTAAAAAGAAGATATAATTTTAAATGGGACAGACTACCCTGAGAATCTTACGAAATTCAATAAATTTCGGTTCCTCTGGTGAACTTACTTGTATTTCTTCTGCCATTTCTTTCTTCTTGTAAGAGTAATGGGAAGAAGAGCTAGAACAATTGAATCTGGAACAGTTCTTCACTCGTATTATAGGGAGCCCTTCCCGCATTAATAAATCAAATGGAAGTAATTGGGTCGAAGGAAGGGGAACTGTGGGAAATTCTTTACATGTGAAATTTCAGATGGTGGAAAAGGCTGTCACTTCAGTTAGAAAAGATGAAGATTAAGAGTTTCTTCAAGAAACTCAAGGTCTGAAGCTGGTTTCTAATGGCAACAATTCTCAGTCAATCCTTGAACTGTGTTTGGAGGAAGAATTTTTTGAGTAACAGAATAAATCCGGTTGCAACAGTGGATTTGGAATTTGAACTCCAAACTCCAGCATACACCTTGGAATTTATACACCAAAGATCTCCAGCAACTTGGACTTGAAATGCCATCAATCTAGACTTTTAAACACTAGGTAACTCTCTCACAAAGAAGGCAACAGCCAGCAATTGCACAAGGCAAACACATTTCATGTACAGCTTAAAGTAGTTCTCCTGTAAATATCTTCTTACCATAGGGATGTTCCACAGATCGATACTGTCCGTTGTTTTCAGTAATGGTTCCTTGTTTCTGCCTTTACGGAAGAACTGTCTGTAAAATAGCCAGAATGAGAAGAGTAGAGATTTTGAACAGATGAGATGCATAAAAGGAGAGGATGGAAGAATGCTGGTATAGGATGAAGACCATGTGAGGTTAATCTCGCCCTACACTTACATCACTAAATGTAGCTTCTGAATCACTCAAGGGATAGGGTTCGAGAAAACATAACAGTAGCCTTCGTTAAACCAGTTTGGAATTTAGACAAGCATAAAATTCATCAATTATTCTAACCAGCGAGGTCAAGTATTTACAGGATGATCAAGATCTGACTAGCAGACAGACACAGACTTCACTACTGAAATCAGACACTTGAAACCCAGAAAAATAACATGATCAATATTCAGATTTAGGGGATTTAAAAACAATACCAAATAGCCATCACATTTCATAAATTAATTGAAATTAAATCATGTGGAAAAGAATAAGAACCAGACAACTGAGTTATGCAGACATGATTACCAGTAGTATATCTGGAAACAATTTTAGAAACAGAATTCAATTTGGATACTGATATTCAGTCTCAGCCAATTATTTGATGGAGAAGAGTGAGGATACAGCAAATTATTAAGCAGCAGAATATCAGAAACAACTATTTTTAGATTCTGGAATAGCTTTTCCCAACTTAGAAGAAGCTGAGTAGCACCAGGATACTTGAGAATTGAACAGGGTATTGAGTTTCTAAAGCAGAAATAAAAATTTATAACAGCAAGTAGACTGATGGCTAAACGGCAGTTTAAATAATCTAACAATATTGTGATCATAGGGTAGGATAAGTTTAGAAACCTTGACCCTGCAAAGAGAAAGACAGGAACAAAGGGAGAGTTGATCAGAAACCACCTGATCCAGGGTTTGAATCTGCCAGCCCCACCAATGAATCCACATGCAGTACAACCTCAAACATCACAACTCCAGAAATCCATTGAACCAAAAAAGAGTAAAAAGAATCTTCGACAAATCAAATAATGGGAAGCCTGAACCTTTTTCTTTTTCTTTTTCTTTTTTTTTTTTTTTTTTTGGGGGGGGAGTCTCAAAAAGGAACAAAACAGACCATCTATGACACTCCAGTCACACCATGTTTGGAGAGTTCCTAAGAGCCTGTTTGGTTACATGAATTCAGAGATTTCAAATCTCTAGATTCACAAATGAGAGATTTATACCCGTTTGGTTGTATGAATCTTTGGAAAATCTAGAGATTCACATTTTTACACTAAAAACGTGAATCTGTAGATTTATGGGTATGAGGTGAAATCTCTGGATTTCACTCTTTACTATAAAAGCGTTAAAACATTTGAACCATGACTCCATAAATATTTTTTCAGGCTGAATCTATAGATTTCATTCCAAAGATTCAGGCTAATCAAACAGTTAATTTTATGAATCATAACTCCATAGATTTGAATCTATAGATTTGAAATCTCCAGGCCCCTAACAGAATCCAACTTTTAAAACAGAGACCCATCTCAAAGGAAACCCTTCCAGCTGTAAGCTATGAATGGGTGTCATAAGCAGACCCAATAACTGATATATAATAAAGAAAAGGACTCCCCAAAATACCTAGAATCTATAAGAAGCACTTCAACAACAAAAATGAAATAAATTCATAAAAACTAGCCAATGACTTTGAGGCTTTCAGGGTGAACCAGAAAACTGATTGAAATCAAGATGCACAGAATATAAATTGACAAGGAAAAATGGAGAAAAAAAATATTACTGTGACAGGAAGAATTGAATTCTCTCAAGGTACAGACTTCTTGCCTATTAGCACCTCACTGACAAGTCATTACTAGCTTATACCTAAGGTACTGTCATATCAGCAGACCAAACCAAACAGCAATCAAGACAAATGATCTTTTATCACTTCACTCCCCCTCAAGGTAGAACAGAGACATAATATGATACCCAGCTTGGAATATTGTCCAAGAAAAGTTGAGCCCTAAAATGCCCCAATAAACACATCACTGAGTTGATTCTCAAATGCAATGAAGTGTGTAGTAATCAATCTTTTCACCCAACATCTCATACAAAAATGGTAGTCAACTTCAATGACTGAGTGTGATCACAAAATCCAACGTAACAAGTAATGTAAGAAATTGCCTGACAATCACACAACACACATTGATAGGCTTGTTAGTGGAAAACCAAAGGTCAGAGGGAATTCAACAATCTACTGCAATATGAACCAATTCCTCTATGCTCAACCACAGTACTAGAGCTTACTACTATAGTCTGCTTTCTGCTTTCTGCTTTTTACATCTCCGTGTTACCCATATCCCACTGGTCTGTAACCCTAAATGTGGTCTAGTAAATTTGTGAACAAAATGAAGATGTATACATCAGAATCAACTACAACAACAAAAAATGGCCACCGGCCCCTTGGTTCTCCACTTACAATCATAGATGGGTTAGGCCTGTTTGGTTACATGATTCCAGAGATTTGAAATCTCTGGATTCATGAATCTGAGAATTATACCCGTTTGGTTGTAAAAATCTCTAGATTCATGAAATCTAGAAATTCACCTTTTTACACTAAAAACGTGAATCTGTAGATTTATGGGTAAGGGGTGAAATCCAGAGATTTCAAAAAAGCAATACATTTGCACATTCACACAAATCATGTCGATCAAATAGTTTTTTAGGATGAATCCACAGATTTCAAAAAAGCAATACATTTGCACATTCTACACAATATCACGTCCATAGATCTGAAATCTATAGTTTTTAGGATGAATCTCTAGATTTCATTCCACAACCAAACATTTAATTTTATAAATTATGACTCCATAGATTTGAAATCTCTAGATATTTGAAATCTCCAGACTCATGTAACCAAACAGGCCCCCCCCCTTTGGACTTCTAGGACATATTACTGGCACTACTGTGAAACCAAGAAACGTAGGAGCAGCTCAAGATCAACGGCTTGCACATGACTCTCAGATGATAGCCTTCTTAATTTGGTCTATGAAACCAGAATTACATCAAAACTTTCTCTTATTTGACACTGCTGCTCAAGATAGCTATGGTAAAGTTAGAAACAAGATTTAAGTCTATGGACTCTGCGAGCAAGTCCATGAGATAAAACAGAAGGACATGTCACTCTCTGAATACTACAACACTCTTGGTGCATTGTGGCAAAAGATTGACCACTAAAACACCTTTTAGCCTAACAATGTTGCAGCACTGCAAACACCTAGATGAGACTTGAGTGTATGATTTCCTAGCAGGAAATAAATGTTGAATATGATCCCATTCAATTTCAAATTCTTAGCCGGGATCCTTTTCCCACTTTAGAAAAATCATATACCTTGGTACACACAGAAATTGCTCGTGCTGCAATACTTCCTTCCTCCACACCTGATAGGTCAGCCCTCCAGACTAAGACAGGAAGTAGTAGGAAAGCATCAAAAGAAGTTATCAAGTTTGAACATTGCGGTAAACCATGACATACAAAAGAAAATGTTGAAACTTCACAGGAAGCCTTAGGCTTTGAAACAAAAAGAAAGACTAATCATGGAAAAAAATCAAAGAAAGACTTAGGGCAACCAAACTGAAGCTAACCTTACTCCTACTGACACGGTCTCCAAGCTCTCCAATGAAGAATAGCAAGCTCTTCATCAGTTACTGCAAGCTGCCCCCACTACCACCATCATATATTCAACTGCCTCTTCTACCTCTGATATAATCAAGCTTCTTAGGTATCTCTACCCTACCTTTTTGTGTTATGACTGCACCAGACTCTTGGATTATCAATTCCGGTGCTACAGATCATATGACTGGTTCTTACACATAGCAAACCGCATTTAGTTGCCAACTGAAGTGGCCAATCTTGATGGCTTAACTGAAAATTGGAACAAAGCAGGACAGAAGCATAATTAACCAAACCCATATCAGAAAAGCCTTGACATAGCCATATCAATATCAATCACTCAGTCTTCGCTACAAAAGATGCCTCCTTGCTAGAGCCAAATCAGAAGTGGCAACCTAAACTGTTTGAAAATGGAACAGAATTTGCACATCCACCACCAAAAAATAGTCCTAACTGTGTATTTGAACCAAAGAGTTATGGAAACTCTTTCACACCTACAAGCCATCAAACGATTAGAATAATATCTGCATATATATATCCTTTGACTCGTCCAGTTCCTAGTAAACAATAATATTATTAAGCTTAACTTTAGAGGTTCTTATTTTAATAATTTAATTCCCTTTTTCAGCCTTCATTTCAGACAGAGAGACAGAGAGACAGAGAGAGAGAGAAAGAGAGTAAAGGTGCGAGTGATTTGAATATGAAATCCCCCTAGAAAATTCACTTATGCACAAGAAACTTAAAGCAAAAACCTGCACAACAGTCCAATTGCATTCGCTTGATGGAACACATATTGAGAACACTTTGAAGACAAAACTCATAAGAAAGCTTCATGAGAAAAATTAGAAAAGAACTGAACAGAGATATGCTTAACAAAAGCCTGTAGATAACACTACCATTTATACAAATAAAAAATGTGTGAAAAATAGAGAACCAAATCCCTAGTAGAAGCAAGCACAGAACCAAACACATTGTTAGAGTAAACAGTTCCTCTAAATGACTAAAATCAAATACAAAACTTACTGGTACTTCAGAATTAGCATGGCGGCAGGATGAAAGAACAATAATTTCACTTTGAAGGCCATATTACACCAAAAGATTTTGAATACTCAGCGATGAGAAACATATACTACTTTTACTTTTTCAATCGTAAATATGTTAATCCAACTCTCAAGCCGTCAAAGTCGGAGCAGAAAATGGACACAACATTGAACTCAAACTCCTCTTCAGTATTCATTTTAAAGCTCAAATTCTTCATCCCGAAGAGCTGCCTCAGCAGCCTCTTCTTCTTCGTCATCGATGACAAAGTACTCGTTCTTCTCAATCGGCTGAAACATATAAAATATTACCATGTAGAAAACAAGACTTGCAGTTTCCTCTGCAGCACTGCTCACCCACTGATACTTGTAAGCAGCAATGGTCCTAAGGGCAAAAACTACTATTCTAGTGAAATACAAGTAACCAATCACAACAATGTAGAATTGCCGGAAAAGGGTCAACTTGGACAAATTCCTGGCTGCCTTCCCGTCCGTCTTGGAGGTCTCCCTCAGAGACCTGATCGACCAGACGATAGGGAAAATAATGGCGAAACAACATACGATGTCAACCAACAAAAACACCTGATTCCATGTAACCCAGTCCCTAATGAAGGGTCCCAGTCTCCCCAATCACCACCGAAGCCAAGTTAGCTAGAACCTGGAGCGGGATCACGATCATCAAAACTTTCTTCTCTCTCTCTTGCAAGAAGGGCTTCAGGAAAGACCAACCCGTTCCGATCAGGACAATGACAGTGAAGAGCAAGACAACCCTGAGAAACTGGAATATATAGAAGAGAATATCCCAACCGTGTGGAGTCCCACTGACCTTGATGTAATGCTTATCTTCGGCAGCACAGATCAGATTCAAAGCTTTTGAGAGCAGAAGACCTCCCATGAGGAGATGGATCCGATGAATGGAGAGCTTGTTGGTATAGCAAACGTAGATCCATAACCCTAAGAAAGCAAAATAGGCGACGGAGAAGAGGAAATAAAGCATGGGCAACTGGGTCTGTCCGGCGGGTAGGTAGTCATTGACGCCATTGTCAGTGTTGTAGATCTCGGTACGAACGGACATGGTAACCTGACTCTCGGGAGCGCAATTGGAGAAGTAGAGGCTGTATTCATTGGGTACCGTGACCGGAAATGAACCGTTGAAGCTCCGCTGGGATAACGAAAGATCCTTGAAAGTGAAGAGAACGGTGATGTAACGACTGTCGAGAACGCAGAAATTAGGGTTTTCTTCGGCTTCCAATAAAACTCGAATGAGGGCTTCTTCGGAGAGAAGGAAGAAACCGAAGCGTGATGGATCAGGCTGCGAGAGAGATGAAGAGTAGGAGACGTCGGAAACAGTGACCATGACATGACCGGTGTGAGTGAAGCCGAATTTTTCGAAGAGTATCATACCTCTGGTGTCCGCAGTGATCTTAAGGTTCTTGATCTCTGCAAATGCGAAAGGAAGGAGGAAGAGAGACAAGAAAATGAGGCAGCAGTGGCGGCTGTGGTCTTCCATGATCTGAATCGGGAAAACGCCGGCAGCTTTTCTTACTGATAACTGTGTCGATCACGGAGGAGGCAGTGCACCAGTTGCTCCTGCACTTACGGTTAGGAGGTGGTTGGCACTTTTTGCTGCGTAGAGAAGAAGATTGGAGGACCAAACACGAGAGGGTGAACTGCTGCAATCTCAAACCGAAGCAACGAGTACACCTCGGACATTTCAGGGCTTATGAAGTGCGGAATCGGGATGCAACCCGTTCTGAGTCCATAGTTTTAACAACCCGAAACGGATCGGTGAGTCCATTGGATTCGGTCAAAGTGTACCGAACTTTCTATCCAAGTAAAATTCTGAGTGTCCTCTTGACTGTTTGACGAAATTCAGATTCGGTTTCTACATATTCTCGCGTGGATTAAATCTTAAATGTGTTTTGTTTGAAAGATGAGTTTTCTTGGAGTCAGTTTACGCGTATTTTGACTACGTCTTAGACCCTGGTCTCGAGACTCAACAGTATTCTTATTATTATTATATATTATCATCACAAAATTAAGAATAATAAGAAATACCTATTAATAAATTTGAATTTGATTCATTAGTTTTCGATCTACCACTAAATAAACACACTTTCCTAAAACTAAATTTCTAAAACAAATGCAGTTTTTTTTTTGGTTGGCAACTCCGATTTCTAGGCTTTGCCTGATTAATCAGGTGTTCCACAATGATTCGATTCCGGAACCTTATTTAAGCTGACCAAACTGCTTACCACTTGGACCAACCCCGTTGGTAGAAATGCACTTTTACTATATTAAAAATAATAAAACACAGGATATAATTAAATTGCATTTTATTTTATTGTATTATTATTTTTATTTTAATCCAAGGTTCATCCGGGCCAGCTTGGGCACACCACGATTACATCCTCAGGGGAGCTTTTATATAATTAATAAAGGTGGGACTTTGTCTCTACCCCGAGAGGATTCAAACTCTGACCTCCTATATGAAAGCATTGATCTTTTACCAACTGAGAATATAATTAAATTGCATTATTCTTTATATCCTTTTATTATTCCATTCACTTCTCTTAATTTTTTTTTTATACATATTTTTTCAATTATTTTTGTGAGTTTTGATTGTTCTCCCTTGTATAAAGTATTCTTTATGCATTACGGTCAGGTATTCTTTATGCATTACGGTCACAAGGTAAAATTTGGCAAAAAAATGTCACAAGGTAAAATCATCAAAACAATTGAAATTTGATGCATGAAACCCAATATGAAAAAAAAAAAACGATAAACTTCATTTTTGGTTTCATACAATTATTTTTCTCTTCTGTTTTTAAACCCTAGTGTCTTTTGCATCCGTACATCCATTTAAATCCTACTCTGGATCAGGCTTCTCTTGAATGAAGAACTCAAATTTTTATTATAATTTATTATTTCATCTGGAAATATTGTAATTTGGTACATTTTAATCGTGATAATTCCAACCCCATTAAAGTTTTACAATCTGTATCACTTTTTATCTCTAAACTCCATGTCTCTCTCCCTGGACTATTGGGGGATGATTTTCACGAATCTCCTCTTCATCATACTCTCACTTGTCTTTGTCAAACTTCCTATTATTTCTATTGATCTGTCTTTACTAATGTGTATAGGAGTTTTTAGTCAAAAACTAGCAAAGACTAGATGGTGCTTTGGTGTGTGCTGGAATAATTGTTTTACATTGCATTGTGAATTTGTGATGGGTAAAGGGGAGCTTGTTAAATTGGCTCACCAATTTGGCCAAACAAATCTATGCATGAGTAACCCTATTATTTTAACCAACATAATCCTGAGTTCGGATCATCTCCCATGATGGGGACGGCTATTGACAACAAATTACATGGAGCCCACAGATTTAGGTGATGGGTTTTTTTAATATTTTATTACTTTTTACTTGTGGGCCTCACATAATTTGTGGTTGTAAAGTCATCGAGAGAGATGAGCTACACCTTATGATCTCATCCCTACCCTGTATTTATTCTATTTCAAGTTAAATAAAAAATTTGTTTCATTTCCTTTTATTTATTTATTTTTCCCCTTCTATTCTTACATGGAACCATGACTTTGAAATCCAAAACCATCCCTTATAATTAAATAGGGACCTCCTCCCCTTCATTTGGGACGTCCAAGTCCATAGCTTCGAAGGCCTCCTCAAATCTCCTTAGTTCGCTTCCCTTCCTCAACATTTCTCTTGAATAGCATATTCCATCTTCCCATCCCAATTCAATTGCTTCTTTTTTTCTTTTTCTTTTTTCTTTTTTGGTACTGATGCTTTTTTAATACTATAAATGTAATGCCGTCCGCAAGGGTCGAACCCAAGACCTCTCCATTGAGAAGTATGGGTCTTTACCATTGAACCAACCCTGCATTGGCTTTATTGTAATAATGTGTTGCAATTTGCAAACATCCAGAGGCGGAACCAAGATGAAAGACAGATCACCGCCAAGGCTTTCCGATCTAGTACCTCTCACCTCTTGTCGTCCATATCTTAAAGCTGATCTTTCTTCCCACCGAATGATAAATAAAAATATTTTTGATATAGGTAGTCTTCGATGTGCATCTTTGAAAATCCAAAGTATGAACCATCAAACTTCTCAATCCACAACTTCCCTTCTTCCACCATTCCTCCCACACTAAACTATGGCTATGATAGCAATTGTTAGGACTGAAACCGAGGAACAATCACACAACAAAAGAAAGAGAAAAAAAGATCAAACACATAACACAAAAGATTTTATGTGGGAAACCCTCAAGTGGAAGAAAGCCCAAGGCCGCCAAACAATCCACTAATTACAATGAGCTGAAATTTTTTTTTAAGAAGAGGAGAGTTAAATATTTATACCAAAAACCCTAAGCCAAAATATAATGAACACCATCCATATCTCAGGGTAATCTAGGTTGTCGAATGAAGAATTTCTATGTAAATCAGGTAATTTGGGTTGTGCAAGTTATGTTCCCCGCGGAGGACTGCTGTCCCCTACCACCCCCAACAATCATGCAAAATCGGGCCCACATACATAACAAAGTCCCCCATTTAAGAGAATGGAAAAATGTTGTTAAGGTAGCACCATATGGATCCTATCAATTCAAAGTTTGATATTTTGCCAAACCTCAAAAGGGATCTACTCTATTATGGTAAAGGCCAACTTACATCATATAAAATGTTCCAAGGCCCATTTTGGGGCCTAAATGCACCTAGTCATGTTCAAAATTTTCAAGTTCTTTGAAGTATTGGTGGTGGGCATTAAACTGTTTGGAGGAAATTATCTAGATTTACCACATGTCCAATTTCGATGGCTACAAGCAAAAACGTGAAGTCCTTAACAACCCCCCCCCCCAAAAAAAAAAGAAGAAGAAGATGAAGAAACGTGACGTTAGATAGGAAACTAATGAAAATGGACAGCTCAAATCTTTATTGTTAACTTTTGAATTGTCACAATCGTTTGTTACAAGAATAAAGATATTCTCTCCTTCGGTGCTAAGAGTACATTTTTTGACGTGTAACCATATTGAAAAAATCCATACCAAATTATAAAAAATAAACTCATAAACCCTCCAGGGGTTGCTTAATTGACAAAAGACCAATATTGCCTTATAGTTTGAGATCAAAAGTTAGAATTCCCTCAGATTCAGAAGCAAAGCTTTAATTTATATTCAAGTTCTATGTAAAAACTATCCACGTGAGGATGTAGTCAAGTTGCACGTACCCAAAAATAGAACTCATCATGAATGCTCTATTGTTATATATATTTTTTGAGCAATATATTGTTATACATATGACATACAAATGAATATCATGAAAAAATATATGATTCTACAGTTTGTGTAATATGATTTGAGCACCATGTTGTGGATGAAGGGTTACTACGGTAGTAGGAGCATGAGCATAGGATGGAGAAAGTTCAAAATCAAATTGTTGCAGGATCATTGCTAAAGCCATCTTTGCTTCCAAAACTGCGAAGTTTTGCCCAATGCATATTCGAGGGCCCCAACCAAATGGGAAAAATGAAACTTTATTCTTTGTGGCCTTCGATATTCCCTCTGCAAATCTCTCTGGTTTGAATTCATTTGCATCTTTCCCCCAGACTTCCTGATCACGATGGACAAGGGCTATGGGTAACATTAGTTGTATTCCAGGAGGCAAAGATATTTCTCCTAGTTTTATGTTCTTGTATGTACAGCGAGCGAGTTGCAGAACTGGTGGATATAATCTCAGAACTTCATATAGAATCATGGTAACCTGCAAAGGAAGATTACAATAAGTTGATGAAAGTTCAGAAAAGCTATGTTCTATATTATCTGGGATCGATGAGAAAGCAAATACTTACAACTTTGAGGTGATTCAGTCCATCAAAATGGGGTTTGTTCTTTCCAAATACTTGAAAGATCTCTTCTCTAGCACGCACTTGCCATTCTGGATGCATACTTAAGACAATCATCGTCCAGACAAGGAGAACAGATGTTGTTTCCTGCCCTGCAAAGTAGAATAGTTTACACTCTTGGATGACCTCTTCAATCGTCATTCCAACGTTCTTCTTGTTTTTATTTTCTTGAATTTCATTATAGTTTGATTCAAGTAACAAGCCTAGCAGATCGTCATTTTTGGCCTCTCCAACCTTCATAGCCTCTTGTCTGTTACTGATAATGCCCATTAAAAGGGTTTGCACTTCTTTGTAGATCTCTTTCATTCTTTTGTTGCTCTTGGTTGGCAGCAAACTGTATACATTAAATTTGAAAATGGATGATTAATTGCTAGTTATTCTCTGTAGATCAGAGCAAATTATTTGAACTGATTCAAGGAAATATAGAAATGAACTGGTAAAAAGAAGATGAATTTCACCTAAAACCAGGGATAAATGCAGTTCGCAAAGACTGCATCATTAGCTCTGCTTGCTCATCTTGCAATTTGAAAATCCGTCTACCTTCTTCATATGAGCTACCAAATGCTGCTCTAGAAATAACATCTCCAGTTAAATTCTGGAGTTCAGGCCACACATCCAATTCCCTCGACCCTTCTGGTGAAAGTGAAACCAATTTCTCCCATTTGCAGACCATCTCATTACAGCTTGCATAGAATGCAGACAACATTCCCTTTTAACAGTTAACAAAGACCAAGAATTAACAATCTATCAGCATCAAAATAGCATGGAAAAGCTATTACAGAATCTATAACATCATCATCAAAGATAGAGAAGCAACCTTCAGTTTTTCCATATGAAAGGCAGGGTTTATAATCCTCCTGTGTTTGGCCCATTTCTCACCCTCATAGGTAACTAAACCGCCCACAAAAAATTTTAACAGTGAATTCCCTTTGATCTTTGCAAAGTGACCAAATTTATTGCTCATGATATCCCTGATAAGGTCAGGATCCATGACATACAACCTTGGAGAGGTTCCAAACCAAAAGGCAGCATTGTTACCTGTATGTTTAATTTTACATTTAATCAGCAATTGATTCTCTTTTACACATACAAATAAGAAATTTTCAGAACTAAACTGAGAATAAAAAGACGCAGCAAAGATCAGAATCGAGACTAACCGTTTTTCTGTATGGCTTGCAGATGAAAGGGAAGCACACGGGGAAGAATATCATGGGACAGGTTCATGGGCTTGGACCGAGCTTCGTCGAACTGCCTTTGAATCTCTTTCAGGTCACCCAACAGTAAATTGTATGGAGTGACTTTGACGCCTTGTTCCCTGAGAAGCCTCTCCAGCTTCTTTGGCCTCCACCATATCCATTCCAACACCTTCCATCCCCATAATACAACCAAAATACAGACTATCACAGCTGAAATCAGCCCAATTTCTATTGCCATCTCCACTGAAATCAACCAAGAATGAAGACCCCAAAAGAGTGACAGAGAAGGGGTTTGGAACAAGACTATTCAGGAGCTGGTTGAGAGAGAAGAGGGGTGGTGTGACATTTATAGAAGATATTGAGAGACATGGTTCTTTATTTATTTTTCTTTTTTGAGGTGAGTGGCCGATGGGCCACGCATGGACGTTACGTTTATGACGTATATGAGTGCGTCAAACGCTATCAAACATGCATGAGACATTCACTTGTTGGCCGTTTCAGTAAGCTAACCCCAGGCCTGCAACATTATATTCTGGCAACAGAGAAGCGCCGTTTTCTTTACCAAAAACTGGGTTTGTTTCATGTGAAGATTTTCTGACGCGTGACACCAAGTCGTGCCTCATCTTTGTTTGGTGTCTTGATACCGTTCTTATCCTTGCATTCTGAGCTATCTAGAATTGAAGCTGCCTGTCTTCATCTTTTACATTAAGATATTATCTCTGTCTTTCTTTCTAGAACTTTAGCCGCCACCAAACATTTTACCCTTTTCTCCTTCTTTGTTTACCGCCAAATGTTTTGCCATTAACATTTAGGAGTGGCAAACTAATCAAAAAGACTAATGCTGCCTTTGTTTGCAAAGGTGGGATGAGAAAAAAGATGTGGAAAAAAAAACATGTGGGTCCCATGTGTAGTCGGGTGAAGGAGAAGAAAAAGAAATGAAAGAGTTTTGTGGAAGGGTGATAGTGGTAGATCCCACTTTTTACTTTTCCCAACTTTCCCACAAAGTCCCACCAAATATGTGGGGTTTTAAAATAGCTTGGGGTGGGAAAGTTGAGTGCCACAACAACAGACAAGTTTCCTTGATTCAAAGAAATTTGTCTCTGTGCAGTAAGATTAACAGGAAGGGAACCTTAGCGACTGAGGAACCCTAGCGCAACTCTGCAACAAGTTACCGTTGCTGCCGCTCTTTGAGGTGGAGAGACTCTCTGTCTCTCCACCTCCACCCCTTTCACCGTTACGGTCCCTCACTTCCTCTCTCTCCGTTTTTGCTCCCTCACCTCCTCTCTCCCTCGCTTCCACCTCTCTACGTTTTCTCCATCTCCACCTCTCTTTTCCGCCTCCTCGCCTCCTCCACCAGCACCCCTCTCTCTCCGCCTCTCTTCCGTGCAGTAAGATCTCTTGCTGCTTCCTCTGTTTTCTTTCTCCTTTTCTTCCCTCTGAGTCAGCGTTTCCTGCTCACCTCCCTCCTATTATTTCCGCCTTCTCTCCTCCTTCTTCATCTGCCAGGAAAACAAATCTGAGTTTTTTTGTTTCTTCTCATCTTTTTGTTTCCTAGTCCCATCGCCTCTAGCCTCTAGCATAGTTTTCTCTCCCATCTCTCTTTCTCTATCTTTTCATCACCCACTTCATTAGGGGGGGGAAAAAAAACTAATCTCTGGTTCCAGCGACTTTGGTGTGTTAGCCAAAATTGATAATATAATGAGGGGAATCAAAAAATTAAGAGAAGATCCGAAAAGACAAAACTTGAACCGAAAAAGAAGAGTAAAGGAAAACCGTCGAGGCGCGTCAGACGCTTTCCTTAAAACAGATTCGTCCCCTCCACAGTGTGCTTGAGGATTCAACGGACGTCTGTCTCCCAGGATACAACGACGAACAACGATGTACTTAGCACAAAGTATATCGCAACGACGAACTTGACATGTGCCTTCCTTCTATCACCACATGATTCAAACACGAAACCAAACTCGAAGCCAAACTCAAACCATTGACAACACTCACAAATCGTTTTTAAGAAGACCCTTAAAACACACTTAGCATTCTTCTTAAATCATAAAAAAAAAACACAACACAACCACCATCTTCACCAAGGGGGTATCCCTGTTTATTGAGGAATTCTATGTCTCTTTAACTAGCTTGAAAGATGAAAAGCCATAGTCATTATTCCCCAAACTTAATGAATTAAGTTATGGAAATGAAAAGCTTTATTAATAACCAAGCTAGAAAAGAGAAGTTTCTTGGAAATCAAGAGTCCCCAAAAACCTCCATAATTATCTTAGAGAAATGAGAAGTTTGTTGTTAGGAAATAGAAGGTCCCATAACCTCCATTCATGAATTCTCCTTGGGAGATGAAACACCCAATAGTCCATAGGGATTCCCATAACCCTTCATTCATGACCTCTCTTAGTGCAATGAATCACCAAAATAGTACATTTGTATTCCATGCACTTATTTCCACAAATTCATTTATTTCCACAAACTCTCCATATGAATGATTTTCATTCACATTCACTCATGCTCAAAGAGCATATTCCAACATGGTGCATACCGTCGCCGATCTTCTGTTTTGCTTTTCCGGCCTCTCCTTCTCCCTAGTTGCAGCACTTCCTTTTTCCCCTTTCTTCAGTTTTTTTAATAACAAATAATTTCTTTGGTTGCAGCAATCGTTGGTGCACACCGCCGATAAACTCCAAATCGGGATACAAGTTTTTCTGCGGCAAGCTTGAACGCCTTTACGGCAGCGCCGGATGGCAGGTCTAACCCTCCTCCACACTTTTGATGTTACCACTGCGACAACCAAAAGACTTTTGTGTCCGCCCTTGAGGCGTGTTGTGTGTCTGTGTCCGTCCTTGAGGCGTGTTGTCTATCCACCCTTGAGGTGTGTTTTATATCCGCCTTTCAGGCGTGTATTTTGTTCCCCTATGTGGGTGCCGGTGCTTATTTGGTGTTGTATTTATTGCAGTTTTATTTCTAAGGGTATATTGGGCTTGACTCATCCCTTACTCAGGATGACCCTGTCTATTGCATTTATGACAATTTGGTCGCTTTCCGCTCCTTGGTTCGATGTGAACCTTGTGTTTTCATGCAGCTGTGTGTCTGTACTTTTCTTTCTTTAATGAATGAAATACTGTTTACCAAAAAAAAAAAAAAAAACTTGTCTCTCACTTTCCCACTCCAAACAATCAAACAATCTATCATTTTGGGATTTAAAGGAAAAAGTAAGAAATTTGCACTCTTTTCAAGAATTTTCCCACCCCACCTTTATTCCAGCAAACAAACACAGCCTAAGGGAAAATTAGTTTTTAGGTTTTCTTTCAGAAAAGTAATTATGTTTCACTTAATAAAATTAATTAAAACTAAGTTTGGGTTTACAAAACTAACTAAAACAGTGATTTCTCATCCATTTGAATATTTTTACTTTTTAAATTAACTACATTGAAGAGGAAAAATTACTATTTTGTCCAAAAGAAGAAAGTCACTAATTTTTCATACCCTTTCGACATTTTTGCTCCCAAATTGATATGGTCAATTTTAAGGGTAAGAAGGTCCAAAGAGATGAAACATCACTATTTTGGTTAGTTTTGTAAATGCAAATTCAGTTTTAATTAATTTTGTTATGTGAAACATTGAGTGTTTACTTTTGTAAAGAAAACCTAAACATAGTTAATCACGTCATTTTCTCAAAAGGCAAGGCCTTGAGAGAAAATAAATAGAATTTTAAAATAAAAAAGTGTGAAAAGAGATTATGTTGAGCATCAGCCCTGAGATCACTATCCACATAAGCCAGCGAAGAGAGTAGGGAAAATTAATGATTAGTTTCTTCTAAGTTTTGCTTTACAAAAACAGCCGCCTTAATGTGTCAATTAAGAAAACTAATTAAAACCAATTTTGACTTTTACAAAACTAACTAAAATAAAATCTTTTTTTTCTTCTTTTTCTTTCTATTTTTTAACTTTGCTTCTAGGTTACTTAATTATGCTATGATTAGTTTTAGGGGTAAAAATGTCTAAAACAACAACATTGTGTGGCTATTTTTTTTTTTTTTGGATAAATAAATAATATATTAAAAACAATAAACAACACAATAAGAAAAAATTACAAAGGAACTTAGATAGAGGGAGGAGCAAGGAGCTCAAGAGGGGGAAAAGAGAGCAACTGAGACCCTAAAAACTAATAATTAACTTATTTCTGGGATTGTCAGCAACAGGGGACTAGGGGAGGGATAGCAATCTAGAAGAAACATCAAAGTAGATGACTTTTCAAATCAAGTCTAAGGATCGAGATTTGGAAGTCCATCTTCTAAGGTTGCGTTCCCACCAAATGTGATGGATGACGGCATTAAAGACTAACTTGCCAAGGTGATCACAAATGGAGTGACCGGCAAAATTCCTCAAGATCCAAGACCAATCACAAACAAACTCGTGTGAGCATCTCGAGCGGGGCCAAATGGATGCAAGGGCTCTTTCCCAAAGAGGGCGGGAGAAGGGGCAAGAAAAGAAAATGTGGTCAATGTCCTCTTAACCACTCCAGTAAAGGATGCAACTAGGGTTGGTAGGGATTTGGCGGTTGATGAGGAAGGAATGGGTAGGGAGAGCATGGTTGAGCGCTCTCCAAAGGGTGAGGGAATGACGGGGAATGTCGCCTTTGAACCAAACCAAATGGGACCAGGGAACAAGGGGATGGGGGGAGTAGAGAAGGTTCCAAGTGGAAGAAGTGGAAAAGGATTTGGAGGGCGAAGGGGACCAAATGGTGGTATCTTGAGACAAGTAGTGGATAGGCGGGAGAGAATTCCAGACAAGCGAGAGACTGGGGTGGGCGAGAGGGGACCAGGTCCCGAGGTATAAAAAGGAATCAAGGGTGGCAATCTTAGGGATGTCGGTCTCATAGACTGCGCGGACCAAGAAGGGAAAAGAGAATGCCCAACAGATGCCAGGGTCAAGCTAGAAAAGGGTAGTGGAACCCAGTTCTTGCTTTTATTCTTTTTTTTTCGTACAAAGGGGCTTTATTAAGTCGGGGATGGGGATATTAATATGCCTCAACAAGATTTGAACCCACAACCTCTTCACTAAGAAATGTTGGTTTCAACCACTAGAACTTATCTGCGTTGACTACTTTATTTCTTTATTATCTAATATGCATAGCCTATTCTTGTACCTAACAATTCCATCGACATCAAGATTAAAATTTGCTCACTCACCATCCTGCTTCTCTCGTTAATTTTAACAAGAAATTCATCATTATTTTGTTATTTTTTTTATCGTCTAAAGGATGGAGGGTGGCATAATTAAGCTTGCCATGTAGGCTGAAGCACCACTACTGATAATTTCAATAACCAATTTTCTAGCATCTTCAATGATGTGAGGCTGATTGGTTATCAATGTTGTAGAAAATCCTTGTGACTTCCTACTCAATGCATCAACCACAACATGTGCTACACCAGGTTGATAATTAATGCTACAATTATAATATTTCAACAATTCCAACCATCTCATCTGCCTCAAATTTAACTACTTTTGAGTAAAATGGTATTTGAGATTTTTATGATCAGTATGAGTCTCACATTTTTCTCCATAAATGTAATGCCTCTATATCTTTAAAGCAAAAATAATTGTTGCTAACTCCAAATCATGAGTTGGATAATTTTGCTCATGGGGTTTCAAATTCCTTGAAGCATAAACTATCACTCTCTTCCATGTTGCATCAGAACACACCCTAAGCCATTTTTAGATGCATCACTCTAGATAACAAATCCTCCATTGCCAGACGACATACTCAAAACAGTCGACGTTACCATTCTTTGCTTCAATTCTTGAGAACTTCTCTCACATTCATCAATCCATATAAATCCAACTCCCTTCTTAGTGAGTTGGGTTAATGGAATAGCAGTTTTAGAGAATCATTCAATAAATCGCTTATAATAGCCAACTAATCTTAGGAAACTTCTTGGTTTGGCTTACATCCACTACTTGGCTATTAGACTTATACTTTGCTGATAGCTAGGTGTTTTCCTAGTTTGAACAAATATGTTTTCTAAAAAAATAAAAATAAAATAAAAAATGTCTAAGTTAAATATCATAGTTGAATCAAAATCCACATTTTTGGCAACTTATACTTCCAAGGAAAGAGGTTGTACAATAACCATAATAATTAAAAATGTGCCTTAAACATCAAATTCAACTTAGTTTTAGCCACCAAACTTAGAGTTTGTATGATCTTAAAAATGGATAAAGGTAGTGCTTGTAGTGCACAACCATCTGCTATTTCTTAAGATCACACACAATATGCTAATAGTTTGGCTTCTTTTATTTTTAGTATTTTAAATAATTGTATAGATTATTTTGCTTATTAAATTGCTTATATAATAAGTAAAGTTTTGACCAAATAATGATAGTCAAGGAAAACTAATAATTGATTCCAGAGTGTACTAGCAGCCCAACCCAGAGGGTGGGGGGTAACAGGCGGACAACTTGCTTGGGTAGAGAGAACTAGACTTTTATTTCCATTTTTTAGTGTGTAGCACTGTCCTGTGAACGGTCAAAATCTCAACCGTCTATTTCTCAAAAAAGCAAAAATACTTTTTTTAGAAAATAGATGATCAAAATCGAAATCTCAACCATTTGTTGGGGGTGTTGTACAATTATATCTCAACCATTCGCTGGGGGTGTTGCGCATTAATTGCACAACACCCAAGCAATTTCCTCTTTTAGGTCTATAGCTCCCAATCCTTGTGATTGAGCTGATGAGTACAATGGGGGGAAAAAAAGGGACGGGACAAGCGGACAACTTGCTTGGGTAGAGGGAAACTAGACTTTTAGTCCCATTTTTTAGTGCACAGCATTGTGCTATGAATGGTCGAAATCTCGACCGTCTGTTTCTAAAAAATGTGAAACACTTTTTTTAGAAAATAGACGATCAAGATTGAACTCTCAACCATTCACTGGGGTGTTGTGCATTAATTACACAACACCCAAGCAATTTCCTCTTTTAGGTCTATAGCTCCCAATCCTTGTGATTGAGCTTATGAGTACCATGGGGAAAAAAGGGACTTTACTTGGGTCATGTGCATTTGATGCACAAGACCGTCAAGCCACGATTTAAATTTTGGTCGAAATTTTAAAATCTCGACCATTAAAGATTTTGGATTCTACGGTCCAAAATCTCGGCTTGACGATCATGCATGACCCAAGTCACGCGTCAATTGAATCAGATAAGGTTGTCATGCGACTCATGCCCATCCATTGGCGGCGGTTAGTAGGATAAACCCAACGGAGAAAAATTTTCGTTCTGAGTTTTCTTGTTGCCACCGTGCATACCCATTTTTCCGGGTGAAAAGCGAGTCAGCGACTTCTAAAAGCGCATTGGCGGTGGTCAGCTGACTCAGCTCACAGCGGACCGTTCAAATGTTTCCCACCAGAATCTTGAAGTTAAAAAAACACTCTTATTATGTAATGTCTTAGAATTACAATTCATTAAGGAAGGCGTTGTTGTAATTTAAATCATCAAGTGGGGGCATTTATGTATTACCAGCAAATTGTTTTTCTACATTCTACGCCATTTTTAGTTGGCCGAGTCAACTCCGAAATCAGTTTCGGTGTCGAGATTGTTCGCAGGAAAAACGGAGAGATAAGTAGTTGAAAGTTCAAAGACTAGAGAGAAGAGAAAAGCAGAAAAAACGCTGAAGTTAAATCAGTGTTCAGCTGTCGAACAGGTCGCTCTTCTTGGCTGGCTTACGAGTTTAATCTGTATAATATCCTCTCCTCATTTCTTGATCTCAACATTTATTGCATTTCTTGATTTCAATAATTATTATCTCTCCAATAGTGTATTGCTCTTTCAGGCTTAATTAATGCTAGAAATACTGCACTTTGCAGTTTCAATTCTCTGCCAAAATCACCATCCTTTGATTAGTTTTTACTTGATTTCGTGGTTTACTGCTGTATGGTTACAAGAATGATTCATTTCGTTTTAATTTTCATATTTCTGTCTTACCATTTTTTTCTTCTTTCATATTTCTGTTGGTTTCTGAAATTCTTGCAGAACTGTAATAATTACTGAAGGTTTCTTGATGAAACTAACAGAAAAGGAAAGACTCCGATCTTCGTCTGGTTGCTGATTTTGTTGGATTTTATACTTGAAGACCCAAGACTCAGGTCTTCCTCTTTACATTAGCTTGTCAGGAAAGATGAATGTTGTTGGTAAGGTTGGGAATTTAATTTCACAGGGTGTTTACTCTGTTGCCACTCCATTTCATCCTTTCGGTGGGGCTGTTGATGCTATTGTTGTAGAACAGCAGGATGGGACCTTCAGGAGTACGCCTTGGTATGTGCGGTTTGGTAAATTCCAGGGTGTCCTTAAGGGTTCTGAGAAGACTGTTCGCATCTTTGTAAATGGTGTGGAAGCTGGTTTCCATATGAACCTTGATAATTCTGGTGAAGCTTATTTCATTAGAGAGGTTTTGTCCGGTAATGATCAGAAGATTGATGAGATTTATACAAATCCTGACAACTCAGAGGTTCCACAGAAAGATAATGGTAGCAATGGTACTGGTAGTGTCATTACTAATGATAATCGGTCTAGTCCTAATCAAGGTGAAAAGAGTGCATTGAATGCTGAGGAACTTCCAATTGCAAATGAATGTCTTCCCTTAAAAAGAAACCAAGTTGAGAATGGTGAAGCAGATAATGAGGGGCAACTGTTTACATTTGAAGATGACAAATCCGCTGGAGGGGGGGATCCTGTTGGGTCATCTGAGTTTGAGGCTTATTCTTATGACAGCTTAGATCAGGTTGAGAGTGTTGTGGGATCTCAGGGTTCAGATTCTGAGGTCGTATTGGTGAGTGTGGACGGTCACGTGCTTACAGCTCCCATTTCTTCATTGGAAGAGAATACAGATAATGTGCAGTTAAGTACACCTCAGTTTCATCTGGGTCCTGGAGAAGGAACTAGAGGTGATGACGAGTTCAATAATAGGGAAGATGAACGGGCTGCTAATTATTTGGGTGACATTGATGCATCTGAAACTAATCTTGCATCAGACAGCATGCTACCCATATGTGATGCTGAAAATGCTGATTGCAATCCTTCTAAAGTTTGTGAAATTGCTGATGAATTTGGAACTCAAACTCAAGATGATCGGAACATTAAAAGAAATCATGGTCACTTCCCGCATGTTACTAGTATGAGTCAGAAAGAGGTCTTCGCTAGTTGCTTGGATTTCTTGGATTTGCACATGGACACAAATGGGCAAGAAATTGATTCTCCACACAAGGAAGCGACTCCAAAACAGGACATGGAAGATCCAGTCAGCGATTCTCCTTTCAGTCTTACAGCAAAGGAGGACACTGAAGCCACAAATGATCCTGAAATCAAGGGTGGTAGTGGGTTATCCACCTCTGCCCACAGCAGTATGTCTGCAGCATTAAGTGTTGATTTTGGGGCATCTGAGAATAATGTTTTGGCAATTGAGAGATCAGTTCAAGTGGATTCTGATGGCATGTCTGTCCATTCTGTTAGCAAAGATTCAGGATGGAAGGATGAACAATTTGTTGTAGCACCAGAAGCTCTTGAGTCACCAAGTAGTCCAGCAATACCCTTTCGTGAAAAAGAATTCCAAAGCAGTGAGGTCATTGAACCTCAGAAAAGAACTTCTGGTAGTGGGATGGGTAAGGATCACTAGCGGTTTTTATTTTATTTTACAGTGACATTGCGCTATAGTTAAATATTTGACTCTTTTATTATTAATCATCCTATTCCTCAACCCTTTTATGGTTTCCAGGATTTGAGATTTCTCTTTGTGGAGAACATCTTCATGCTGGAATGGGGATGGGTCCTGCTGGTGCAGCCTTTGATGCACATCGCGTATCTGTGGAGGAGTTCAAAGCTTCTATGGCATCGATTACAAAGCATGAGAACCTTATTGTTAGATTTAAAGGGAGGTACTTAGCATGGGATAAAGCTGCTCCTCTGATTCTAGGAATGGCTGCTTTCAGTTTAGAGTTACCTATTGAGCCAAAAGATGCAATTCCTGTGGAACGGGATGAGTTGCCCAAGCCCAAGGAAGATGCTCCTGTAATCACTTCTGCCCCTTCTAGTCGCAGATGGATGCTTTGGCCAAACCCATTTAGAAGAGTTAAGACTCTTAAGCATACTGACAGTTACTCGTCAAATGAGGATGTGCTTGTCGATTCAGAATCCGGCTTACAAAGCCCGTCTGTGGAACAAGCTTCAACATCCAACACTGGCAGCAAGTCTCCTCACAAGGAGCTAATAAGAACAAATGTTCCCACTAGTGAGCAGATTGCTTCCTTGAATCTTAAAGAAGGTCAGAATCTGATAACATTCAACTTCTGTACGAGGGTTCTAGGAACTCAAAAGGTTTGTTATTTACATTAACTTATAACTGAAAAAGTTGTTAGTTGAACTGCCATCCATGGTTCATTTTGATTGATATGTTGTGATCTTTTTCAACAGGTTGATGCCCACATCTACCGTTGGAAGTGGAATGCACGGATTGTCATCTCTGATGTTGATGGGACCATTACCAAGTAAGTTTACATACATTTTTCTCTGCTAATTTTTTGGCTGTTAAATTTTATTTCAAAGTATTTGGGGTATTATTTTATTTCATAAATTGATATTTATTAATTCTAGAAAGTAGTTTATCATTTACGTCAGTTACTAGACTGTAATTGCAGTCACAGTAGGACTCTTAGTTTGACTGGGAATTACGTAAAGACAATATTGTGATGGAGTAGTAGAAGTAGGAAAGTTGGGAAGTCATAAATATGTATTCTGCATTTTAGTTCAGGCTTTTTACCTATTTAGTTATGGAATGAAGGTTATTGTTGCTGTCATTTATTTGGTTCCCTCCTTAAAAAAAAGAAGGATCCATTTGGTTCCTGATTGTGATTCAGGTACTGCTGCTGCTTAGTGATTTTCTACCTCTCATTTTTGTTGATTAATTTGCTTGGATTTGTTAAAATTTTCTTTTGGATGAGTAAACTATCATTACCCGAAACCCTGAAGGGCAAAAAGAATATACAAGGAAGGGAGAGAAGAGGGAGGGGGGAGCCTTTAGTTAGGAGGCTGGAAAGAAGAAGAAAGACCCCAGGTAATAACAATAAGCTTGTTCCTTAGGGTGTTGATGTAAACCCAGGTTTAGGGTTTGTTAACTAGAAGATCCAGCACTGATTAGGGTTTATGAAGGCTTTGGCTAAGGGTTTTAGGGTTTATAAGGCTGCTGGATTTGTTATTTCAGATCTGAAATTGTATAAGATTTTGAATTTCAGATTTGAAACTCAAATCCTAGGTTAACTAGAATTCAGCTAGGGTTAGGGTTTGGAGTGGGGAAGGTATCCTGCAGTTTAGAGTTGGTTATATCTCTGTTATTTAGTTTAGGGACTGTTTAGAGGAGGTAGGGACTGAGGTATGAAGGTTTGAGAATTTTCTGGAGTTTAAAAATTCTATAACTTCTCAAGGAAGAAGATGAAGTGCAGAAAGTTTCAAAACTCAAGAAAGAAGGCTGGTTTGGGCAAACTAAGATTAGAACTGTGTTCTAGGCTTAAGGGCAACCAAAAGGGAAGAAAAAAGGGTTCCACTGGGGCTGGGAATTGGATTTCCTATAAGGGTTAGGACTGTAAACATGGGGAAGAAGAAGAGTATGGGAGATGACTTCTAGGGCTTAGGAAAGGGCTGGAATTTTCAGAAAACTGAAGGGGAAGGGTGAGAAGGTATTTGCAATGGATTTAGGGCTGTTGCTAAGGTCTGAAACTAAGGGGGAGGGTTGGGATGGCTGCAAGCAGCAAGGGAAGAAGGCTGGGGTTGGGGATGGGGTTACAATTACTTGTGAATTGAAAGAACTGCAGAATGCTCTCTGTAAAATGCTTGAATCACAGTATTGCTGAAGCTTGAATGAGAAGGAGAAGAATTAAAGTTGCAGAAACAGAAACAATTTCCAGCCACAGGTGACCCTCCTAGGGATCCCACGACAATACTAGTCTAATTCTTCAAAACTCAATTCATTCAATTAATCCAATCTGAAAATAACTTACACTAAAATGGCTATTTATAGTCTGAAACAAAGGACTCAGACTCATAATGGGATACCTTGACTGGGGGTCTCATCACAACTTGGACTCCGAAATAGGTATCTAATCACTATGTGATCTTAGCCCTTGGATCTGAGATCTCACTTAAGTCTCCTAATGCTAATTAGATAATTAACAAACTGGACCCAAAAAAGAAATAACCCTTCCTAATTTAAATTATCCTTAAAAATAGGACTTTTTAAATAGGAAACAATGCTTTCCTAAATTAACACAACTCTATAACTCCTTCCAGTTGTAACTTCAAAACAAATAACTTGACTCTCAAGACTTCAAAATAAACTAAATTACTGGATTTTGGTCTTCATTATAGCTCAATCCAGGGGGCAGGAATTGACCATTCTACCCCTGGGATAGATTCGGCCTCCCAGACTCACAGTTGGGCTTGGGCCCATTTTGGGGGGGGGGGGTCCAACCCTGGATACATCAGGTGTCTGCTCTTCTTTTAAATTTTAGTTTTGCTTTCATTGCTCCCAATTTCATTACAGGCAAGCTTTGTTTTGATTTCTCTTTGTATCCTTGGCAAGGTTTGAAATCTCGGTTTTGACCAGCCTTGAAACCTAGTTGATTTTGAAACCTGAGAATTTTTTCAGAAAATTTTGATGGGTGGTTTTGGTCATATTTCAATGGGCTTTTGACCTAGATTTTTGCATACACCCTATAAGCATAAATAACACAATGGAAGAGTTATTATGCATAAAAAAATCAATGAAAAGTACTCTTTCATATGCTACCACTTGTAAGACATGAGTGTTTGTGCCGACAAATACAAAGGCTTGTGAATTGAAACAAAATTACTTTAAATGTTTCAAACAATCAAATGAAATGTTAAATAACAAATAACATGATAGACACAAACTAAATACTCAAAAAGAAAATTGTAATGACATCTCCACTCAAGTCTAAGATGAGTTTCTCGGTGGATCCATCCCACGAGCTATATACCATTACAACTGTTGGACCGTCCCCTCTAAATGGGGGACAAAAATATCCCATGTCATGGTATTGGACCATCTATTTTGGAAGTCCAATGTTGCAAATCTATAGGTCTCCTTGTTCGCATGATCTAGATACAAATCTAGGGAGTGGGTCGTATATATAGGTCTTATCATCCCCTTATCCACTATAAGAGGATGATAGATGAATTGGGTCTTATGGATATCCAAAGATGGAGTCCACTAATGATGCTCCAAATCTCGATCCATCCCCATCATGTTCAGATACTAGTAGCAGATGATTCCCCCCCCCCCCATTCACTCTCATGTCCATATGTTGTAGTGCTCCCAAAGGGCGGGCCACCAGAAACTCTACCATATGGTCTAGCGTTGTCAAAGCCGTTCGCCTAGGCAGCAAGGCGGTTTTTCAACCGCCTTGTTTTGAACCGCTTAATTGGCATGTTGTTTTTTCCCGCTTTGTACCCCTTATTGCCGCCTAGACGCTAAAACAACCACTTTTTTGACATTTTGTACATAATATTATTTTTCTTAACTTTTTTTTTTAAATCAAATTTATTCTACAAAGCCGTATATAAATTTAATAGCTTAGTCATTTCAAAATCGAGGCCCAAATTACAAAGGAACTCCGCCCAAAGCAGGACCCCCGTGCCCATCGACAACAGAATGTGAAGCATGAGCCATACTCAACATCGAGAATCAATGAATCATTAAATGGACAATGACTTGGAAATCGGAATAAGGAAATTTATTAATTAATCGTGTTGGCCTTGTTAGTACATAGTCATTGTTGTGATGCTTGATGAGATGAACTTATTTTTGTGTTCTTTTTTTGGATAATTTTTCATAATATGATTTTTGAATGCTTTCTTTTTTGGATGAATGTGACTATTGAATGTTTGTTTAGCTTATTATAGAAAGTAGTTATATTAAAAAGTAGTTTAATAGTAGTTGTATTAAAAAATTTTTACCCAACCGCTTTGGTCGCCTTATTGCCGCTTTGTCGGCTAATCGCCTAGGTGGAGCCCCAATTTCTTTGGTCGCCTTGACAACCTTGATATGGTCCCTAAGGACCTTAATATGGTGTTGACCCAGTGCTCTCCATGGTGGCATTATCTTAGGCATCAACGAATGATGGTTTTTGCCCTCTAAATTTAGGCTCCTCCAAGCTCATGGATCCCATAGTGTTCGAAACCAAACTAGACTCAACTAGGGAATCCTTTATAGACTAGGACCCCGTTGCAACTTAATAAATAAAGAACCATTAAAAAGGAACTTTAAAGAAAACCACTTGCAAAATTAACAACTAATTATCCAAAAAGAATCTCACTTTCAAATTGATTCCCATTGGGACTCCATCCCTGACTAGGACTCTCAATACTAACTCAATTAATAAAATAAAATCAGATGGACTCACAAAAATATAAAGAAAATTACTGGACTAATTTAATGTCCAAAAGAAGTGGGAAAGAGACCAAATTGCCCTTTTGGTCAGCCCACTTGGTGCATCAGTGGGCTTGGTTCCTGGGCCCAATTTGCTGGTTCAGGAAGGGAGGGGGTAGGCTTGCTTGCATCAAGAAACCTCTATCCCAGGCCCACTCCTTGTCTTCCTTGCCGAAGTCCATTCCTCTTAACCCAACCCCACCCATCTTCCCCTCCCTCCTGACGCAGTCCACTTGTCCCAACCCATCTAATGGCTGATCCCAATTCCCTTTTACTTGAGGGGCCCATTCTTCCTGCTCTCCTCCTGGGTAAGCCCAACTCTCTCTCTTTTCTTCCACCCCCCCCCCCCCCCAACGCTTTTTGCACAAGAGAACCCACTTAATCCAGGCCTAAACCCAACCCTGCCCATCTTCTCCTCCCTCTTGGCCTAGCCTTCTGATGTGAACACAAAGACCCCTTGGCTGAAACCTCATGTGGGGCCCCCAAGATGGCTCCGATAAGCCATCCTAACTTGGCCAAACCCCTATCTTGGGGGGTATGCCCTGATGCTGGAATTATTTCTAGAATATTTCAGAATTTTATTTGAGTTCAAATACCTAAGTTAAGTTGAGTTTGGATTGGTTTAGAGGGCTTTTTTTATTATCTTTTTATAATTCAAAGTTGTTTGTTTGAGTCTTAGGTTATCTTAAATTAGTATGTTCTTATTTAAGTTAACTTATGTCTAATTCTAGCATGTGTTCTTTTAATTAGTAGAGTCCAAGTCAAAGAGTTCATGTAATGAGTTGGGATCCTAATCTATAAAGGAACCCAAGCTAGAGTCCGAGTCTTTTATTTAATTAGATTCCAATCAAGGGTTTTTGGTCAAGAGGTGGGATCCTTACCATTAGGAAATCCCACCCCAAGTTAGAGTCTTTTGAAGGCTATAAATAGCCTGGTAGTTAATTGTAAATCTCAGTTTTGATGAATAAAATTATTGAGCTTATTGCAGTCAGTTTGGTATTGGCAGGGTTCCCTTGAGGGGGACCCTGCAGTTGTTTAAATCTGCATTCTTCAAGGTTTTGAACTTCAGTTCTGCAACTCCAGCAAGCAATCTCAGCCTTCAAGCATTAAATCCAGCAACCACCAAGTAAAAGACCTCACCCCAACCCCTGCCTCCTCCCTCTTCCAGAGCCCTCTCCCACCCCTCTCTTGCGTAGCCCCATAGGACATCCCCACCCCCATCGCAACCTCTCTCTCCCTCTGTTTTGCTTCTGTTCCAGCAACACCCCCCTCCCCCTTGCAACCGTAGGCCCCTCCCCTTCCTTTTCTTCCCTGCGATTGCAGCACGCCCACCCCCTGTTAAACCCTCTCTCCCAGCCCCTTTGGCCCTCTTTCCCCTTCCCCTAGGATCGCACCTAACCCTAGGTTTCAATCCCATTGTGATTGCAGCAAGTAAACATAGTTCCCTTAGTCTAGAAACTTTCTGCACTTCATCTTCTTCCTTGGGAATTCTACAGAATTTTTGAATTTCTAAAATCTGACCATGTTTTAAGTTCTGTTAATATCCTAATGTTCAGTTCAATCAAATTCAATTCTGAAGTGGCAGAACATCAATAACATCAGTTCTGAAACTGCAGGATAGCCAGGCTATTCCCCTCTCCTACCCTAACCGAAATTCCCCCGAAACCCTAGTTTTCTATTTTAGTAACATTCAGGTCTGACTTTCTATTACAGCAGGGTTTCAGAGTTTTAGAATACCCGTAACACCCTGAATCGACCCTCCCTATTGCTGGAATTCCTGGGCAGCACTTAGGTCCAGGGGAAATTACCATAGTACCCTTATCACCCTCTCAGTCCAACCCATCTAGTAGCCCATCCCAATTTCCTCTTCCCTGCAGCCCTTCTCAGGCCTTCTCTCCCTCAGGCCCAATTCTCTTGGCCAGCTCTTCTCTAGACCCAACTCATGCTTCTCCTCCCTCCCCTTTGAGGCTTTGACCTTCTCCATGTCTCTTCCCTTCCTACTCCCCTACCCAGCCCACCAACCCCCCCCCCTTGGGTCCTCCGCCCCCATTCTCATTCTCAAGCAATCCTTTCCTCCCCTGCCATTTCGATGCAACAGAAGGATCTTGGGATTTCCAATTATCTCAAGAGCTTGGCTAGCCCTTCTTCATCACTCGCCCTCTATCCCCTCGTCTTGTGGGGCAGCCCTTCTCTTATAATAATGATCTTCCTTCATTGTGCGACTAGGACACCATTGAGGATGCTACTAAGACTGACATCTCAACCCCTGCATATGCCTCTAACTGTGACAGTTGTAGAAGCAACTGCACTAACAAGGGGCGTCACCAAATGAACGAAGATGAAAAAATAGGAAAAAGAACAAAGCAAAAAATTAGGCTCATCTGGGTTTGCTTTTCTTTCAGTGCTCATCTTTTATCTTGTTGTTAGGCTTGGTGCCTTTAGTTAAGCCTCTCTTATCTGTCTCGCTTTCATTTGAACTTTTCCCTTAGTGCTCTTTGTATTCTCCCCCCCCCCCCCCCCCCCCAAAAAAAGCCCTCCTTTTCCCTCCTTTGGTTATGAATTTATCTATTTATCCAAAAAAAGTCTGTGCTGAGTCAGATTGGTAGGATCAGGTGATTGTCGAATTTTTTTCCTGATCTACCCATAGAGATTTGATCTTCTCACTCATTGCAACCCAAGTGAAGGGATGCCACCATATATGTTGGATCTTGCATCGACCCTATTCTTTGCCATCCGACTTAGGAAATGCCACCATTATACATTTAATTGGCCTCTTGTCGTTTGCCAATTCAGATTATTTGATGCATGATATCCTGTTGCTTGAAAGCTGACTGTCAGGCAATTTAGAAAATCAGCCCAGGGGGAATGGCAGGGGCATGGATTGTTGTTATTGTGAGTAAACGGACACTGAACAACCAACCTTATCTTTCTTCTTTCCATATCAGGTGATGCAACTCATATACATTGGGTTGGCTTTTCTAACCTCAACTTGAATTTGGAGATTTGCCAAACTATTAGCTCTGGTGTTGCAAGTCTTGGAAATCATCATATTGTTCAGTTGATGAATTTATGATTTGCTTTGTGGTGAAGGGATATCTGTTGTAAGAGGGCATGGATAGTAGGAAGTAACCCCACAGTTGGAGAAATCTTACTGTTATCAACTTTCTTCCTATTATGTTTGCTTTATGGTGAGAGCTTCTTTTAATTCCCATGGGACTACTGGTTTGGTAGAGGTTAGATGGGTGTGTTTTGATTCAGAGGTTGATACAGGAACTGGTGTGGTGAAGTGCTTTCTGTTTTCCTCTTTCTTTCCGTGTGGTTCTTCAGCCTTGACTCTATTGAAATTTTATCACCTATGCTTTTTGTAAATTTGAGAAAGAATAAGGTGAAGAACGAGGGAGAGGAGAAGATGGAAGTGATGACTTTGCTGTGGAGGCTTAGATAGATCTCGTGAGCACTCCTCAAAATAACTTTACTATTTATAGGCTAATTTACAAGTTGATTCTACATAGGAAACAAAGTAGAACCAAAATAGGAGAGTATCAACCAATTTCGATTGGTATAGAACACCTAATTACCGCCTCTTTTTCCTATCGAGAGTTAGCACAAGGTGCTAACTCTCGATGGAACTTTCCTTCCCCAAATTGCCCTTCCTAACACTTTTCAAGTCTGTTATGTTTCTATAGAGGATCAAATATGGTTGATTTATGAATAATCAAAATGCTGTTCTTTATATGCAGCAGCGTGTTGGTGAGATATAGCATCAAGTGTATGACCATGGAACAACTTAAAATTGTATATCATAACTTTATAACCGTAGAAGAGATGTTGCACTTTGCTAAATTCTTCAGGAGATATGGAGAATAGTTCTGCATCATCTCAGGACTTCTCTAACATTTTTGGTTGTAATAGTTAGAATGGTGATGCTGAAACCTTTTCTTAGGATTAATCTGTTCCTTTCTAATGTAGTTTGATGCATGCTGTGAAGGTCTGATGTTCTTGGCCAGTTCATGCCTCTATTTGGAAAGGATTGGACACAATCTGGAGTTGCTCAACTTTTCTCTGCCATTAAGGTTTGTTCTCCTTTGTGTTTTGAGAACAACTAGTTCGTAGAATTTGTTCATTTCAGAACTCATATTCTAAAAAGTCACTTGATGTTAGATATCTTTTGATTGATAATAAGTGAAATGAAGCCCCACAGCCTGGAACACATCTAGGTAACAAAAAAATTGAAAAGAGTGCTTTTCTTTTCTTTTCTTTTTTTTTTTTTTTTTTGGGGGGGGGGGGCGCAGGTGTTGTATATGTGGGTAACACCAGACACATCATTATTTGACTTTTACCTGAATTATCCTTTACTTATTTGCTTGACTAGCTGTTTCGGTGTATTTGTTCTTATTGTTTCCTTGAAATGTAAAAAATTAGTAGCAAATTTATCAAGTGAAGAAAATCAAATATTAAGAATAAATAGAAGATAGGAAACACCAGTAAAGGTCACAAGCAAACCTTGATAATTCCCACAAGCAAGCCTTTTTTGGGTGGATAAAAATAAATATAAACACCCTGAAGGGGAAACAAGGAGAAGATACAAGGGGGGAGGAGGAGAAGGTGGGGGGAGCATGAAGCTAGAACTAGCCTCTAGGAGACAAAATAGTATTATCCAGACCCCAGGTGACAACAATGACTCTGTTCCTTAGGGGATGAGGGAGATTTTTGAGTTAACATCTTTGTAGATGGCTTTCGGAATCTGGTCATGAGATCTAGATTTGGTGGTTCATCTGTGGAGATGACGCTCCATCCAAATGTGCTTTATGCAGGCATCATATGTCAGCTTCCCAATAGTATAAGCAATCCCCTAACGGTGGAATTGAGCCAATGGCATTCTATGGTGAAGGGCTTCTAGCTGCGCCAGATGGAGGCAAGGGCTGGGTGCCAGATTTGCTTGGTGAGGGGTGGGGCGAAGAACAAGTGAGGGATATTTTCGTTCTCAGGGCAAAAGCTACAGGAAGGGGCAACGTGGAGTGAACGATGGATGAGAGCATGTGCAATTTCTAGTGCAACTGATATTATGCTTAAGTGTTCTCTAATTTCATTATACATTAATTGCAGGAAAATGGTTATCAACTACTCTTTTTGAGTGCACGTGCAATTGTTCAGGCTTATTTGACCAGAAGTTTCCTCCTCAACCTGGAGCAGGTACTAAAATGCTCTGGTTTACTGTATCCTTCATAACCTTAGTTACTTTTGGGACTATTGTAGCTGTGACTTGGGCACTACCCCGTATAATTTGATATCCCGGTGCCCAAGTATGAAGGGAACAAACCTGTTACAGTAGGTCCATTGTTGAACCAGAAGCTACTTATATTTTACTGGCTTCAGGCCATCAAAGTTGAGTCAAGCTGAGTTGAGTTCTACCTGGCACTGCCAGATAGAACATTACCGCGATACAGGACTACGATCAGACAGGCAGCATGACATCTGGTCTGGACCCCCCCCCCCTGCAAAAAAAAAAAAAGAAAAAGAAGTAAGAAACATGGTTTGTCCAGTTTCCATGGTGGATGTCTGATCCTAGTCCCGTATATGGGGAAGTGTTCTACTTGGCAGTGCCAGATAGAAGTCAACTAAACTCGACTCCGCTGAGTTTTGTGTGGTGTGCTGACTATTAGGGATTCAACTATGGGAAATCTGGTCCCCTGTCCGTTTTACTTAGGAGATATAGTCTTTTCTTGGAATACTTTAGTTTTTTCCTATCACAGCTTCAACACCCTAGTTATTTGGGGTTACTTGTTATGTTGTACACTGGAGAAAGGGGTAGGCTGTGTCCATCTGACCTTCCAGACCCTGCTAAATAATGGAACCTTGTGCATTGGGTACAACATTTTTGTTTTGTTGTCTTCAACTTGCTGATCATCTGTCCTCACTCCTGCACTCATTAGTTTTGTGTTGTTCATGGCTGAACCATCTCAGTGGACTTTGCTTGTTTTGCCAGCTAATGCTGCAATGCAACCATTCTAATTTTACCATTTCTAGTCTTGCTGTTCTTCCATTGCAATATAGAGATGTTGGTTAAGTTTTTTCTTTTCTTTTCTTTTTCCTTGTTTGCCAAATATATGTGATGTTTTCATCTCTCTCTGAATGCACTTCTCCATTTCATACATTTCAATTTAATCACAAGGTCAACTTCCCATTTCCCCTTTGATCTCTCTCTTCCCCCCTCCCCCTTCTTCTTTGTATGGCTAAACAAAGTGCCCTTAGCATCGTTCTCTTAGACCTTTAAAACTTAAAAATGTGTCCAAAGGTTACTTGGATTCCATTATAGTTCTATTTATCAATGCTTGTGTTGTTGTTGTTGGAAAAATAAGCCATGTGCCTCCTGGTATAGTTTTGACAAATTGGTCATAAATGTGGAGCTTCTGTGTATATATCTGAAAATTGAAGTATCTTGTTTTATGTGATAAATAAACTCTTTAATGACTGCAGGATGGTAAAACATTGCCAATTGGGCCTGTTGTTATTTCACCTGATGGATTATTCCCTTCACTGTACCGAGAAGGTGGGGTCATATTTTCTCTGTGGAATAGTTTTGTCTGCTTAGAAATTTATTTATTGTATTCCTTTTTATATCTCACTTTGTTAAGTATTGTATGATTGATTTAGTTAATATTGGGGTAATCAATGATGATCGTGATGCAGAGATGCATGGTGCAAATTCATGCTTTTTATTTTCCCACTTCAGCTACCTTAATTTTTGAATGTTGCACATCTCATTATCTCACCAACAAAAGAGATATTTTTACATTTTTGCAGTTGATAAAGCTTGGAAATGAATGTGAGTTTTGAACATATGGTAATGAGCTTATCATGGAAAATAAACCATGTTATCATGTTGCTACAGTGATACACTGCAGATTTGACTGCTAATTACTTTACTTGTGTTGAATTCACCTATTACAGAGGTGGTTCTTGCAAATCAATACATATTGTAAATAATTATATATATTTATGGTCAGAAATGTTTTTTCCTGCACATTTTTTCTTATGGAATATTTGACCAAAGAAACAGTGGATATTACATGCACACGATATGCTGTAATACCCGTGAGTAAGTTGTCATAAGGTATTGATAGAGGACGATGATCTCAATACTTTGCTGGTTATGCATTCTCTGGAAGTGGATCATCGGAGGCATCATAAAGATTAAGATTTGTAAAATTGGAAACTTTTATAATTCTTTTAAGCAAGTTATTTCAGGCACCTTGGTACTGCAGTTGTATCTCGGATCATCTAAAGTTGCTTTTTAATAATTTTTCCCAAGTAGAACAAAGAGGAGTATATTTGTATGTAATTTTAGTTAAACTAGGCCGGTTAATGGTGAAAATTTGATGAGAGGGACATTCGATGAAGTAATAATTTTCAGTCTAGAACTTTTGTTCTTTGTAATATTTAGTGTTTGAGCAATCAAGTAGCCTTCCCTTTAGGCTGCACAAAAGTGGAGGTGATCTTATCTGATTAGGTTGTTTTTAGGTGGGTGCATGAAGATAGAAATCCTTCTTTTCTTTCTTTTTTTCATCCTACAACTTACCTATTAATTGGCAGTTTGAGGGTCCATTGTTTGTTTTTTATAAATATGTTTTCTAGATTGCTCTCCCTTCCCCATCCCCCTGTTGCTGACAACCCCAGAAATAGGTTAATTGTTAGTTTCTGGGGTCTCAGCTGTACTTTCTCCCCCTCTTCTTGAGCTCCTTGCTTTACCCCCCCTTCTCTTTTCCCCTTCCCGTTTGTATATCTCCTGTTGTTCTGCTTGTTGCTTTAATATATTATTTATTCATCCAAAAAAAAAAAGATGGTTGTAAAGGCTAAGAATGTGACTATGGACAAAGTAAGTTTTTATTTATTTATTTACTTTTGTAAATGTGGTCTCCTCTTGCCCTCCTGTCTCTTCTCTCTTCTATTTTTGCATCATCTATCTGATTTCTGCCCATTTGATGAAATCCGGGGTGTTTGGGGTGTTTGCCCATGCAGTTCGACTTGGCTTTGGTTGAAGTGTGATTTTCTAGATAGATGCAATACAAGTGGTTATGTAGGTGGAGAAGAGTAGTTTCAGCCACTGGTCTTTGACCATTTTTAATTCATTTCTGGTGTAAGAACCTTGTTTTTTTTATGGCTTTGTCAATAGTAAACCATCAGAACTATATACTAAACATCATTTGTAATTTAGGACATGTTGCTTGATATGTTATTCAACCTTCCAGTGCATATGCACTTACCCTAACACTTCCTGATCCAAACCAACCCTCTCACAAAAGAACACCACACACACACACACACACACACACATAGTTGTGCTTCTACTTGGTGCACTTACTTTTTCTTGTTGATGACAGTAATAAGAAGAGCCCCGCATGAATTCAAGATTGCTTGTTTAGAGGTAAATATCAGAACCAGTATGAGACATTTAGCCCGGGATTGTAAAGGTTATTTGTGCTATATTGAGTCGAACTGAGTGTACAATCTAACTTTTGTATTCTATCTATTGGTTGATTCATTTAGCCTGTATGTGTATTTAGGATATTAAGGCACTTTTCCCTAAAGATTACAATCCATTCTATGCTGGATTTGGCAATAGAGACACTGATGAGCTCAGCTACAGGAAAATTGGAATCCCAAAGGGAAAAATATTTATAATTAATCCTAAGGTATGGTTTCCTCTAGTACCTTCTTAGTTCTTTCAATTTACCCAACAATATTTTTACTGACTTGAATCCCTTCCCCCAATTGGCAGGGTGAAGTAGCCATTAATAACTGCATTGATGTGAAGTCGTACACATCTTTGCACACACTAGTTCATGACATGTTCCCACCCACTTCATTAGTTGAGCAGGTGAGGAAATTTCAATCATGTCTTCCAAACACGACAGAAAAGTGACTGCCATTCATCTTATGTTTAATTATTTCTCAACCTTTATGTGTGTGATTGTGTGGATCTTAAATATCTATGCAGGAGGATTTCAACTCATGGAATTATTGGAGGATGCCACTACAAAACATTGACTGACAACCACACTCTTTAGGTTTCTAAATCTATCAACTGCGACAATCAAGACAGTGGGAGGATGTGGGTGGTATCATGGCTGGAAGGCTTCAGAGTTATCCATCCTCTGCTATTCATGCTATGTGCTTACTTTGAAGAGAAGAAAAGACTGCTCCTTTGCTTGTTCCTAATTTATAGGTCATTTCAGGTGATGCTTACAGAAACTGTAAAGAAAGAAAAAAAAAACTGTCCTCCAAATAGGAATTTTAGGTGCCAGGTTGACTGAATAGGTCTGTAATAGAATAAAGATGATAAGCGGCACCCATTAGAAGGTTGGCTGATAGTTTGTTAGCTCCACCTTGTAAATAGCAGATTTATGTTTTAAAATGATCTGATTGTTTTTGACATTGCATCAGCAAGCGAGCGTATAATGCAGTTGCTGGATGGTTGCACTCCAAAGCAAATAGCATATGTGGGTGTTTGTGTGTGAAGCATACTTGAGTTGAACAGCATTTATATGATTCTAAGATCAGTACTCCTTTGTTTTTCTTCGGTGAATCAGGGTGGTGAGTTTGTTTTGATCGAGGATGATGATTTGGTGACCTATCAGATTCTTCAAGGATAGGTTACTGCTTGATACCACTGGAGTCTTGTCTATTATTTTTGACAATTATCCAGATAAGAAGTTCAAAAGTAATTTCTTTGGCTTCTAAGAAAGCTTATGCTTTGAGGAGTTCCCTTGGCCTGCCTTGATGCAGTCACCATGTTACGCGATCATCTGGTTATATTTAATAGCAAAGGTATCTATGTGATAACAAGCAAAACTAGATTAGAATCATTATAAGGTACTAGACAGGCAAAATCAGATACCAACTCTTCGATAATATTGCACTCAGTGAGACCTTGGCAATCAGGTATGGTCTACTGGAAGGAATTGCATAGGCTGAAGACCACCTTATAGGCCAGTTTGACGTTTTGGTGGCTAATAGTTGAGTTTGACAATTAGGTGGTTATCAATTACGCCAAGGAGGTGGGAAAACTAGTACCGCTGCAATAATTAAGGGCATTCGACACCTTGCTTCCTTTCTATTATTATCATGCAACTTTGTTTTTACCTTAGCTGATGCTCCACTCAGGGAAGCCGTGTATGCAATATATGACACATTGGCCAAATTCCATTTCATGGCTATAAGAGCCTTGTGATCCTGCAACCATGATTTCTGATGCAGATCTGCGGATTACAGTTTGTTAGACCATGCTCACCACTCAGATTCGATAGATCAATCCTCAAAGCTTTATCATTTTGCAGATTTGACAAAAACAAGTGGAATTGGAAACAAGAAGTTGGTACCGCAGTTAGCTCATACATGGCTTCGTGTGGATGAATCAGTATCCAACTCGCACAACCCCAAACCCACAAACATATGCCCTCATGTATATGGAAACTGCTCAACATGACGCAAGAAAATTTTAGTAGAAATACAGAGGAATAGCTAAACAGAACATTGGGAATTCACATGAATCATTCTTAAAGATAAGCAAGGCAAACAATAAGATGAGATACCGTGGGGCAGAAAATATTTAAACATTCTAGTTATTTCGATATTGAAGTTTCATACTGTTGGGCATAGAGTGCACTGTTAAACATGGAACTACTCTTCAAGTATCTGAAAACCACCTCAAGTAAGTCTAAAATACCTCACACAGAATAAGAAGGAAAAAGAATATTTAAATAATCCAGGATGGTTCACTTCTTTGGTTATAGTTATACACTTTGTGATGCAACTTATCGTCAGTAAAACTTCGAATACGTCCAGAGCTCTCGACTTTTCCGAGCCAAACAAAATGTTAATTCCAGCTTAAATATATGGTAACATTAAAAAAATGGTGGGGAAGGAAAATGGAATAATAGAAGGGGGAATGGAAAGTAAGAAAATTTTGATGCCCATTGGCAGCTGATGGCAATTGGATGTATTAATTGCAACACTTGAATCAAAATAAAAGAGATTCAAAGATTGTCACAAATTGCTTTTGCAAAATCTATGGTAGAAGAGGAGCCTCCAAGGTCAGTTGTTCGGTACTTCCCTTCTGCTATAGTCTTGATGATGGCATCATGGATTCGTTCAGCTTTATCATTCAGTCCCAAATGCCGTAACATCATAACAGAACTCAACAGCAAGGCTGTTGGATTTGCAATGTTCTGGAATAATTAAACAGAAAAAATGTATTTCAGACCACAGACCCAGTATTTCAAACCAGAGATCTAAGACAAGCACTAACTAATACAAAACAATCGTGCAATGCACATTGCAGCTTGATATTTTCATTTCCATTTCCCTACCGTAAGCAAGGTCCATGTTTAATGCTGAGAAGAACATTGTGTGCAAATGATACAACCACAGATGACCCAAAAAGCAGTTTGGAACTATCATGTGTCACAATATGCATTACTCTCACAAGCTGGGGCTCACAGGGCAGAGCCAAAATTTTCTTTTAGGGGGAGGAAAGTCAATGGAAAGCAGAGATTATCATATTTGAGCCCCAGTTATCAACTCGATAATCAGTATGTTGTCCCAAGACAAATGTTCTGAAGCATGGATGTTCAGCCCAGCGTCTGGTAATTATGGTCTAGCAGTTGATGGGTCAGAAGTCCAACAACCAAGTAGCTTGATTAGATGGTGCTATACTAGTGATTTGAGAAATTTAGTCATGGCGTCAAAGGTCAATAGTATAAAACTTTATAAGCATTTTTAAAATTAAGGTCCTAGAATGAGACATGACTAACTGCTGACATCTTAAAAGCATATCCATAAATTAGGTTATTGCAGCTACCTACATGGTTTTTAAACACTCCCTTCCTTTTTTTTCCCAGGCAGCTCCCCAACCCTCAGCCCAAAAAACAATGACCTAGGAAAAGTGGATAACCACCCAATAGCCAATCATCAAGTTGAAACAATTTGAGTGATGGATTGTCTGAACAGAACACATTTGTTAGTCACCTAAATCCAAGGCCTGGAAATTCCCCACAGTCCACTCCTAGTATACTTGCTCAGAGTCCAGGAGCAATAAGACAGACGAAGTTCAGAGGTTTTTCTAAAATATTGCATGATTGACAAATTCCATAAACAAAAATTTATGAGACAATAATAGGACCAGCTATGAGCTATGATTTAAGGTGCGGAATGTCATGCAGCTAAGAAGAATCATGTAGATTAACTCAACATTCATAGATGAGGATGCTGAGATGGATGTGTGGCAAAACTATGAACTATATAGTACAGAATGATCATATTAGAGCTGATACTAGGAATTTATTTAATTTAGGTCATAATATATTGTTCAGTCAACTTTAGAAAGTGAGGTACATTAGCAAGTGCTAAAGTTGATTAGGAATCTTAGGAGACTATTTCCTTGTTAAATTTTGTTTCTGAGTTCACTAGGTTTCCTTTGTTAGCTGGATTTTCTTCTTTTGAAATAGCTTGTATTAGGATGAATTTCAGAATTGAGTGCTGGTTTGAAAGCCTATGTGCACTATTCTTCCAAACACCATCCACCCCACCCTAACACACCCAAAAAAAAATGTTCTTCTCTTATACAATCTTACAAGTCTTCTAACATTCTCTTTGTGAAGCCAATCATGCCAGATCAGTCCCTCCCCCATTTTTCTGGTCTGAACTACATGGCTATATTCAACTGAGGCCTTTCTGATTCTCTAGTACAAAGAAGTGATTTAATTCAGATTGAAGGAACTAAAAGATCCAGCCATCCAGGGGTAGACATAAAGGAAAAACATGCATATCTTAAGTCTTACACTCTTATATCAAGCAGAACTTTAAATTGAGCAGATTGGAAGGCAAGGATCCCTGTTGCTAACCTCATTTAGTTAAGATAAGGTTGTCGATCATTTTATAGGAAGGTATGGTTCTTACTGATCCATACACATATATGGCATGGAAGGTTACAGGGAAGCAAGAAGGTCCCTTCCTCTAGATAAGGATCAGTTAAATTTATTGGGATGACTCACTGCATAAGGTACTATACAGAAGTGGTATGTGTAAATATGCTAGCAATGACAATGGCAAAGGCAAAGATTTGTGAAACATATGTGTGTGCGGATCTGTGTGTGTGTGTGTATATATATATATATATATAGAGAGAGAGAGAGAGAGTATTTCATGATTCACCTTCCCAGCAATATCTGGTGCTGAACCATGGACAGCCTCTGCTAAAGCAATACCTCCCTCACCAATGTTACAGCTACATAATGTTAGATAAGTGAGAAATGATGCATTTGATCACTTGTATCTTGCAGCAGACAAGAGGAAAGACTGATACCTGGGAGTCAAACCTAAACCTCCAACCAAGCCAGCACAGAGGTCACTGATGATGTCTCCGTAAAGGTTAGGCATAACCAGTACATCAAAGAGTGCAGGGTTTTTAACAAGCTGTTCAGAGATCAGAATACACAAAATTAGCAGCAAATGTGAAAGAGCAGGAGCATTAATTCAAATAATAAAATATGTACTTCAGTAATCAAACAAAAGAAATGCTGACAATAGGAAACTTAGTATTTCAATCTTAGGTCCTTGAAACTCCTAGTTCAAAAACTGATACTCTTTATTTATATTCTACATTTCTACTTGTGTTCCCCGACTTAGGACTAAGGACACAAAAAACTGTAGCACAGAAGAGAACTATATGCCACTACCACTGCAAAACTTTTAGCTAAGATCAGAATCCTGTGTCTCTGGGGGGTTGTGCCAAAATTCCCACTTTATATATTTAATATGGAGATTAGCAAAGCAACCAATACCATCATACAACAGTTATCAATGATGACTTCCTCATAGTTTATCTCAGGATACTTCTCTGCAACCTCACGACAGCACTGTAGATAATGATGAAAGATAAAAAAAAGTATAAGCACAAACCGCAAAAGCTGACCAGAAGAGGAAAGGAGAGTAAGATACCCCCCCCCCCAAAAAAAAGAAGGATTAACTTTCTCTCAAATGTCAACAAACCTTAAGAAAAAGTCCGTCAGTCTTTCTCATGATATTGGCTTTATGGATGGCAGACACCTTCTGCCTGCCATTGGCCTTGGCGTAGTGAAAAGCATACTCTGCCACTCTGAGACTTGCTTGGCGGGTTATAATCTTAAGACTCTCAACAACACCTCTCACCACCTAGTGTACCATAAAATAAATCCTTCAAGTGGCATTGTAAGAAACTACACAAACGAAATAAAAAAGGAAATGCCCAAAATGCCTTTGGCACAAGAACTTACTTGATGTTCAAGACCACTATATTCTCCTTCAGTGTTCTCCCGAATTGTGACAAGATTAACATTATCATATCGAGTTTTGTAGCCAGGAAGGCTATAGCAAGGTCTGACATTAGCAAACAGACCAAGTTCCTTCCTTAGAGTAAGGTTCAAAGATCTATGTCCTTTCCCAATTGGTGTAGCCATTGGCCCTTTTAACCCAACTTTATTTTGACGCACAGATTCCAGGCTTTCCCATGTCAGGAAACTCTCTGTTCTTGGGTCTGCTTTGTCCCCCACAAAATGTTCTTCCCATTCTATGGGTATTTCAGCGGCATCAAATACCTACAATATTCATAAAGACATTAATTTTGACATGATTCCAAACCACAGGTACACAGCCTTCTGCAATAGAAAAGATGAAAAGTATGGCCTAAAGTAAACAGAAGTAACTATAACTGACAGTAGGCAAAAAATCATAAGCCTCTGCCATGACAAAACAACCTGATCATCTGCTAGCAATTAACAGAATGTACAGCTGTGAACGCGAAAGGCTGGATATATTCCATTAAATCTGGAACATAACCAAAAAGAAATGACATACCAGGACCAAGTGAATCTGGATTGCCAGACCCAAAGTCTGAACAGTAAGGCATGAGACCCTAGGGTATGATCCTAAAGGATCTCTAACTTGAATAGTGCATACTAACGGAGGGCTTCTTGGGGATGCCACTCCAGGCAAAGTGCATCAAGCTAAGCATTATTGCACCAATATTATGGTATGGACCTACAGTTGGAAGTTGGCACATACTCGTCATACCTTCCCAGAACAGATGAACAGAGAAATACAATCAGCTATTCATGCTACCGTCATCACATGAAGGTGAACTTTCAGTTCAGGGTTTTTAACATTACAATATTTCTACCAAATCTTGGATTACACAAGTGACCATTCGATATAATTCATGTGAGCTCCTGCAAATAAATGGCATGCTGCATAATTGAACCATAGACCCTATAAGGTCAATACTGTCTGATAATAGCTTTTCAAAGTAACTGGACACCAGTAGAGAAATTGTTCATGTTGTCTAATCCACTAACTCTACTGTCAATGTAGCCTTTGAATAAGGAATTCAAACAACAGCAAATGCTGCACGAAATTAGAAACAAAGATGACAGAACCACACAAAAGAATTTCGGATAAGGGCTGTAAGGTCTGTTTTGGAGATTTTTAAACCACAGATTGAGGTCTGGCTTTAAGGTTAGGTGACGGAAACCCAGGTTTAGCGTTAAGGGTATTTTGGAAATTTTTCTAAATCTAAGGGCTGCCCAGGAATTTCCAACAAAAAGGAATGAGTATGCTAGGGTTTATAGGGTGTTTTATCACTCTCAAACTCTGCTGTAGTGTGAACACAGATCTGGTTATTTAATAAAAGTCAGAATATAGGGTTCGGGGGGTTCAGGTAGGGTAGGATAGGCTCTGCCCTTGCTGTTTCTGCAGATTCAGAACTAAATTTCAGTGATTCAGGGGCTTGGAAAGGTCTGATTTTTATGAAGTTGGGGTTTCTCAGAAGTTGGATAAGTTGCAGAATTTTCAGATGAAGGAGATGAAGTGCAGAATTTTTAAGAACTGAGAGAATAACTATAGCTTTAGCACTTGGTGTGACCTAAAAGGGAGAAGAAAAGGAGGTTTAAGGACTGGGAATTTAGAAGTTGCAGGGGGAGGGTTCTGCTGTTGCCGCAGGGGAGAAGAAACCAAGGGGGGAAGAGGGAAGTGGAGGCCAAGGGCAGGGGAAGGTGGGGGAGGGTCTAATGAGGTCCTGGGAGGGAGGGGAGGGGGTGAGGGAGTCGTTGGGAGCTAGGGATGCTGCTGCACACATGTGGCAGCAAAGGCAGGGGCTGGAGGATGTTGCACAGGGCAGGGCAGGGGAGGGGAGGGGAGGGTTGGTCTTGCATGAGAGGTAAGGGGCAGGGGAAGCGGTGGGGTATTCTGTACTTACTTGGTGAGAGCTGGAAACCTTGCAGCTTGATGAAGAAGAATTGAACTGGAACAGATTTTACTCAATCAGGGCCCCCTCAACTAGGAAACCCTGATCCAAACTCAACAATTTTATTATTAATCAAAACTGAAAATTACATAGACTGTTAAGCTATTTATAGCTTTCAAAAGACCCTAACTTGGGTGGGATTCCTTAATACACAAGGATCCCCCCATTTGACCAAAACTTGGGATTGGAATCTACCAAGTACCAATAACAAAACAAACATGATTAAATTAGACTTTAAATCAAATAAGCACATTCTGAATTCCTTTTTAATTAAAACTCATGTGCCTAATTTAAGATAATTAAGGACTCACGAAACAACTTCTAATCAAAACAAACTCCTAAGTCCAATCCAAACACAACTCAACTTACTAATTTAAACTCAAATAAAATTCTGAATTAATCTGGAAAAAATTCCAGACCTAGAAAGGGGGCAAAATGCCAAAAATACCCCCTAATAGTGGTTCAGCCAGGTTAGGGTAGCTTCTTGGAGCCATCTTGGTGGGCCCACTTAGGGTTTCCACCAGGGGAGTCCTTGTGTTTACATCAATAGGGAATGTACATCCTAGTGACTAATGAAGGACTGTTGAGATTTTCAGCATATTCTGCATCCCCAAATTTTAGGGGCGAGTTGAGGGGAAGTAAAAACCCAAAGTCAAAGGAGCTAGAGGGAGATTCTAGGGCTGTTATATGGATTTAACAAAGTAAAGCTAAGGGGGAGGGATTCCTCAAAAGGAAAAGTCAAACTGATCAAGTATGATCCACAAAATCTACCATAGCAAGTTTCCTAGTTTGGCAAGGTTACCAGCATTCCAAAGAGCGCTAGAATGCCATGGAGATAACAGGGATTAGGACAATCAAGAGGGAAGGGCTTTCACTAGGGTTATGCCTCTTTAATGGGTGAAACAGGGTTTTATTTTTCTTTTTCTAATAGAAATACAGCAAGGGAGAAGACGAGTTGAAATTTAATGGGGGTTTGACCTAATTCCAAACCCAATAATTAAAGAACAGGAGAAGAAAGGTCCCCCAACCTTGGGAGGAGTGGAAGACAGAGATCCCCTGCCTAGGTCCCTGACTTGCTTGGTTGACAGATAAAACACCAGTTAACAGCTAGTGGTGAGGGTTGGTGACTCCTGCCTAAGTCCCAGACTTGCCTGGCTGTCATGGAGAGGCTGTCCGGCAGACTCAAGAGGATGAGGGGTCCCTGACCAGCTTCTAACTCTCTAATCAATCCCACAATTTGTTCCAAATCAGACTTCTTTTAGTCAATTTTCTAAGCTATATTCTTCCATGATGGGGCACTTCAAATGGAGAATCACACTTTTAGAGACTCAACTCCTAGCAGGAATTGAACTCCTAACATGACTCTTAACAACCAAATCCGAACTAAAACACTGATTAAAAAACTTTGCCAGCCTAAATCATGGGCTGTTACTTGGCTTTTAGAACTAAAGCTATTAAATAGAAAAACTGACTAATAAGTAAAATACTAGAAGGACAAACATGCCCCTGACTTAAAATTGGCAGTAGTTACGTGATTGTCACCGAGACTACTAGTACTTAAATAATCGATGTAAAAAAAAAAAAAAAAGACTCCAATTACAAACTTAATAAAACTACCAACACAAAGGCCAGGCTACTGGTCCACAACCTCACGGGCAGCCAATGTCCTTTTCCCTTTCAACTTCTCTGTTCAATGTCTTTAACTTGCAGAAACAAGCTCAATCGCAAGCAACTTTGTTTTTGTTTTTTGACCATGATGGACATGACCACATCATCCTATTTTGGTTCCCATTCTCACCTGTTTTAGAACCCAGAGTCTCCTTGTTGTGACTTCTTTCCTAGTATCTTTTGTGATCTGGACACTCATTTGCATCAATATCGTCATGTCTGAACTCTTTCGATGGACAATGCTTTTTGAGTTCAGACTTCAGAGTAGTTTATTTCCAGTTATGCTATCTCATATGCACCAAAAAATAACAAATAAAATGGTCGGTAGAATAAGTTGCTGACAAAATTTTCACTTCAACTTGATTAGGATGCCTTTGATGCAGAGACTTCAAATGCAAATCTCCATTTCACCCACCAACCTATGTCTACATGCACATCATCTTCAATATAACTCTCCTAATGAATAACAAATACAATAAAGGGCATACCCAGTGCACGAGTACCCCACACTGTAGGTCTGAGGAGGGTCATAATGTAAATAACCTTACCCCAACCTTCTTTGTAGCAGATTTTTAAATTTTTTTGAATATTATATTTATGAATCCGTATTTTCCTTTATTTTTACTATTAGTTAGAAACATTTTTCCATCTCCTTCTCTTCTCTTTCTCAGTTCAAAACAAGAGACTAAACCAGCACATGACACTTCGTGCTGTATCCTCTGCTATCTTGCTGTGTATTGATGAAAAGGCAGGCACTGCTAACTTAAAACCCAAGGCCCTTCTCTTTCTCCTATTTCTTGGCTTCCTGAAATCATAGTATGAGTTCTGGCAACAAGTGCAATGTATTGGAGTACTTAAATTTGTCAGGAATAAGAGAAGATGTGATAGAGAAGCAGGAGTAAGAGAAAGTCTCTCCATTGATTGTTATGAGCATCTGAATAGTGAATAAATTGCTGGGGAGAGATTTAGGATCAAGGGAAATGTATTTACAGGGTTGAGATTCATGATAAAACAGCAGCAATTCTGCTGCTCTGCTGCTGCTTCCTGGTTTTCTTCATCTTTGTTTTTTTCCTTTCTTAATTCCCTCATACTCCATTTCTTTTCATATTTTGAAATTCATAGTATAGTGAATATTCTAGTTACTGATATTCATGTTAAACCATTATTGTATCTCCAGTTTCTTCATTGATCTTGCTTTCTACAGGGCCTTCATTGAAGAAAGGCAACTAATAAATTTTTCTGAATATGAAATTCTCTTCACGGATTTCCTTCTTGCATTAGGGTCTGCATGAAATGATCTGAGCTGCCTCATTTCTGGCCATGGAAAGCATCTTCTCTTCCAACTTTCCATCTTTGCTTTGGGCAGATTTTCCTTTCTCTCTCATCTTGAAAGCATACCTTTAAAAAAAAATTAAAAAAAAATTATTTTTTTTGGGGGGGGGGGGGACCGTCTCTATTTTCATGAGAATATGGAACCAAATTTTGGCACCATCTCTATTCTCCGTAAATATGAAATGTTTAAATAAATAAATTACCTAAAAAACAAATCCACGTGCATATTCACTATACATACTTAAGCATAATCCCAACTATTTTCTTTTCAACCTAATTTCTTGTGAACCAAAATGTTTTCTAATGTTATAGATGAACATTCTAATGTCATATTCATCTATAGCATTAACAAACAATAAGTATGTACATGCATCTGCAAGTTGGATTTTACTAGTTACTTTTAAATACATATGCTAGCTCTGATTTAGAAGATGAACCCTATCGTGAGCTTCTTTTTCCATCTCTCTCTCTTTCTTAGATATGTGTACTTTGTCCTATGCATGACCAATGGAAAAAGATGCAGATCAATGTTGAGCCATGATTGTAGCTGACACAAAATGAATGAAATTGAAATTTGTCCATTTTCCACTAGCAATTGCATAATTTTTAAAACCGGACAGAACCAGTGATTGAATAGTTCTAATGGCACCTAGGTGAAACAGGCATTAGAGAGTCCAAACTTCAAGTGAAACCAAAAAGGCATCCAAGGAACCTGTCAAGTAGGCGACCATGGTGCCTGGATGTCTGAGCAACACCTTGACAACTATGATGTTAAAACAGATTAACACCTTCAGCTTGATCCGGAAAAAGATTACAGAACAACCTAGCTCTAAAGCTGGAAACCAATTATCTAACTGGCCCATTTCAAATAGGAGAGTATTCAGTAAACTGTTCAGTCACCAATTTCTTCAACGAAGTGCTAAAAAATGAAATTGCATGTATTGAGCAAGTGTTGTTGATTAATGGCTTCTCATAATCTTGTTTCTTTAAAAGAAACTGGAATTAATGCTTCTCCTCTGTGCATTCGTCAATTTTTCTTTATGCTGCTAATCTTATGAAACAACTCCGTTAGCCATGTAATTCCACCAATTCTTAAGATCTTCCACACGTCTACCGAAGATTCAAAATGCCATCTAGGCCTACTTCTTTACCTATTTCATCTTCTTTAAAGTTTTTCCTCTACTTCAGAGTTCAGACACTCTAATTTTCCCCCCTGTGTGTGTGCATGTGTCTGTGTGAGTATTTGTGTTTTTTTGTTGCTTATCACAACATGCTAAACACTAACACCATGTATCATTTTCATTAAGCTGTAGAGATAATTTTTACATCTTTTTTAATCTTATCACCGCAAACTAATACATTGGTGCAATTGGGCCTATTTATAGCTAGGCATAAACTAAAAAATAAAAAGTCTAACAAAAATTAGAAACTACTAAGTAACTTAACTCTTGGATTTATTTTTTTTTCAGTCACTACTACCATTCACAAAGAAAGGATGTAGTTGGTCAACTGAGTTTCATAGGTTTCTTAATTTTAGCTGAATTTCATTTTCTTTTGCCTTTCTTATCATGTATTCTGTATACTCCACATAACTATCAGGGTTAGCCACGACCAAATATTTCTCATCTCTTGTTCTTCCACTTCAATTTGGTCATCCATAACGGGATGATAGAAGAGACTTACTAAGTAAGGTTCAAGAATACCAACTGTACTTTCTCAGCTCAAATATTAACCATCACGCAAAGATACTTAGCTTTGAAATAGTAATTACATATCAGAGTTTTGACCTCATATTTCCTCACGCAGACGAGTTGTTCTTTACCGTTGCTCACAAATCAGGAACCAAAACACATGAAAAATCGAAATTCGATTAGTTCACACGGTTTCAAGACTCGAATGACCATACAAATTATTTGATGAGTCACGCTCGGGGAAAAAAATATAGCTGAAAACAATAATCGATGATCTGGATCTTCATTCCCGTACAACCATTAATACGTAAACATTTATGTGGAAAAAGAATAGAAGAATAACTTTATTGATAGAGAAGATGTATAAAGTCCAGAGACAAGTGAATTTAAATGAATTGGTGAATCGGAAATAAGAACGATTACGTAAACATACTTTGAAGTTGGGAAATCATAAGGAAAAACCTGCTTAACGGATGCGGCGATCTCCGGACCGATTCCGTCGCCGGGGAAAAGAGTAGCTCGGATTGGTTCAGTGGAGTAGGCGTTTGACGATAAAGCTCGAAAAGGAGACGAAAGAAGCCTCCGTGAAGAAGAATTTTCAATCAAGGCAGTTGCTATCTGCTGAGCTTGACGACCTCGTAGAACGCGTGCGAGGATTTGGGACGCCATGGTCGTCTATTGCGTGGGGAAGACACAGAGAGACTACAACAGGAGAACCAAAATAAATAAAGTTTTCCTCCACGACGCGGTGAAAGTTCAAAAAGTTAATAGTTGAACGAACGAACGACTTTACAAACTCCGACTGCGCGAGAACGTCATTACTGGGTATACCGTATACGTACCCCATTTTCATTCTCTTCACCAAAAGGAAGGGAATAAATGAAAATCTCGTTCACAGGTACATATGCTGCCGGGGTGCAATGTTTAAAGTATCGGTATCGAGTATCGTATCGGTCATGTGATTTTAAGAGACGTAATGTCCTATATCGAATATTGTATCATTTTGACAAATGTGTTTTAATACAATTTAATAGAGAGACGTATCATTTGTGTCAAATATAGATGTGTATCGTATGGCATCATATGATACTTTAAACCTTGTCAGGATGTACTCTGGATATCGGATTCTCCTACGTTATTTGACATTCAAGTTCTGGTGTTTGATCGCGAAAGTAATTCTGAAAATGCATCCCAAACACGACCTAGGGGGTTTTAACTTTTAAGAGCGAATAAGTTGTTTTCTCTTTTTCTTGGCGTCAAAACGAGTAGGTTGGCATGGACGAAATAAATCTGTCACAATAGATCCCATTTGCTCTAACATTTGGAATGCTGCCAGTTATAACTTTAAGTTTGGAGTTGAAATCCATCTCTTTGGATGTGTTTGTAAAGGCATAAAGTCTGAGGAAGTCATGGTACAACGCTAATTGAGAGTTTTTCTAACCAGAGAATATCAGTATCTTCCAGTGAGTGCCCAACTTGTACTTATGCACTCACATGATATTTTGAGATTAATGTATTCTAGCATCGAGCAATTGAGAGTTGGAGTAGTATCTTAAAAATCAAACTTGCAAACAAATCACATATTAGCATGGGACATCTTCTCACCTCTTTATCTCGTATGTTTAGCCCCAAAGATTGTTGTTATGTTAAAATTTTCATTTGTTATTCTTTTTACAAAGTTGATGACAATTATCGTCCCAAAGGCCCTTTGGGGATGGGATGGGGAGGGGGAAAGTATGGAGAGAATCGAGGATCGAACCATAGACCTCCTAGGACTTTTGTAACTCAAAAGATTACAAATGGAAGTTCCTCCAATCCCTTTTTATTATCCATTATCCCTTGTCACTTTGGGATTTTTTTTTCTTCCTTTTTTGTATTTACTCACCAATGCGAATGTAAAGAATTGAGGGCAAATTTTAACCCCCAAAAAAGGAAGAAAACATATTGGGGGTGAATAGACTATAACTAGTGGATTTTACCCATTTTTGAAGTTTGAATTGTCTTTACTTAATCTACATAGAAAGTTATAATGGGGGTAAGACTATTTTATATGTATATGTGGAGCTTCACCCCAATTCCAATGAGATTCAAACTCTTTACCCGATTTTATGAGACATTGGTCTTTATTAATTGAGCCAATCCCCTTAGGCTGCGTTTGCTTGCTTGAATAAAATTGGGGCGGGAAAAAAGGGGTGGAAAAATTCTTGAAAAAAACAAAGGTTTCCTACTTTTCCTTTAAATCTTAAAATTGTGTATTGTTTGGTGGTCTGGGTGGTAAAGTTAAAAACAAGTTTTCTTAAATTAAAAAAAAACTTGTTTAGTGAGATGACAACCCAACTTTCCCACCCCAAACCTTTTTAAAATCCCACAAAATATGTGGGATTTTGTGAAAAAGTAAGATGTGAGACCCAGAATTAACATTTTTCCACACTTTCCTTTCATTTCATTTCCTTATACCTCACCCCACTACCCATAGGGCCCACATGTTTTTTTTTTTCTTCACCCATTTTTTACACCACACCTTTGCAAACAACCACAACCTTTAGTTTGTTCAATATTTGTTAGTTGCGCCTACTAGAGTCTGATCGGCTTGGGGTTTTTAACAACCTACACAATCCTAAGTCCCTTGTTCGGTGCAAGTTTGGTGAAACCCTAAGTCAGGGCAATGCATTGAAAAGGAGAATAGTGACCATGGGGAGAAAGAAGAAATAAAAAGGGATTGGCTTTTGGTTGTTCATGTAAAGTTAAAAATCAATGATTTTGTAAATAGAGTTTCTTCAATTAAAACACACATGACATAGTTTAGCCCAACCCTAACTTAGGGCTAGGTCAAACTAACCTAGATTGGTCTTGATGATTAATGCATTGAAAAGAATAATGGAGATCATGAGGAAAAAGAATAATGGAGATCATGAGGAGAAAGAATGAATAAGAGGGGATTGGTCTTTATTTGTTCATTTAAAATTTAAAATCAATAGTTTTAAATAAGGTTCTTAAGCTAAACAATCATGACATGCTTATAGAAGTCATCACATTTAGAGATTTTCACGATGTTACTATTGACATGAAGTATGAACCTAAAAGATTGAAGAAGAAGAAGAACAAAAGAATAGAAAGAACATGTTAGGTCAAGCTTACTCGAAGACCTTCAAAGAAATTTTAAACTTGTTCCATGCTGAAAGAAAGAGTATTCTAACCTTGGCCTTATTTAGACTTGAAGAAGGTTCAAATAATTTGGGCTAACAAGGTAAAACTTGTACCCTAATTTATGAACTTATAGTCAAAACAGGCAAGCCAAATAAAATAAACATTTTATAATGAATATTCCATCTCAGATGATGCTAAAGAAAAAGGAAAAATAAGAACTATATTAAAATGATTATAGTATATAATTATGTTGGTTTATCAATATAAATAATAATCCCTATATAACATACAAAACATATTCATATGTAGAATAAATATAAATACAAGACAATACCAAAGAAAGCCCAAGTAAATAGTTTTCATTTATGTACACGAAGCTAATTTAGTTCACTAATAATAATAGTTTCCTGTGTTAGATGGTCTTCATAAGTCATAGCCTTCTCCCAAGTCCTAAACAAGATTTAAAGTATCGGTATCGACTATCGTATCGGTCAGGTGATTTTAAGAGACGTATCATCCTGTATCAAGTATTGTATTACTCTGACTAATGTATTTTAGTGTAATTCAATGGAAAGACGTATCGAGATGTATCGTATCACTTTGATCAAATATGGATATGTATCGGCAAGTATCGTATGGTAAGCTTTTCATTATTTTTCTCTCTCTTTCCACCTTTTTTATATTTATATTTTATATAATTCTATGCAGAGAGTAGTATTCACGATTAGCAGCTTAATTTTCAACAAAGGTCCGAAGAAATTAACAAATGATCATTATGAGGCGAAAAGATGGTAGCGTGGTGGCTTGAAATGGCTTGTTCTTCTACAAATTTTTTTTTTTAAAATTATTTATATCTACGTGACGCGTGACTTTATTTATTTCTTCTAGTTTCTTCCATTTTTGTGTTCGAAATTCGAAGCTGAAGAATTGTAGGTGACTTGTAAAACCAGGGTGTTAACGCATGTCGAATGATGTTGACTTCACATCTCGCAACTATTGAATAGATTAGATTAGACAATTCCGAAGCCAAGCACCCGGAATTGTAGGGCAGACAGCGGACGGACGGTTCCGAAAATACCACTCGCTGAAAAGTATCGGCAGAAATTGGCGAGAGACGCTGACTACTTCTCCACAGTTTTGAAGATATGATGGCAGGATAGCAGAACACCTACCTACCTTCTCTGTCTCGCTTGTTCTTTCTCTTTTCGTCGAACACCGCGCATCATCTCTAATCCCTACAGCTGAACCTTGAAACTGCTTATCGTTGTCTTCGTCGTTTCTTTCTGGCTTTCTTCTGCAAGTAAATATATTGAAAACCAAGAGGCGCATTGACTTCCTTTTTGTTATTTCGTTTGGTTTGCCCCAATAAGAGGTGCCGATGTCGTGGTTGAGATCCGCGGTGAGCAGAGCCGTCGAGGTCGGAGGCAGCAATAACCTCACTCGCACTGTCAGGAACTATGCCGACACCGTTGTACAGCATGCTGGGCAAGCTGTTTTCGAAGGCGCGAAGATTCTGCAAGATCGCATTGTAAATTTCAGACACCTTCTCTCTCTGTTTGACGAAAAATATACTTTTTTCTTCTTCTTACGTTCAACTTGCGTTTCTTGTAAATATCCTAGTTAATTTTTATAATTTAAACAACTATGAGTGCGTATAGTGGTTGCCTTTATTCCTTGGCAGCGTTCACTCAATCTCTATATTGCCATTCTTATCAATCTGTATAGACTTATATTCTCATCATTTTACGCCCTCTAGTTTGTTTTCATTTGCTGAGCTCAACTGTGCTCAATGTTTACTTACAATGCCAATTAACAGCAATAGTAAAAAGGTAGCCGGAGCAGAAACTGTTGGAAGAGGGTTTGATTTTTTTTTTTGGGGGGTGGGGGGGGGGGGGGGGCGGTGGTGTTGGGAACAGAATAACATAGATTAAGATAACAAATAATAGTAATCCTAGATAGAGGTCTTGGAGTGCAACAAGATAGCATCTCCTGTTGTTGACCCAAGATCAACCAAGAGGATGACGTATTGGATGATGTCATGCTAGCTGTGGAGTTGTTGTAGTCACCTCCCCTTGGTCATTGAGCTGAGTGGGCTGGATGCTGCACAACTGAAAAGAGAGTTATTTCCTCAATTCTACTCTTTTGAGTAGGCATGACTGATTGAATGTTAGAAACTGATTGGTAAAGACTTCAGATAATAGTTTTGAGTCGCACACTTATAAATTAAAGGGGGCAAATGCTCTTGATTTCTAGTTAATGTGACTACTCTCGTTGTAGTTCATCCCATCTTTTATAATCATCAGGAAGCAAGAGTAGTTTTTGAGGCTTCCTTTATTCTATTTATATCATTTCAGAGTGTTACAAGAAAATCTCATGCTAGCTGGAGTTGTCCTTTCCCCTTCTTTGGTTTTACATGCCAACTTATCCCTAACATGCAACAACGTGCAGTAACATCTTTAACTCTAGTATTGCCATTCTTATCAATCTCCTGTAGGCCCTTATCAAAGAGGATGACGTATTGGATGATGATGCCCACAGAATTAAACCGGGGTGGATAAGTTTAAGGTGTGTAAGGACCCAGGAGTATTATATGACAAATGCATGCCTTTTAAGTTTAAAGGTAGAATGCATAGAACTGTAATCATACCAACTTGACATGTGGGGCAAAATGTTGTGCATTTAAGAACATTCATATAGATAAGACAAGTATAGCAAAGATGAGGATGTGCAGCAAGACCAAAAGAGATGGAGTAAGGAATGATTCTATTGGAAATGAGTTAGGAGTTGCACTGATCGAAGAAAAGCTTTGTGAGAGCTGCTTCAGGTAGTATGGTCATATTCAATGGAGACCCACAAAGGTACTGGTAAGGAATTGGATGATCTGCATTGGCCTTGGTCAGGTGTTGCCACGGTGCTGTACTGGTGTTATTGACTTCATTAGGATATGCACGAGACAACAGGGCCAGCCCATGCTGCTGGGAGTTATTGGTTCTCTCAGAACCAGAAGCGTGGGGATAGGTTTTACTTGGACAGCTAGTTATTTTAAATTTTTTTCCCCATTTCTTATTGTCAGTCAGTGTTGCCTTATTTAGTTTTTGGTTGCTTAGCAGCAACTCTGTTATTGCTCGGGAGACATCTTATTGCCTTGATGTAATTTTTGTTTTTGTTAAGTCTGCATGTAAAGATCCAAGCTAGCCCAAGAGCTTGTGAAAGAAGAAGCAGAAGAAGTTAGCAAAATAACTCCTAATCGAAGATAGCACAAGCCAGTAGAACAGCCTGCGATTAGGTTGAGTAACTCCTAATCGCAGAGTACCAATATATAATATTATGAATGAAATAAAATCTCATATTTACCCCTGATCTACACCCTGTGATTAGGTTAAATAACTCCTGATCACAGCGTAGTAATATTTAATATTATTAATGAAATAAAATCTCAGATCTGCCTCTGATCTTACTATGGAAGAATTACATTACATAACATATAAAAAGCCCTAAAAAAAAGCAGGAAGATATGGACCGAAATACCCCTGCTATTGGCAATAAAACTGGTAAGTCCTGGCAATCACAAGGTGTCAACACTCCAAATGTAATGTTATGTACGTGCTGGTCCTCTATCACAATTTAATGTAGTTGATTGCTTTGTTGCTGATGTGAACCAGAATCAGCGCCAAAATGGGGATATTTTTGTAGCCCACTAGCCCCACACCTTATGGCCCCCTAGTGACACTTGGGATATTTTGCTAATTTTACAGTATTTCATTGAGTCAACTTAGGGTTTCATTGGATCCTGTATGTTAGTAGGATCCTAGATCTACTTTTATTTTTGAAGTTGAGTCCTTGATTGTCAAGTTATTGAAGAGTCCTAGTTAGCTTACGATGCCCAAGTAGGAAGGGAGTCCCTTAGTTGCAGTCCCCTTCCTACAATGATTCCGTATCTACTTTTATTTTTCAATCTAGATCATCCTAGAGTGAGTTATGATAGCATCCTTGTATAAGTATGAGTCCTTAGTCCAAGTAGGAGTCCTAGTTTGATTTATTTTCTAAAGATGAGTCCTAGTATGGTGAGCTGCATCAATCTACATTGGCTGCAATGTTGTTGTAGAGCATGAATTTGTTGATTGCCAACCTAGCTTCCTCTTCCCTACTGCCATCTTTACCTCCAACAAACATATATGGAATGCTTCTTTGATAGATGTCTTGATGCTTGAAGAGGGAGGGGTCTTGGTCAAATGTGGCATCATAATGTCTAGTCTCCTCCTCCTTTCGGTCCTCTCACTTCCATGAAAACTATATCTAGGTGGTATGGATGCCCCTGACCTCGAACCACTTGCTTCTCTTGTCTGTTCATATTGCCTCAAATTCGCAAAATGTGAGGACTGTCTCTTAGCTTCCATTGCAGCCTTCATTTGTCTAACACCCATAACCCTCCTCCTCTCCTTATTGTCGTCTGACTCCTCATCAACATCAACATAAGGTCTAGCAACACTGTATCCTCAAATTCCCTTTGCTTTTGTGCCATGTTCTCCTTTTTTTGTCTCCCTCCCTTTAAAGTTGCTACAATTGCTTTTAGCACTTCATAAGGAACCTTGGGACACTTGGAAACATCTTTGTAGCCACTAGCCAAATGTTGCTTTAATCTGGTTGAACCACAAGAATTCAAGGTCTTGAGGCAATACTTGCATTGGGATTTTTTCTTGTCGGTAGTCAGTGGATCCCCATGTTGCCAAGCAATGTCCTGAGTCCTACTACCAGTGGCGCCATTTCCACTAGTTGCCATTTAAAATAGCTCAAACAGACATGTATGTATTTTAAAAATAAACTACATAATATAAGCATCATTTAAAAAAAAAAAAAAATTCTTTAATATTATTTTTTTAATAATTATTTTATTTAATTATTTAAATAAAAAATAAAAATAAATACAAAAAGCATGATAATCAAAATATGAATACATGGGATTGTAGCCCTCTCAATGTAGTTTAATATAAGTGATAATCACATTCATATCGTAAGTATTTTTTTTATAATTTATAATTTAAAATTTTTAAATACGAAAATTCAAAAAAAAAATTAATGACAGAAAATTAAATTTGTTTCCATGAAAGTGTAGATCAAAGCTTGATCATCAACATATATTTATACTACACTCACACACCCGTTGTAGAACCTTTTATTTGAAAAAAATTCAAATTTGGAGGAAATCTTACCTTTGTTGAAGATCACTTGAAATAGGCTTGAATGATGATAATCTGCTGTTGTATATGTGTTGATGATGTTTAGAATTTGAGTCCCCAACAAATTCCGGCCAAAAATCGACTTTTCCGGCAAAAAATACACTTGCAGCGAGAGAGAGGCAAGAGTCGCAAGACAGGGGGTTTTAAAACCCCCTAAAGAGGTGGTTGGATCACCTTTGGCGAGATCTCGCTGAGATATTGGCGAGATCTCGTGGCAAGATCTCCCATCTCTCCCCTCTCACTCTCATCTCGCTATCCTCAGATAGCGAGATATCTCACGAGATCTCGCCGAGATATCCATCCTTGCCACCAAGTCTCTCTATAAGAATGAAGTTTTCCTTTTGATTCATCTAGGACATCTTTACACCTTATTGATACACATGGCCATCTCATTCCACATCGGATTAGTGTTCAAAATCCCACTTTCCTTGTTTGACTACTTCATTAGCGAAGGATTTCAAGCACTCTCCTTCCAAGTTCCACTATCTTATCCTAGGATAGTTCACCTTGCACTTTTTATGAGTCTTAAATAAACTCACAAAACTCAAAAGAATCCTGCTTTAAATAAAACTCCGACTCAAACTAAGATTTATCAACTACTAGTTACAACTTAAACTGAAATCAAATAAACAAAATTAAAGATAATAAGGGATTACTAACTAATGCGTGGGCTTTTGAGCACATGAGTCCTCTTCAAACTAGGACTCCTAGATGGAGTAGGACTTTGTCATATCTCACCAAGGAGTGATGCAATCAGCAAAGTAAGAATATATCTGGAGTCTTGGTGAGCTTCTGCTTCCTTTAACACGCCTGGAAAATCACCAAAATGCCCCTGCTGCTTCGGTTCTTCAGTGGGGTCGTGGGAAGAAGGGCTTGCTGTTCTAGGTCTTCTTGCAGCCTCTATTGGGAGGGTCCTGACGCAGCGTATAGCATAGAACAAAGAATTCTAAGAACTTTGATAAACTGAAAATCATTATTCAAAAGTGTAATCTACCTTACAAGATAACAATGATGTCTATATATAGCTAAGAAACCCTAAAATTATTAGATAAAAGTAAAACAAAGTGAAAACAACTCAAACTAAGAGTCCAAATCTAAGTAGGAAACTAAAAGTGCCCCGAAAACCCACTGAACAATGAAATTCAGTGGTCAAAATGACACCTAGCAAGTAAACCTGTTAGGGACGCTATAGTGCTCGAAAAGCCGTTTATTTTGATGTGCTGTGGGTCCTGTAACTCTTCCCGGATCAAAAGTTACGCCCATTTTAAGGATTACCGTAAAACCGCATCAGCTCCTGGTGGTTCACATTGATATGTTCCTAGGGACAAGGAAGAACAAGAAGGTGACCTAGGCCAGCCCTAAGATTAGATGGGGGCCAACCACAAGGAGATCTAAGGAAATCCTTTTAAGGATAAGATGGCTCTACATTAAAAATGGAATTTTGAAGGAGATACTAATGAGCTATTTTGGAGTGTGGCGTAGATCTTTGCGTGGGAGATGTGCTGGTGGATGATGAAGTCCACACAGCAATTAAAGCCAGGAAGGGGCATTTTAAGAGTTGGCAAATATTTAAAGATGAGGGATATAAACGACATCATCTCAAAGTGTGGGGAGGTGTGGTGAAAGCAGAGCAAAGTGTCCGATGACTTGGGCTGAAAAACTTAAGATGGTATTTAGCATCACTAAGATAAGAGAAAGGAAGACTATGGATTTGGATCGTGTAAGATGCATCAAATAAGGATGGTAGAGTACTAACCATGTGGGACATTTAGAGATGGGGAGACTATATTTTAATATTCGAAATGGCCTTGCTTAAATTTGGAGAGTGTGAAGTGGGAGGGAATACCAGGGGGGCTCGCCACTCCAAGATATGAGATCTTCTACGAGATCTACCAAAATTTGCCCTATCTCGGTGGGTTTTAGGGCCCGGGGAAATTTGGTTTTTGCTTATTTAAGTGCCTTTGAACACATTGGTGGCCTTAGTTTGTGAGAAAATGACCCTAAGTATGTCTTCTAAGACAACCCTATGTGAAATCAAGAGGTAGCAGGTTAGCAACTGTAATGTAGAGGTATCAAGTAATTCATGTTATCAACTATAAAGTATCAAATACATTACACATCAAACTATCAAAGAACTTAAATGTCTTCAAAATTTTACAACCATAAGAAGTTTTAGACTTCTAGAAAGTCATAAATCATAATCCATAAGTTCACAATCACAAGAGTATATGAGTAATAAGATTACAAGACTACAAGATAGCAAGAATATCACTCAGCATTCTGCATCAACTGATTCTGAACGGTGGCCACATATGACTCCCAAGTCAACTCATCACTGTAGTATGTCACATATCGGTTTAAATGTCACATTAAATTGGTTTCCATGAAAGTGTAGATCAAAGCTTGTGGATCAACATATAGTTACATTAGACTTACACACCCATTGTAGAACATTCTATTTGAAAAAAATTCAAAATTTGGGGAAAATCTTACATTTTTTGAAAATTTAGTTGAAATAAGCTTGAATGATGATAATTTGATGTTGTAGATGTCTTAAAGATGTTTAGAAGTTGAATCCCCAACAAATTCCGGCCAAAAATCAAGTTTCTGGCGAGTTTTTATGGTTGCAGCGAGAGAGAGGCGAGATCTCCCTTCTCGCAGATCTCGCCTCTCCTCTCGTCTCGCTATCTCAAAATAGCGAGATATCTCGCGAGATCTCCCACCATGGGAATACTTGCCATGGTCCATGGACACCTAGAATAATGTTGTGAGATAAAAGTCAAGGAGGCCTTACGAAAGATGAAGGGAGGTAAAACCCCAGGACTGGATGAGATCCCAATTGAAGTTTGGAAGAACTTAGGGACAGAGAGCGTTTCTTGGATAACAAAGTTGTTTAACAAGATTTGAAGTACTAAAAAATGCCAAATGAGTGGAGGAGAAACACCATATTGTCGATTTTGAAAAACAAAGATGGTATCCAAATTTGTAATAATTATAAAGGCATTAAACTTATGAGCCATACCATGAAATTATGGAAAAATAATCATTGAAGCTCACTTAAGAAGAGAAATTGCAACATCAAGGAACCAATTCAGGTTTATGTTAGGAAGAATGATAACTGAGGCTATTTACTCGCCAAGAGGCTTATGGGAATCCTTAGGGCCCATAAAAAGGGCCTCCATATGATCTTTATTGATCTAGAAAAAGCGTATAGTAGATTACCAAGAAAGCTCATTTGGTAGATCCGGGAAGTGAGGGAGCTTCAGTAATTGCGCAAATATAGTTAAAGACATGTATAAGGCCACTGTGACGAATGCTAGAATTGCAGAAGGGCAAAGGGGCTAAACCAAGGGTTTGTTCTAAGCCATTGTTTGTTTGCACTCATGATGGATGACCTTACTAGCCACATACAAAATGAGGTGCTTTCGTGTATGCTATCTGTTTATGATATTGTTTTGGTTGATGAGACAATAAAAGGGATTAATGCGAAGTTGGAGCTATGGAGATCAACTTTGGAATCAAAAGGTTTTAAGATAAGTAGAGAACAAAAACAGAGTATATGATGTGTAACTTCAGTCAAGCTGTGAGAAGCAATGAAGTATTGAGACTTGAGGATTGAGAGATACCACAAAGTAATCATTTTAGGTACTTGGGCCCTACCATTAATACTGAATGTGATGTTGATGATGTTTTCTCTCACACATAAGGTAGGACAGTTGAAGTGGAGAGGTGCTTCAGATGTGTTATGTGACAAACGTATGCCTGTTAAGCTCAAAGGGAAATTCTGTAAGACAATTATCAGACTGACTATGAGGCAGAATGTTGGGCAACCAAGAGAAGCCAAATGAACAAAATAAGTGTAGCAAAGATGAGGATGCTGAGGAGGATATGTGGCAAGACTAGGAGAGATAGAATAAGAATGGTTGTATTAGATTCAAATTGGGTATTGCATAAATTCAAAACAAGCTAAGAGAGTGTCGCTTGGGATGGTATAGGCATGTCAAAATAAGGCCATTAGAGGCACCTATAAGGAAGAGTGATCAGATCCATTTGGGTGGAGCTAAGAGAGGTAGGGGTAGGCCTAGGTTTACTATTGCAGAAGTAGTACGAAAGGATATGCATGTGCTAGGACTAGACGCTCGTATGAGTGCTGATAGAGCTGTCTGGAAGACTAGGACCAGTGCGATCTGACATAAAGTGATATTCCAATGCTTTCCTGACTTTGCCCCCTAATTACCTTCATATATGCTTAAATTTACTGCCGTTACTTCTCTTGTCTCTTTTACTTGACCTTGGTTGGGTCCATGTAGCCGATCCCATTGAGTTGGGATAAGATTATTGTAGTGTATGATTTGTAAGAGGAACCATGAATCCATAAAAATTACATTTTCATCTATGGCTAAATGGCTCTGACTTTATGGCATGACCTGTGTGGCTGCTTTTCTGCATCTGTTGTTCCATCACTTCGCCCTTTTTGTTTTGGTTTATTTTTTCTTAATTTTCTTATTTCTAAACTAAATTAATTTTGTATTTTTTTGAATGAAATTTGAAATTCATATTACTTTTCTTATTGTGTTGTCTTCTTGGCATGACCTGTGTGGCTGCTTTTCTGCATCTGTTGTTCCTCCTGACATTGGATTCTCTTGCATTGTGGTGTTTGTCTCCACTTTATAAGAGCATGGGGGTTTTCTGGAAAAGTCATTGATAGTTTTTTGTGGTTAAATAGAAGGGAGTTAAGAAGACCAGTTGAAGAAAACTTGAGACCTATAGCACCACAGTTAACACGGTAGGTGGAAGGCTTTTGGCACTTACAAAGAGTTTAAAGGGCATCACTTCTGTGACTATGTATGAATGTATCTTGGAGACGAGAATGACAATGTTCTTTGCCCTTTGATGAAGTTTTTAAGTTTCCGAAATGGTTCTCATGAGTCATGAGTCATGAGACTCAATATCAAGAATTTCATGAAAGAAAAATCATGTTGGAGTTTGTTTCTTATTTAGGTATCTTACTTTGGTCTTGTAGTTAGCTAATTGGTAGATCCTCTTGAAAAGGGTGGATACCTATAGAGGAGCTATTGTTTTGTTTAGATTTACTCTACACCCTCTCCTTCCTCTCCCTTTTTTCTTTTTCCTTATTTTATAGCTCTGGTTGTTCTTTGGTGGCTGCCCTTTTGGCCAGTCCTGTTATTGGATTTCCCTCTTCAACAAAGTTTCACCTTGTCGATAAAAACAAGATATTTTATATTACTTATCATGATTAACGTTTTTCTAACCATGTAAAGTTACGTTTGCGCCTTCTGATGTTTTCGTTGTAGATCTTCTGTCTTCTGCATATAGTTTTGCACAATCCTTTCAACTCATTGGGTAATTCCTGAAATATTGTAGGGTGTGAAGAATTTAAAGAGCCTTAGTCAGACTATAAAGCGATTGGAAGAGGCTGCTGTTTCTTGCAGGGGACAAGAAAGAATCGAGCTATTGAGAAGATGGTTAGTTGCCTTGAAAGAATGTGAGAGACAGTTTGGTAACTCTCAAGATGATAAGGAAAAAGTTCCTGAGCGACTTCAAGCTTCGGATGAACCCAAAGGTTCTCCAAGAAAACCTTTGGTGAGCAAATCTATTTGATCTTTATTGAATAGAAATTTATTATTATTATTTTTTCTATTGGTGGTTTTGTTTGTAAGTCGATAGAGCTTTGTACAGACATGCTTGGGTTTGCTAATTGATCTAAATCCTGTAACAGAACAGGTTTATAATGCCAAATTTATCACCTGAATCAGTTCAAATTTTTGGTGGGAAATTTTTTTTCCCTATAGCGAGGATTGGTAATTTTGTGCAGCTGATGGATACTTCTGTAGGGATCACTATAGGGTTATTGCTTTTGATGCCATTGAACAAATTTCATGGCAATATGCTATTAAGTGTAGGATGGTTTGACTATATCCTGCTGGGATTGTTGGTGGGTATTTTTTTTGGGGGGGGGGGGGAGGGCAGGGAAGAGTGGTGGTTTTGGAGTGTTTAGTGATGGTGAGATTCTTTCCTATTGCAATTTCTTGTTCATTGTATGATGATTTATTCACATTCCATGTGTATAAAATAGAGATAGACTAGAAATGGCATCTGTTATGTCAAAGGGATATCCAATGACTGGAATTTCAATGTAGTTATGTGTGAACATAGAGCAATCACATAATGAACCATAAAGTCTCCAGGACCTATTGCTAAGAAGTAAGAATAATGAACCATTGTTCTCATTAATACCATTACCAGCCAGGCAATAGGTAGGAGTATAAACTGACACATTCTGGAGATACAAAGATATTCATTAAATAGTTAGCGCGGTGTAAAAATATTCCTCCTAGAGTAGCTATTAATATGAATAACAGAAACACTTTATAGCCAAATTTGTAAATCGAAAGAGAAGAGTCCTATGGGATTGACTGAGGTTTTATTTATTTATTTATTTATTTTGCCGGGGGAGGGGCACAAGGGGCAGCCATAGGAATGGCTATACGTTTCTAGGAGCGAATGTAGGCAAATATGAACCTCATGGATATTACCTTGGAATGGAAGACAATTCCGGATCCAAGGTACTAAATCTCGCTCTCTAGGGCAATCTCTCCCTTGAGAAAAAGAGAGATCTCGTTCGAGATTTGGTATTTTTTTCCCGGGCCAACTCAAGTGAACTCGAGGGCCCATCTTAAGGGGTTCTTCTCGGGCCAACTTGAGTGAACTCACATTGGTGGCCTAAGATTTATGAGAAAACAACCCTAAGTCTATTTTGGCCCCAAGCCTTTCAAATTCTTCGAAATGTGGAGTTCGAACTCTTCCTTTATCCTTATAGTTAAGGAAGCTTGGTCTAAGCCTGTCCACTGCCACTCTCTTCCTCTGATTCCCTTTTGCCTGCCGGCTTCGCAACACCAAGGAAGCTCTCTGTTCCTGGAACTCATCCACTTTCGGCAATATCTCCTCAAATGTTTCCTCCTGCCGCTCAAACCTCCAGCATATCCAGTCTCTTCTCCAAAATGATCCCTCCAATCCCTCTCTTGCTAAAGATGAAAAGGCCCTTTCCTTTGAGCTATCTTCCCTCCTAAGTCCTAACTTCCGAAGAAAGCTTTCTTCCCCAGAAAGCTAGAATCAAGTGGCTCGAGCTCGGGGACTCTAACTCGGCTTATTTCCATCGATTCCTTAAAGCTCGATGCAACTTCAATTCTATCTCTTCCCTACTCACTAGTAGTGGCTCTTGGATTTCTGACCCTGCTAGCATCAAGGCGGAGGTAATTTCCTTCTTTTCTAATCCCCTGGCTCTTTCTTCCCTTCCTTCCCGCTCCCCTCTCCCCCCCAACCTCATCAATTCATGGATCCTTCTTATGCCTCTTCTCTCTGTGCCATCCCATCTTCGGAGGAGATCCTCCTTGCCATTTGGTCCCATAAGCCCAACAAGGCCTTGGGTCCTGATGGCTTCAGTATGGGTTTTCTTTCTTGCCTCCTCGGGATTTCATTGAGAATGATCTTGTTCAGGTTGTCCAAAGCTTCTTTTTCAACCCTTCTCAGCTTTCCTCCATCAATTGAACCTTCCTCTGCCTCATCCCCAAAAAGCAAGGGGCCTCATCTCTCTCAGATTTTTGCCCTATTTCCCTCTGTAACCTCCTCCACAAATTCATCTATAAGGTCCTAGCGAATAGGCTAAAAAAGGTTCTCCCCTCCCTAGTGAGCTTGAATCAATCTGCCTTCATCTCGGGACATAGTATTGTGGAAAAGATCCTTCTTTGCGCGGAAATTGTCCGCGGTTTTGATAGTTCCGCCCATTCCCCGGCAGGTCTTCTCATGGTAGACATTCACAAAGCTTTTGATTCCATTCGCTGGGACTTCATTAGTGATGTCCTTTCTTACATGGGCTTCCCTCCCCCTTTTATTCACTGGATCGAGATTTGTATTTCCTCTCCCCACTTCTCCATCATCACCAACGGCTCTCCAGCGGGCTTCTTCTCTTCCTGTGTTGGCATCTGCCAAGGCTGCCCCCTCTCCCCTACCTCTTTTCCCTTGCTCTTGAGGTCCTCTCCCGCATTCTCCAATCTAGAATTGACCAACTTCTCATCTCTCCCATTCCCCAATGTAAATCCATCAACCTCACACATCTCGCTTTTGCCGATGATCTCATGATCTTCTCCAAAGTGGATCAACAATCTATCTCCTCCATTCTTTCAGCCCTTTCGCTCTTCGAATCCCTCTCTGCCCTCCAAGTCAATCTCGATAAGTCCACCCCCTTTCTCTTAGGTGTCTCAACTCAGCTTCAAACCTCTCTCCTCTAAATCTCAGGCTTTAAACCTGTTTCTTTCCCCATTGTCTACCTTAGCCTCCCCCTCATTCCTGGTAGACTAACTCACCACCACTGCCTCCCCATGCTTGATTATATCCGCAAGAAGCTTCAGCTTTGGAAGGGCAAGCTTTTATCCTTTGCCAAAAGAGTAGTCCTTATTCGCTTTGTTCTTCAATCTTCGTATTTCTACTGGTGCAGTATCTTCTCCATCCCAAAATCCACCATCCATGCTATGGAATCCCTGTTCTGTGCTTTCCTTTGGGAAGGGCGGGAAGCCTCTCGCTTTCTCCACCTTATCTGTTGGTCAACTATTTGTCGCCCAACTTCTAAAGGAGGCTTGGGAATCCACCGGATTTTTGATGTTAACCTTGCCTGCCTCCTCAAACTCATTTGGAAAATTGCCTTAGGGCCTGTTTGGTTACATGAGTCTGTAGATTTCAAATATCTAGAAATTTCAAATCTATAGATTTCAAATCTATGGAGTTATAATTTATAAAATTAACAGTTTGGTTAACCGAATATGTGGAATAAAATCTGTAGATTCATCTGTAATTTTTGTGAATGTGCAACTGTTTAACATTTTTATAGTAGAGATGAAATCTCTGGATTTCACCCCACACCCGTAAATCTACAGATTCACATTTTTAGTGCAAAAAGATGAATCTCTAGATTTCATGAATCTAGAGATTTTCACAACCAAATGGGTATAAATCTCGCATTCATGAATCCAGAGATTTGAAATCTCTGAATTCATGTAACCAAATTGGCCCTTATAGCATGACTCCATTTGGGTTAATTGGGTCCGTTCCTACCTGCTCCGTGCAAATCCCTTTTAGATGGTTCCCTTACCCTCAAATCCCTCATGGATCTGGAAGAAACTCCTCTCTCTATGTCCCCTAGCTCTTCTGCCATTTCTACCACCATCTCCTCCGGCTCCACCACCTCATTCTGGCTAGATCTGTGGCACCCGTTGGGCATTCTTTATAACCATTTTGGGCCCTTAAATGTCTCTGTCTCCCGCATCCCAAAAAACATTCCCTTGTCAGCCTTCATCTCCAATGGTTCCTGGAACCTTTCCCCCCTCCCCCTTCTCACACATGTTTGGGATTCTCTTCCTCCTCTTGCTAGTTCCCATCATGATCTCGCAGTTTGGCTCCCATCTCCCACAAAAACCTTCTCCACTATCTCAGCTTGGAATCTTCTCTGAGCCCATGACCCTAAGCCACCCTGGGTCCCCTTGGTCTGGTTCAAAGGTTTCATCCCGCATCATTCCCTCACCCTTTGGAGAGCCCTCAACCATGGCCTTCCCACCCAATCCTTCCTTATTAGCTGCCATATCTCAGTAAATCCAAATTGCATCCCTTGTTGGAACGGCCTGGAAAACCTTGAGCACCTTTTCTTCTCTTGTCCTTTCTCCAGATCCATATGGAGAAAAGCCCTTGCCTCCATTTGGTCCCGTTCTAGGCGTTCCTTTGGGTTTGCTTGTGATTGGTCTTGGATTGTGAGAAACTTTTCTGGCTCTTCCATTTGTGATCGGATTGGTAAGCTAGTTTTTTGTGCCTCCATTCATCATCTTTGGTGGGAGCGCAATCTTCGGAGATGGACTTCCAAATCTCGCTCTTCAGACATGATTTGGAATTCCATCTATTTTGATGTCTCTTCTAGATTGTTAGCTCGCCCGCATCCCCCTGTTGAGGATACCCCAAGGAACAGATTCATTGTTGCCTCCTAGGGTCTTAGCTCTTCTTTTCGGTCTTCCTTTTAAAGACCTTGTTTTCTTGTTTTGTCGTTCTCTAATATAATTATTTATTCATCCAAAAAAAGAAAAAAGAAAACAACCCTAAGTATGAGTTCTTACTCGACCCTAAGTTTGAAATTGAAATGCTGTAGGAATGAACATGCAAGGTTGTAAAACATGAAATATAGAACCATTAGGACTTATAAAGGAAAAGCAAGAGACAAGATACATCAAAAAACTTAAATACCAACAAAATTCCATCCATATGAGAACAATGGAACATCACATTCTTCACTCGAGAAGGCCATCATAAGTTTAATATAAATCATAAGTTTATAACATAAGAAGGTGAGATCAAATGAATCAAGACCTAGCTCCACCACTGACATTAGCTCCACCAGCACCACAACCACAACCATGCCCTCTACTGGTGGCTCTACGATGCTCAACCAGAGGTGGTCTAGGATATCATCCCTCACAAAATTAGGAACAGCTGACCACCTGGGTGAATCCCTATAGTTTCCATCCAGCTAGCTAGGTGTTCCTTGATCCTCTGTTTGCCTCCGATGAGGACTTCTCCGCAGTAGTTACAACTGGTGGTTTGTTGTTGTGGATCTATGGGGACTCCGTGTGGCCAAGCAATATATGGATTATTAAGCAATATCATGGAATGGGAATATGGGATCAAATTAAAATTTCACAACCATGCTATTTGATAAATTATAATTTGGGAAAAAATCTTACCTTTGTTGAAGATCTAGTTGAAATGGGCTTGAATGATGCTAATTTGGTGTTGTAGATGTGTTAAAAATGCTTGGACGTTGAAATCCAGCTGAATCCCCAAAAAATTCTTGCCAAAACTCAACTTTTCGGCGAGATGGGTGAGATATCAGCAAGAGAGAGGCGAGATATGCCTCTCTCATACGAGATTGGGGGTTAAACCACTTGGTTAAACTAGAAAAAGGTGTATCTCGCCATCTCGCGAGATATAGGGGTGAGATCTCATGGCGAGATATCCCATTTCGCAGAACTCGACTCCCATCTCATATTGGTTAACCAAAAAAGCGAGATATCTCGCAAGATTTCTCATCATGATCCTAGATTCTAGCCTAAGTTTTGATTGGGCCCTTTCTGATTCCTATCTAATTGCTGGTAATAAGGGTGCAAATTTGGACTAAGCTCTCTTTCATCTGTTTACTAGCAAATTTGGACTAAGCTCTCTTTCATTTGTTCCCTTTTTTTAATACAATGAGGCACCAAAGAGGATTGGTTGGTATAGTTTGTTGTTTCCTTGATTCATCAATTACTCATCCAATCTAGAAAAGAATAAAGGGTCATTGACATATTGGCTACCAATCAATTGTTCTGGTGGTGCTGATGGAATTGCAAAACCAGAAGAAAGAGGCAAGTGCTGGAGCATTTTCACAATCATCTCCAGTGACGTTCCCAATCTTGCCAGTTTCTTGTCTTGGAAATTGAAGTCCTAGAGGCTCATTTTCTAGTAATTTAGACAGTGGTAGTTCTAGAAACTTTGGGTTGACAGGATTTTTTATCAGCTTTTTTCAAAGAGTGAGAAATTTAGGATAACAAAATGCACCTGTCTTCTTATCAATTCCATGTCTAATGTTTGCATTTTGAGATTCAGTCTGTAACAGTCGTGCTCCACAATTAAAAGACATGAAAGAAGGGGTTAGTCTAGAAGGGCAATTTCATTGATAAGGGAGATATTCTAAGGTTTTCAGTCTTAGGTTTATTTCTCAATTATTTTGGGAACTAGGGAGGTATGTGATAATGTTTAAAACCGGTGGGTGAATCTGTCACTATGTGTTACCTCTGCAGACCTACATGTAAGTCATGTTTATCTTTGTGTCCGCTGTTCTCCCTGCTGAGTGTCCATTGGTAAATTGGTCAGAAGGGCTATGACACAGTCCACATGGTTAGTGACGTGGATGGTGTCGTGATTTGGGACCAAATATTGCTTCTCTTGGTATTTGTCTGTTGTAGAGGAGGGAACTTACAGAGGATAGAAACTACTCAACCCCAGGGCACATTTTCGTCACTCTTCACATCACTGTTCACATGAACAGTATTACAGTCCCTATGACCAATTCACCCCTGGCCATGCTCGACACTGCCAAATTTTTACTTGTCAAGTCAAAACCTCAAGCTGTGTTTATTTTAGGATGGATTTATTACTACCATTATCCAGATTGCCTGTCACCTTCAATTTGAGTGCTGGTATAGAGAGAGGGAAGCTGTGGAAGAGAGACCTGCATCAAGTGGAGTCGTCTCCTGTACACAAATATATTTTCTGTTACATGCACAAAGACTCAAAGAGAATAGTTAGACTGCACATCCGGTGCAATGACATGTGACAAACGTAGTCCGAAGACAAAGATAGTGCCTATCGAGGGAGGGGAAAAACTATTGTATGTAAACATGTATTTCGCATTTGTTGTAGCCATGAACTGATGGGTTTCAGCCAAGAGTCGACGCTGTAATCTGAATCAAAACTGAGCCAAACATGTCGTTTTACAACAGTGTCATTGTCACATCCACCCAGCCGGTACCCCATTTGGAATACCCGGGATGTGATCCACAGTCCAAGGATCAATGATCTGAGGTCCATGCCTCCCACATATACGGTAACTTAATCATGAACAGTAATAATCAATGGTAAAAACAGTTAATACTAAGTATCATGAATAAGATAAGATTAAATAAATCAGAGTGCGGAAGACAATAACATTAAAGTATAAGCATAATCATAAGGGTGAGAGAAGGTATGATAACCACTCTCTCAGAGCAGCGGAAAAGAAGTGTAATAACGTCAATTACATGTCTAAGTGCCAAAAGATAATCTCAAAGATAAGTTAGTTACAAGACCAAAAGTTCCATAAATACACTAGGGGAATGGGGCACTATGCTAGGGTTTCTTCTATACTGATGGTAGTCTCCTCAACAGTACGGATGAAGTAAACCCAACGCTGCCGCTCCCGCACAACTGTGGGGCTAACCCTGGTGCGGATAGTAATCCTCCTCGGCTCCAATATACGGATCCTCACCGACGCCATTACCCGGAGGGTAGTATGTGGAATCATAGTCCGCCTCAAAGGAGGTGCCATCGTAGTCTTCGGTACCTGGAATATAATCTAAAACATTTGCACAAAAAGAAATGAGTTCGAAGAACTCAGCAAGGAAGTTATTCCATAATTAGAAATCATACACATTCAGAACATATTATAATGCAATGCGATATGGAACATATGATGCAAATATGAGTCTAACTCTATGAATGATAGTCTCTAGGGTAGACATGCTTTAAGTCATAGCATCGTACTTCTCTGGGTCGTCAGTCACTCTCCCATTTTCATATATTGGGAATGCCCGGGGAAGATCGGTAAAGTCATCAAAAAAACCGTGGTAAGGGGATTGGTCACCGCTCTCTCACATCACCATTTGGTCAAGTACTGGCGCATGTCACAATAAAGCCTAGCCCAATGCAAGTCATCTACTCAGTCGGTCAAGTCAGATTCAGATATGTCCATTCCTCGCCCCCGACGATCCTTTCCGGTATCCTTCACACTAGAGTCAGCGAAATCCCGGATTTCGGACTCATCAACCCTATTGGTCATCCACATATAGTAAACGGGAATCTCTCACGTCCTCTCACGGATTGGTTACCGGTCTTGAGCGCCCGTGAGCCCAAGTCTATCCATATGCAACTCTACCAATAAATGGCCCCTTTCAGGTATCCGTAGCATGGTTTATGTCCCCTACCGGATTGGTTACCAGCCTAGAGCGCCCATCCAACCATACACTACCACGGGTTGTTCGGTCTCAATGCCCTTCCGATTCGGGTCTGACACGACAAGGATAATCCTAGCCACCCAACTAGACAGTCCTATGTATGTCATCCAATAACCCGGGAGAGTGTCGATAGGCACCATCGGAGAACATCCCATACCATTCCCTCCGATGCCCAAGGACATGAGTGTCAGTAGGACACCCCCAATCCCAAGTCATACGTAAGCAATCACATATCCAATCTCATCATTTCTCATGCATCCAATGCATATCCATAATAATAATCAAATCATGATATTGAAACGAATCATTATAAACATAAGCAATTCAAAATGATAAAGTAACACAACAAGAGTATAAAGATTTAAATGCTGCTGTTCTAACACATATGTAACAGTCCTATAATGATTGAAAGAAAATTAAGAGGTTTCATTCTTTAAATAAAACACCATTCAATATTTGATGACTTATATGTTTATAGAGATAACCATCCTTACCTTGGATGAGTTGATGATGAATTGAGAATACCAAGAATAGTCCAATAGAATTGTTAAGGCCCTAAACAAACATCAATAATAAGTTAAAAAAGAAGTCGGGAAGATCGGATGTTAATTGGATCAAAATTGGCCAAGGTTGCTGTGTCTCAACATTTTGGTCGATGGTCTTTGGTCGATGGTATCGACTAAAAGGATCGACCAAAATTTCCTTCAAGACAGAAATGTGGATTTTGGGGGCTTTCATCCGAAATGAGTCTTCCGGTGTTCGGATCAATCTGGAACTTGGAGGCATACTTAACAATAGTAGTAGGACACTATAAATCAAGAAATTTACCCAATCCAATGGTCTAAACAAAAAGCCCCAATTTGAGCTATCAAGTTAAAGTGATAAACATCATGGCATGAGTTGGAATTGATTGCATTGATGAGGAATGGCATGTAATAGTTAGAGGAACTAATAGAACTTCGATTGGAATCATATGGCAATGTTAAACATGAACATAATACATCCTATAACTCAGTTTGGTACCAAATGGCATGATGCTAATAGATAAATCATAGGATACATATGCTAGGCATGAGGTAGAAGCATAGCATCAATGAATAGTTAAGGAAATCATGGATTGAACATGAGTAGACACTTGGAGTGGTGGTTGCAAGGTTGCAGCATCATTCCCAATGTCTCATCAGCAAGGTGGCAATAGAAAAGAGTAGAAAATGGTAGGGTAGAGAGTGGAATGATGATTCATACCTTAGTGTGGAAGATGAAGACAAGAATCAATGATAAGCAAAGAGTTTTTGATGAGGTGCCCTTCACACTAACCAAGGAGCTGCTTTGGGAAGCTCTCCCCACGTTTCCAGGTGAGAAAATGATTGCAAAAGGGCTCAAGGCTCGAGGTTATAATAAATAGAAAAGGAATATTCCATGGAATCATTAACTTGGCAGACTGGGATATTTTGGTCGATGGTCCTTGGTCGATGGTATCGACCAAAAGGATCGACCAAAATATTTCTAGTAGAAAACTAAGGTTTAGAACAGCAACTTCAAGTAGGGATTTGAAAGGCTATACAAGGTCAAATTGGGTGAGGTTTTCTTCCACAATTCAATCAAGGAGTCTAGTTTCGGGGAATACCTTCGGATTGTGCACAGGAGGTCATTTGGTACATCAACTATATTAATCTTCTCCGATGCGCAGACTTTCCTTAAACACTGGCAATGCATTTAACCAAGGGGTATCATTGTCAATGTCCATGGGTTCAGTCTCCGAATCATGATCATCAATCAGAATGGTCCATAAATCTCTTCTTCCACCGCTTCGGGTCTTCGGACCTGAATACAACAGTGGATCCGGGTCAGGGTCAGGGTTAGAATAGGGCTGGATATTACAGTCATAGACTTAGACCCATGAGTTCCTGTGGATATGTTCTGGTCCAGGAATCTGTCTTCATTAACTGGTTTTGAAATTCAGAGTGATGACAAAGAGAACAGTAGGTTGAAGGTCTGAAGGTTTTTTAGGGTATTGCTTGTGTTGAAATGTTGTGGGGGCGGGGGTTTGGTTGTGGCCATGGTTGAGAGCGAGATCTCGCCTTTTGCCCATGGCAAGACGAGTTCTGGGTCGAGTCCAGAAAATTATCAGATCTTGGTTACCCTTTTATGTCCCACAACTTGAGCTCGCCTTCTCTCACCGACAGCTTCCCAAGTTCATTTTTGCTGGATTGTCGCCTTTTCTTGCCTCCCATCTCGCCGACAGCTTCCCACAACTCCCTCTCACCTTCTTCTTGTTAGAATTAGGACAATCTATCGCACAAAATCAAGTAAAAACATGAAAGAAAAGAGAGACGGGTTTACCCTAGTTCACCCTAATGTAGGGCTACATCTAGCTTTTAGGTTTTCACTATATTCTGCTCTTAACAATTTGTGACTTATGTTAGGATACAAGAGAAAATATATAGGCTCAAAAACCCTAAGCCACAACAGCTATTCATGAGCCCTAGCCCAAACTGCAAAGGAGATCCTGAGGCCAAAAGTGATATAAGGAACCTCGTGTGTGTCGGGGGGGGGGGGGGGATGTCTTAGGCAACAAAATGTGAAGCATGAGCCATACCCAACACTTACATTTTGAACCTATGATGGTTGTATTATTGTATTCTGCAAAGTTGAGAATGTGATGTTCTATTGTACTGTATGGATGGAATTTTGTTGGTACTTGAGTTACTTGATGTATATTATCATTTTCTTTTCATTTATATGTCTTAATGGTTCTACGTTTCATGTTTTATAATCTTGCATGTTCATTCCTGCAACATTTAAGTTTCAAACTTAGGGTTGAGTAAGAACTTATACTTAGGGTTGATTCCTCACAAATCTAAATTAGTGTGTTTAGAAGGCCTAAAACAGACTAAATACCAACTTTGAGCCCAACCTGACCCTTAAAACCCCTGAGATGGACTTTCGAGTTCACTCGAGTTGGCATGGGAAAAAACACCAGATCTCAAGTGAGATCTTGCCAACTCGAGCGAGATCTGGTACCTTGGTTGTGTCTCTGATTCTTGTTCCCCGTATCTTTTAGATGATATCCCGTTCTTTATTCAATATATTTGCTTCTGTTGTTGTTTAAAGTTGGAAAAAAAGGAGAGGACTAGATCATGTGCGATCCAGGAATATATGTGTAGTGTCAAGATGCAATTCTGTTTTTGGTTTTTACTTGTGAGAAGCATGTCAGGTATTGCAGTAAATTGTTATGCAGATTTAGATCACCAAATGACATGGCTTCTGTCTGTCTGTCTGTCCCGCTCTCTCTTGCTTCCCCGATTAATTGAATAATTGATCTTGATGAACTCTTCCCACATCTGTCATTCAAGCAAATTATAGTATATTATTCTAAAAATTTTTGGTGAGAGCAAATTATAGTCTAGATAACCTTGTTAAGTGCAACTAGATTGCAACTTTGGTTGCAAGTCGTCTGAAATTGATTTGATGATTCCTCTAAAGTAGGGGTGAAACTTTTGATCCTACTGATGTGATCTGTTTTGTATGATCCATGTAGAGGTTGACATAATCCTGCCATTTGAAATTGGGTAAGGTTCAGATTGATTGTTTTGTACGGGAAATCTGCTCCACCTTACTTTTGCTGCATGCTCTCAAGTGTAGGTGGACTCCATCTGCCATATCTTGCAGGATATTTGTTTCCTTCTCCATTTTTATACTTTCATATGTTGAATTTGGTCAATTCAATTAATCATGTTTCAAATGATTAGGTGTAATACACAGTTCTTATGTTGAATGGTTCTTGTCTATTCCTTAATTCAGATTCTTAAATTGGAAGACTTGCTGGAAATGTTTTACACTTCATGTTTGCATTTAATTCGGGTTCTTAAATATTTGACACTTGATGTTCGCAACCTTATTCTTTATCCCTTTTTCTTATCTTGCTAATAGGTTATGTATTATGATCCTGATTCTGGAGGTGAACCACTGAGCTTTCATGATGTATTCCTTTATAGTCAAGCTCTTGAAGGCATGACACTGTCTATGGTGAGTTAAACAGTAGTTGGTAATAGTCCATGTTAGCATTCATTTTTTTTTAAAATATCTTTTTCTGGGATGAATTGTGTTGGGACATTGGCATGGATTGAATGTCAAACACAAAGTTCCTGGTGCTGCAAGCGCAAGGTGGTGGTTTTGCCCATGCAACAACTTAGGTGCAGGGATTTGTATCTTATGAACTATGTTCAGCCTGTAATGTTTTCTTCCATGTGATTTGTGGAACTCAAACTGATGTCAAGCAAATATTTTGCCATGGAATATTAAAGGAAACTATTAGAGAACAATATTCTCACGGGTGTCTCTTAACTAATTCAATAGGGTGAGGCTGTAAGTTTATGTTATAGGGCACTTTGGTCCTAGTTCTTATGCTCCTCAGCTTTGGCTTAATTCTGTTTTCTTTTGTCATGTATCTGTAACTTTCCTTAGGGAGGCAGCTGTAATTTGTGGACCTTTGGTTTTAATGCAAATAGGCAAGGGTGGGACACACCAAACATGGTTCGAGAACTTGCTGGGCCAAAAAAGAGAGATCTTGGAGAGATGGAGGGAAATTTTCCTCCCATTTTGCCCCCAACTTAGTTGTGCATCTAAGTGACTTTTAAGGGTCTTTTAGGGCTGGGAATTGCTATCCAGCCTATTTTAGGCATTCTGAACACATTGATGGCCTCTGATGAAAAAACAATTGTAAATGTAAACTCCATTGCGACCCTAAATTTTAAACTACTTCATTGAAGAAGTGAAGATGCAGACTTATAAAACCTATTTTACACATGATATACTTAATAATATATTATGATTAGTGTTTAAATTGGTGAGTTCGCATGACATAATCAAGTGTCTCAAAGTTTAAAGTTCAAACCTTAACGTTGAGAAGTGGTGACTTGTCAGTGGTGAGTACATCACTCAACATCATACAACATCTGGTTTTATGTTCATGCCAAATAGGTTTCCCATGTCATCCTGTGGCATCATTATGTGTTATTGTTTACATACTAAAGGAACAACCACCTAGGGTAACCTTCAATCATTGGCATCATAACGCCAGACTCTGAGCCTTGATCTTGAATTGGGGGCTTGGGGTTTCTGAAGTAGTTAGTCAATAAATCACTTCACTCATATTGATACTGGCATGGAAAAGGGTTGGCTTCTTAAGGAGTTAAGGGTACTGATATCCCCCATATTGAGAGTAGGCAGTATAATTAGAACTGTTGGAATGTTGACTGAAATCCTTGCATATGTATCATTGTGACACTGCAGGTCTTTATACAAGGATGCCTGATGTGGGAACTAAAAATAATAAAACTCCTAACTAGACAAACTATCCTTCTTTGACTTACAACACTCCCCCTCAAGTTGGCACATAGATGTCTACCATGCCCAACTTGCTAAGAATGCTACTGAATAACTTGACACTCAAGCTCTTGGTGAAGATATCAGCTCGTGGATTATTAGATGTGACAAATGAAATCTGAATCATTCCAGACTTGACATTTTCCTTGATAAATTGCCTGTGAATCTCTACATGTTTGGTCCTGTCATCTTGAATTGGTTATGTGTTATACTTATAGTGGATTTGCTGTCAAAAAGAGCTTCATAGGTCCTTCTAGATCTGCCCCAAGTTCTTGGAGAAGGCCCTTCAACCATAATGCTTCATAAATGCCTTGAGCTAGAGTCTAAGCTTGGCTTCAGCACTGGATCGAGCAACTATTGCTTGTTTCTTGCTCCTCCATGACACCAAGTTACCCCCAATATAAGTGTAATAAGCAGATGTAGATTTTCTATCATCAGGGCATCTTGCCCAGTCTGCATCTGGATATGCTTCCACTCCAACATGTCCATGAGAAGAAATCATGATTCCCTTACCAGGAGAGGCCTTTACCTCAAGATACGGTACACTGCATCTAGACGTGAAGAGTAGGATCATGCATCTATTGACTAACAAGGCTAACTGCGAAGGTGATATCAGGTCTGGTATGTGACAGATAAATCAGCTTCCCAACTAGATTTCACTCAGCCTCCATTAAACCTAGGATTACCCTATAACCTGCAACTTCACTTTCCCCCACTTCTGTCCCTTAGTTTTAGCTCATATTCTTTGAAATGTTCCCCTATAACCCTTACATTCAATATTAGTTGCAGCTGCTTCAAACCATAAGCCATTCTTAAGTTCTAGTAAACCTTAAAATTACTCACAGACCCTAACACCCATCTAATGAAATAAACTACAATTTTACTCGCGCCTAAATGTACTACTAGTTTAGAAAGAAGTATCCTTTGCCCACAGTAATCCAGTACTTCCACCTAACAAAAGACAGCCTTAAGGCATTTAGTTTGAAATCAGACCATATCTTATTCTTGAGATCTCACTGCGCTATCTATGTTGGGTTATATATGTATAATTTCAACTGCCATTTTTTGTTTTATAAAATTTTAAATTATTTGATACAAACTACGGTTTACTGTTGTTTTGCCATGTGTTTTTTGGTTTGTGTGTTGAATTATAAAATGGTCTTTGAATTTTCTGATCATGGACGTTAACCGCAGGTTGACTCTTTTCTATGACTCAGATTCTTGAAGCACCAAATGAGGAAGAGGTTTCTCTACTTCTGGAGATATTTAGGTGCGCCTGTCACTCTTTTGTGTTGGAGTGCTCTCTTTATGGCTTTCAGTTGATAATTTTGCCTGTTTGATGGATTGATTTAAAAGGATGGTTATTGCCAACTTTTCTTTTCCCTTTGCTTGTGATGTGAATTTTATCCACTTTGTTTTAAGATAGCTTGTCTGATTAGCTGTAGATTTCTGTGGCTATTGATCTTATTCGTTTTGATTACTATAGTTGCTGAACCGTTTCTGGATTATTAGATAAGGCTACTTTAAGAAAAACACAAGCATTGTATTTACAGCTAATTGTCAACCCACAAATATGAAAGGTTGTGGTATGATATTAATAGTGAGAAAAGCTGAATAGAGATGCATGTATACTTGGTTTCACAGGCACTGATGTTGCATGGAATTCTAACCATGAAGTAGCAGCCTACTACTTCTTACTACATAGTAGATACCAAGAAGAACTCTCTCCAATTCCAGACTAGGAAAAGAACAAAGTGACGTGGGAGCCAAGACCCAAGGAAGAAAATTTGACCGAAACAGGAATTTCGACCTTGCAAAAGGCTGAAATTTCAGTCGAAACTAGACACTTTTTTATGGAAATTGGAACTTCAATTTCGGGCCTCATATGGACTCAAAATGATTTGGATTCTTGCATACTACCTATTTCAAGCATAATAAACACTATAGAACTTCTAGTTTACCAAAAAACCCATTGAAAATGTAACATCCAAGTATATACTATATATGAGAGGAAGCGAGAATATTACCAATTACAAGTCTACTCTATTCCATGTCTCCCTCTTCCATCTGCACCCCATACAAATGACAATACAAGTCCCATGATGTTTGCCCATATAGTTGTGGACATAGTCGACAACTGTAGCTTTGTGCTAGGGGTGTCGATTTGCAGCCTGAACCGTTAAAACTGGCCTAGCCCGTTATATCCCGAACCGGCCCAAACCGAACCTTAATGGGTTGTGTTTTGGCTGAGGGTGGCAGAGCCTACACCAACCCGAACCCAAACCGCAACCTGTTATAACCCGTTTTACAACCCGTTATATAATTTAACATTAAATATTATTTGAATCATCATATTACCACTTGGTAGTTGGTATAGACTATCAGAAAATTTGAGCATGAATTCAAAGATCAAATAGTCATTCTACTACTTATAAGAGACAATTAAAAGGATTAAGTATGAATGTCCAATTGAATGTGCAAAGTTTGTTTAAATTAAGTAAATATATATCAAGTATGAATGTTGATTAAGTATGATTATATTTATCGAGAGGTATTTCTTTTGCATATCAACTAAATACCAACCCAAAAAAGAGATAGATTTCATAGAAGGGAAAAAAAAAAATCAACATTCTCACAAAACAAGAACCCAATTTCAAGACAATCAATCATAGCACAAGTTAGAATTTAAAAGGGTTTTTGGTTTGAAGATTTGTTTCAGGACTATCTGGTGGAGCCTAAGGAATGAACTTGCAGTTTCTATGTTAATGCTTATTATTTGAGTTCTTGATTTCTATAAGGTGGATGGGATTTTTACAACATGGAATGAAATTTTCATTTTTTAATGAAAATTGATCAATAGCAAATTTGTTTTCCATAGAATTTTGGCTCTTGTTATAGGATGCTCGACTATTTATTTTTATTAATTTTCTTGCATACCATAAATTATTAGCCCAAACCGTTAGTAAACCCAAGTATAGACCGTTAGCCCAAACCGTTAGTTAGCCCAAACTGTTAGTCAACCCGAGTATAGACCGTTAGCCCAAACCGTTAGTTAGCCCGAACCCAAACCGCACCAAACTGAAACCGGCCTGAAACTGTTATTTTTCTAATGGGCCGTGTTTGGGTTGAGTGTTTTTGAGTCCAAAACCATTAAGCCCAGCTCGAAACCGCCCCAAACCGCACTGTTGACATCCCTACTCTGTACGTGGCCTCATCCACATGCCTAAGATTTCATGATGGTGGGAAGCTCTGAATCTCCTGATAAGGAACTGGCTCAACTCCATATGGAAAGGTTGGTGGTGGCTGTGGTAAAGAGTGGAAGATCTGCTCAACAAATGAAGGAGCACCCTGGTTGTCAGCATAAGGTCCATACTGACAATAAGGTTCCAATGACTGACTCCGATAGGTGAATGTGGGAGGGACACCATAAGCTCCATAACCACAAGGCTCCACTATCTTGCAAAGCTAGTGGTTGTCATTCCTTATCTTGAAAAGCTCCACAATATGCTCCAAAAATTACATACATGCTTCTAAAGTTCTAATAATAACCTCCTAGTTTTAAATATAAAAAAAAAATATATATACACACTATCTATCTTAAAAAGCTCCACAACATGCTTAAAAAATTGCATACATGCTTCCACTAATACTCTCCTATTTTTAAATTTAAAACATAAATTAATTAGTTTTTTGTTAATATTTAAGTATTTTTGAAAATTATTTAAATATATATAAAACATAGTAAAAATAGATAATTAACAAAAAAAAATTGATTCAGCACCATCACAGCAATATGGTGTCTCAACTCTCACATACATTAATTTGAAGCTCATACATCTACTATACATATACATTTTTAGCAATATATATAATTTACAAAATAATTTTTAATAACAGAAAAATAAAAAAAATAGTAGGAAGATTAAAAAATTAATTTTGACATCACAAATTCTTAGATCAACACTTTAAAGTAAACATATTTAAATTTGAAAGCAATCCAAGAAAATTTAAGGCACAAACAAAACAAAAATAAAAAAATGAGGAAGTTGGTTACTCACCTTGCAAGATTTGAGAAAATCCAGAAATGGAGGAGAAAATCTAGTGTTTGAACGAAATGAAATTGTAGAAATTAGGTGAAAAGAGGGATGAAATCAAGAGGAAAAAAAAAGTTCAAAGTATGGTCAAAATCTTAGAGGCGATATCGCTCGAAATAGGTCGAAATGACGGTAGGTCGATATATTGGTCGAAAAGAGTCATTTTTATAATTGGGCCAATGTCATTTCGGGTGGATACGATATAGACCGAAATATTGTGTCATAATATCGGTCAATATGGCACAATGTAATACATTTCATGTTCCTACCACTGTATTTTGTTTCGATCTATGATTTTGCAGACATTTTGATTGAAATTTTGACAATTTCGGTCGAATTTTCTTCCATGCCAAGACCCACACTAAGCGGAAGGCCAAGGCCAAGGGAAGGCCCAAGGGCCGCTGTCCAGCAGGACAAGAATGAGTGGGTTGCATCCCATAATTCTTTTAACAGCATTGTTATTTTGAGTTGGGGAGGGGCCATTTAGCAATTACATTTAGTTATTTTACAGATTTGTTATTTTTGGCTGAGGAGGTCAGTTTAGCAATTCTGCCCTACCTTTAAGGGCAGTCTAGTCCTATGTAGGCTCCAACTATAAGACCTAGGTAACTACTGTTTTATTTCTTAGTCTAAGTCTGTCTTAAGTCCTAAATCATTAGGACTTTCTCATTTCTATGGAAATTTCAGGGACACCCCAAGATATATGCCTCACCCCCTAAAACAACTCTTAAATTTGCACAATAGTATGCTCTATTAATATATTCTTTTGAATCATGGTTGGATAATTTCATCATCCTTGTTTTGCCCTTAACCACTTCTGTCTTTTTGATGTTGCCCTTAATAAAATAGGAAAACAGTTTTTCATAATCCCTAAATTCCCTTTTCCTTCCCTATTATTCTCAAGTTCTAACTGCCTTTTCTTCATACTCTATGGCCCTTCAGTACCAGCAGCGGTATTTTGGTCACTTTGCTATATTTTGGTTGAGTCCACCTCAGGGTTTAGGTGGGTCTAGTGTGTTTGTACGACCCTAGATCTATTTTTATTTTTGAGTTTGAGTCATTATTTGATAAGTTATTGAACTGTCCTTGTTAGGTGAGGATTCCCAAGTTGTGAGGGACTCCCCTAGTTGTTGTCTACTTGCAAGGATACCATATTTGCTCTTAGTTTTCAATTTGGATCCTGCTAGAGTCTGATATGAAAGAATCCTTATATGAGTAGGAGTCATTAGTCCAAGTAGGAGTTTTAGTATGAGTTCCTTCTAAAGGCTATTAACATGATTTTAGAACTCGCTCGCGCCAGTGATCTCGCCCCTTAGAAAAATTGAGATCTCACCATCTTGACTGAAGTATGGAAATTTTTGATGGGCTAACTCCATGCCCATCTCGGAGGGTTTAAGGTTTAGGTTGGGTTCAAACTTGGTTATTAACTTAATTAGGCCTTTTGAACACACTGATGGCCTTAGATTTGTGCGAAACAACCTTAAGTATGACTTCTAAGTCGACCCTAAGTGTGAAACCAAAATGCTGCAGGATTGTGGAATGCAAGGTTATACAACATATAATATAGAATCTTTAAAGCATATAAATGAAAATCAAGTGTATCAAATGCATCAAATAACTTAAATGTCATCATAATTGCATCCATATGAGTATCATTGGTGTATCACAATAGCCACCAGCCAAGTGTCGCTTGAACTGGCTTTTGCCTCCATTGAGGGCTCTGCTGCAGTAGTTGCCTATGATCCTCTAGCCCCATGGATCTGTGGGACTTCGTATTGCCAATCAACAACATTGTCCTCCTTGGTTGAACATCTACTTGAAATGGGCTTGATTGATCTTCCTTTGTTGTTGTAGATATGCTAAGAGTAGTTGCAAATGAAATCCAGCTGAAATCCGCAAAAAATGGGGCAAAAATAGAGAGTTCCGGTGAGATATAGCGAGATCTAGCGAGATATGGCGAGATCTGAGCAAGTTGTGGGAACCTCCCCCTTAATCTCCTCTCGCTTCTTTAAAAAAGCGAGACCTTGCCGATATCTCAAATGATGGTAGTAATAAGCCTCTCTACATTCTAACACGACAATCGATGATTATTAAATAAAATTGAGATTGAAGCAGCATATTGCTAGAGTCGTGGGTTCCCTAAGGGGAAACTTGCAGCAGACAAGAGAGAAGAATATCTGCAGAATTTTGAAGAAGCCCGTGCATCCTTGCATCTCCAAGTAAGTACTAAAGGCCTACTTGACCCCAGCCCCTTCCTTCTTCTTCCTCCCATCTGCAACCCTCCCCTACCCCACCCTAACCTTAATTTTGTAGTTGCAGCCCCCTCCTCCATTGCAATCACCCTCACCTTCTCCAAGCCCTGTGGCAATCCCTATTCCTCTCCCCCAGCCCTAATCCCTTAACCCCCTACCCTCCCCAACCCTAGGCAACTAATCCCAGCCCCTCTCTTCTTTTCTTCTTCTTCCTCTAAAGCTTGCAGCACTTCTGGAAATTCCAGAATTCTAAAAAAAACTGCAAATACCTAACCTAAAACACTGGATTCCCTGAGCCAACCTAGACACTTCTCCCTGCCCCTACCTTCGACCCTATGTGAGAGCCCTTCTTTTCACCCCTAAACCCTAGAAAATTCTGCAATTCATCTTCTTCCTTAGAAACCCTAAAACCCAACAAATTTCAAACCCTAAATCTCCTTAAACCTCTTAGGATTAGCCTCCCTATCACCTATTGAACATTCGACCCTAACCCTAGCCCCAATCCAAGCCCCGGAAACCTTAGATTCTTAAGAAACCCTTATTTCCAAAACTGTAGCCTTTGTATTCCAGCCTGAAAATAAAATTACAGCAAAGGAATCACATTGGAATTCAAACCCCTAACCTCTAAACCCTAAGTGAACCTAACCTACCCCTTTCCCAACCCTAGAACCCCTTAACCAGCCTAATTCCCTTAATCGTTAGGCATTACAAATCCTAGAAGACTGCTGGTTCACATGAAGAGGATTCTGTGGGTGGACCTAGATCTAGGGCTTTTCTTCAATCAATCAAACCCTAGATCCTGATTCACATCAGTCCTATTTCAAATTTAGTTTCTGTTTTGAGTACAATTAGGAATATGACTGAGAGGCTTTATATGCACCTTGCACATGTAAGATTGGGAGAATAGAGCTGCTCCATCAGTGGTAAGGTACCTGCAGGTGATCGAGTATGCTGAACCTAGGGTTTCTAGTTGAAGTATCTCCTTTGGCAGTGCCTTCAATCTGATTCCACTTTTGTCAATCATCATCTCAATCCATTATATGACTTGTGTTACAGGTAAGTAACAAGTTAGCAGATTTTCCATTCCCCTTCAACACTTCTAATTTTGTTTTTTAAACCCTATCTCATTCAGTTACTCCTCAATGTCCGTCGACCCTAAATTGATATCTCTTCCCCACCATCAGAATTTTACCCCATGCATATCCATTATTCCTCGACCTCCGTTGCCACTTGATCCCAGTTGCAGTCCTTTCTCCTATCAAAAACCATAATGTCCTGCTGTCCTAGATTCCTAAGCCCTAATTTTAGAACCTTAACTGTAAAACTGTAAAACCCTAACCCTAGATCCTTAGAACCCTAACTCGAAACTGTCAAACCCCAATCCTAGATCTTTAAAACCCTAACCCTAAATCTTAACCTTAACCCAGACCCCTTACAGCCATAACTTGAGGTCAACTGTAACAAGCCCTACTTTGAGGCCCTTGAGACTCTAACCCTAATTTCAGCAGTCAAAGGGAAACAGCTCAGTGTTCGGGTAGCTAAATATTCAGACACCCAGGGCAAGTCCTAATTTAATAAATCAGTCCTGAACTATAATTTTGTTTTGACCTTAATCTGAGGCCTGAGCCAGTTCTGGCTGGAACCTCCTGAAACCCAATTTCTTTCTACTGCTATTCATCTAAGATCTTGGATTTCTGGCCCTCATTCAGTTGATGCTACATTATTTGGATATTCAGAGATTGAGAGGGCTTTCTTGAAGGATGTTTTTGACTGCTTGATGAGGTTCTTAGTCTTGGTTTCAAGGGGGTATTGATTGTCTAGGCCGCCAAGATTTCGTAAGTTTTGACAAGAACCTACTACTTCTTTTGGCAAAACTTGACATGTTATGCACTATCAAGAGACTCAAAATAAGTTGAAACTAGGCTGCTGGTTAAAATTGGTTGCAACTTGGTATTTCTGAGAACTACCAAAATGTGCGAAATATGATTGAAACATGGTTAAAGTCGAAGTTGTCAGTGAGATATCTCACTTGCAGTTTTGACAGAGACTTAGAAATAGTGCTGCTTTATTCTATCTCCATTAAGGTAGGCTTGATTATGGAATGTTGAGAGCCTTGTTCTAATGGTGTTAATTGGAGTCTTCTATCTAGAGGAGGGCTTAAAGAATTTAAATGATTATTCGTGGGGGGGGGGGACTTTTAGAGGATTCATTAACACATTCTTGTTGCTTTGTGAAATATTCCTTGCTAGGGAAGACCAGGACAAAAGAGAAAGATCACTTACATGTTTCTTTCAAGTCTTTGTTTATTCTTTTGTATGATCTTAGGTGCCCTCTTGTTCCCAAGGTAGGATCCTTTATACATGAACCAAGATTTTGCTACAATTTAAATTTTTTTTTTTTTTTTTTTTTTTTTGTTTAGAAGGGCGTATTTGGAATGGATAAAGCCATTGAGAATCAGCAACGGGCAGTTATTCTCGATGGGAATTGGGAGGTAGCTGGGAGTCCTAACATTAATAGCTTTGGCAGTAGGATTCCTATTTGGTTTACATTGTTTCCTAGTTAAATTGTAATTCTAATACGTATCTATATATAGTGGAATAGTTTGCTGGAGTACTCACTACTCAGAATTCATTCTGAGACTCCACAACTAAGTCGTGGCTTCTCTCGTTCTCCTTCATTGTTTCACTCTTTAGTTTCAGAGCTTAGGCAGTAGTAGATCCCTTATTTCCTCTCAAATCAAAGCCCTTTTTCATTCAAATAAGTTTGCGATACCTGGAGATTAATTGAAGACTGATTGTAGCTGATGGAAAGTAGCTTTCCTATGTGCAATTCATGGGGCAGCACCTAAAGCTGTGTTTTTCTGAATTGATTGTTTGATAGGTAAAAAAGTTGATCAAGCTTCTTGGTTAAATATCTACAGTGAGTTTTGTGCTACTTCTGGTCCCTTTTCTTGAGAAATTTTTGCCCTAGTCCTGGTTTATTAGGTATCTTAGTTTGAGATCAAGAAGTTGTGTTCACACTCTGTTGATTGGCTGCTTCGAAATTAGCAGTATTTTTCCTGTAGTTCGTCTATAGTTGAGAAAGATTTTGGGCATATTTTGAGTCTGCGACTAGTGTTCTGGAGTTGACTTATTTCTACTTTAGTGTTTTGAATATGATTCCCTTTGGTTCTGATATGAATGAAGAGTAATTCCTATTTTTTATCTCTTGGGTGAAGGAGGATATTTTATCCTTGTTTGTGGGTGGTTTGTGATTGGAGTCTGCTATTTTCTTTGATTTTGGGATAACTATTTTTGGATATGGGAGAAATGCTGAAGTGGGCATGGAGGAGGGGGGGGGGAGAGAAGACTACTGGAGAAGGTAATTACTTGCATTGAAATCTTGAATAACGGAAGCAAACTTGATCGATTCAATATTCTACCGACCCTAGCAACTAGATCTAGACTAAGTCAACTCTAAATTTGCTAGATCCAGAGAAAGACGAATCCCACGAAGAAACTTGAACTTGAATTGCATTGATTAAAGCTAATGGTTACACTTGCATAAATTGATAGAAGTAATGAATTAATGAAGAACTAATTTCATTAAAGAGATCACAAGCAAAATTGAGACTTAAACATTAAATCATAAATGTGAAACCTATAAAGCATGCGAAGAAGGAGAAGACCAAGGAAGAAAATTCGACCAAAACAGGAATTTCGACATTGCAAAAGGCCGAAATTTTGGTCGAAATTGGACACTTTTTTTGGAAATTGGAACTTCAATTTTGGGACTCATGGACTCAAAATGATTTGAATTCTTGCATACTACCTATTTCAAGCATATAAAACACAATGGAACTAGTATTTTGCCAAAAAAAAAACCATTGTGAATTTGTCATTCAAGTATACTAACAAATGTCTGGTTCCGACAAGTGCAAACTGTATTGCATACAGACATAAAATCATCAGCATACATGAATTGTTTGGTAGAATGGTTACATATACAACAAGTCAACAAAATAAAATGACCGACTAGATCAAGTGATGGTGTCTCACATATATTAAGTTGAAGCCTATATATCATGTATGCATAAAATAAAAATACATAATTTTAGAAAATAATTATTAAAATCAGAAAATGAAAAAATGGTAGCAAATAATAAAAAGATAAGTTTAACAAAACACAATTATAGATCATAGTCCTAGGCTAAACATATATTAATTTCAAGGCAATACAAGATCATTTAAGGCATGAGCAAAACAAAAATAAAAAAATGAGAAGTTTGGAACTGTTGGGTATGGCTCATGCTTCACATTCTATTGTTGCCGGAGTTACCTTTGTAGTTGTTGTGGCTTAGGAGGTATTTAGAGGCAAAAAAAAATGAGCAAATGAGGTGTTTGAAGGCACAGGAGTTGTGGAAATTAGGTGAAAATGGGATTCAAATCAACAAAAACTAAGGAAAAACAAGTTGGAATGTTGAAATGGTCAAAATTTCGGTCGAAATGGTCAAAATCTCCGAGACACTTTTCCGAAATACTTGGAATTTCGTTTCGTTTTTGAAAAATGCAGACATTTCGACCGAAATTTCGACAATTTCGGTCGAATTTTCTTTTATGGAGAAGACTTAAACAAACTAAGCGATCACAAGCAAAATTGAAACCTAAACGTTAAATCTAAAACTTGAAACCCATAAAGCATGCAAATAAGGAGATGATCTTAAAAAAAACTATGGAGAAGAGATAGTAACCTAAGTTTATGTTTGAGAGAAATATTTGTAGAGAATTGGTGGAGGGGGTGAAAATATGGAAAAAAAAATACTAACAACAACAAAAAAAGATACTAATAAGTTTAAGAGGAAAAATAAGTAAACATATAAAGAGCATTAAACCTATAAGAGAAGAAAAGGGGGAGCGAGAGAGCGGGAGAGAGAGAGGAAATTAAAATGGAAAGAGAGGAAAGCTAATAATTAAATAAATAGGAATGTAAATTGTGAAAGGGGGAAGATAGAAATAGAAAGTAGAAAAAAATGGAAAGCGGGAGAGAGAGATAATTTAGCAAAGAGATAAAAATATAATAGAATAAATATTTCATAAAATCTTAGGATAATATGGAAAACTGGAAGGAGGCCCTAATCTACGACTACTTTATGGGCCCCAAATGTACACCTTGAATTTTTTCTAGGAAAAAAGAGGGGGGGGGGGAGAAACCCTAAGCCCTTGATCGTAAATATTTTCCTTGGAATGATTTATTTGGCCTAGACTTGTATTTCAATCCACTCTCGGTCTATCATGTTGAAAATTGTGTCTCTTCATAATTGAGAAATTTAACTGAACTTGACGTGTAAAATTGCATATATCACATCTTATAATCTAGAACATCTCTACATTTCGGAGAAATCCTAAAACTTGCGAACATGATAAAAAAACCCATTGTAGCACTATTATAAGTGTGTAAAATGCATGCTTTGTGTCGTAAGATTTCACACGAGTGTGCTTATAAGTGGACAACTGTTGACTTTGTTATTGATTTGTACATTGTAAATGACTTAGGGGAGTATCTAAATGTATTATACTTTGGTCAAAATAATTTGGCTAGAATATATCTATTTTACTTAGTATTTTACAAACTTTAAAAGAATGTATTAGGAATTTAACCCTATTCCACCTCTCTTTTGATATAAAAACCATGCAAAACCAAAGAGAACAACTAGCTGTGATGAATTTCTTGGGAGGTCTTTGATGTGAGTTTGATCCAGTTAAATCACTTTATTTTGGCAGTGATCATGCTCCCATTGTGGCTTACACCTTTTTGAGAGTTCTTTGTGTTGCATTACAGTGTCCTAATAACACTGCAAATAGTTCAGCGTTGTTGATTATTTCCCGTGGTATTTCTGGAGGATAGACATATGTAGGATAGAGTCCTGGAAATAATGCTGGAAGATATTAGGTACTCAAAACTCTTTTGACAGTGCAGGACATGCCAAGACTTGTCATCATTATGGTTGTACAAAAAATATCCATCGTGTCTATTGGAAACTTCATGGGAAGCCCTTGCACATTGCTAGTACAACCACTAGTTCTGAGCCCACCTTTATAGCCACTAAATTTCAACCTGAGGTTAAGATTGTGAAAATGACTGAGGAAAATTATATTCTCTTTACTTAGTTCTAGGCCATGCAACCACAATCCACCACTGCTACCCTCATTCAGACAGGTAATGCTCTTGCTTGCTTTTCGTCCGCATTTCACCCTTAGATCATTGACTTAGGAGTGTCTAATCATTTTAAACTTAAAGTGGTTGGCATTGTCCAACTCACTATTTCCCTAACCTTGCATTCAATTTTTTACATACCTAATTTGGCTTTTAACTTATTATCTATCTAGAAATTTACTTCTAGTTATAATTGTTCTATTACTTCCTTTTTTGACTTTTGTCAATTTCAGGATCTTACAACAAATAAGACATTTAGTAGAGGTCGTGAGTCAGAGGGGCTGTATTTGTTTGAGGATACATCCTCTACCGCTTGTTTCAGTATCTCCATTCTGCATCAAATCTATTGCTTGTTGGGACATCCTTCCTTGGAAAACGTAAAATTATTAGATAAACGTTTTTCATTTCTTTCTACTTTAGATTGTGAATCTTGTCAATTTGGAAAACTCCATCGTGTGAGTTTCCCCCCCTCCCTCGGGTAATAATAAAAGGTTTGACAAATCATTCTCTTTGGTTCACTCTGATGTACGGGGTCCGTGTCTTGTTAATTCTGTATTGGGTTTCAATACTATGTTACATTTATGGAAAACTTCATTGTGTGAGCTACCCCCTCGTAATAATAAAAGTTCTGACAAGCCTTTCAGGAGATTAAGAGATTGATGTCTGAGTCCCCAGTCCTATGCTTACTAAATTTCTTCGAGGTCTTTGAAGTAGCCTATGATGCATTAGGTGTATGTATAGGGGGTGTTTAGCTAAGAGTCCCACCCTGTTGCCTACTTCAGTGAGAAGATGAATGAAGCCAAGTAACAATACTCGCATACGATTAGGAATTCTATGCGGTAGTACATGCTTTAGGATACTGTCATCATTATTTGCTACCACAAGAGTTCAACCTGTTTCTTAATCAATAGGCACTCATTTACTTAAGGTCCCAGAAGAAATTAAACCCCAAGGGCAAGTGGATCTTGTTTCTACAATAGTACACTTTTGTGCTTAAGCACAAGTCTGGAATAGAGAACAAAACATCAGATGCCCTTGGTCAAGTAAATGCCTTGTTGCGGCTACATTGTGCTTAGAGTCGAGTGAAGTCCCTTTTGCACAGTCTGAGTGTGCAAGTTGTTGGGTTTGAGTAGATAAAGGGTCATTATCATACTTGCCCTAATTTTAGAGGGATTGTCAATTCTCTTAGTAGTGAGCAACTTGAGCCACAACCTGATTATATACTGTAAAATGGGTTCCTTTTTCACGGTCATAGGTTATGCATCCCTAAGACCTCGTTAAGAGACCATTTGATTTGGGAGTCACATAACAATGGAGCTACCGTCACTTTGGTCGAGATAAGACCATCCCCCATGTAGAGGACCGAATTTATTGGCTTGGTTTGTAGAGAGATGTGGTATATATCAATTGTTAGTGTCATGCTTGCAAATTGTGGAACAACATAAGCAGACCACGAGTCTGTGCACTCCTCTACCTATTCTTCATTCCTCATGGTAGGACCTTAACATGGATTTTGTGTTAGACTTATCGAGGACCTTATGAGGCAGTGATTCTATTTTTGTGGTTGTAGATCGCTTCTTGAAGATGGCCTATTTTATCTTGTGCTCGAAGACATCTGATACCTCTGCGATGGCAAAATTATCTTCCCACATTGTATTTACGTACAATGGCCTCCTCCTCATCATAGTGTTTGACAAAGATGTCAAGATCGCTGGTCATTTTTGCGCACTTTGTGGTGCATGTTAGGTACCAAACTTTGTTTCTTTACAATGTTCTATCCTTAAACTGATGGTCAGACTGAGGTTGTTAATAGGAGTTGTAGTAACCTTCTTAGGTGCCTTGTTGGTGAGAGTCTAGGTACCTCGGGTTGTATCTTGTCCCATGCTGAGTTTTCCTATAACATGTCCAAGAATCGGTCGACTGGTTTATCTCCTCCTGAGATTTGCTTAGGTGTCTAACCTAGAGCCCTCATGGATCTCACACCTACCCTAGTTAATTCTATAGTTAGCGAGTTAGCCGAGTCTTTCACACAACGTTTACATGACTTACATGTAGAGATATGTTAGTGGATTGCTTCAAGCAATGAACAATATAAGTCTCGTGCAGACGTTCACTGATGGCTATAGGAGTTCAAAGAAGATGGCATGATTATGGTTCGGACCCACCCGACTAGGTTTGTGAGAGGAAAAGCAAGTAAGCTCCATGCTCGTGGGCTAGGGCCATTCAGAGTGATTAGAGGGATTGGCGCTGGTGCATATGTGATTGATTTGCCATCCGGGGATAAGTAACATCTTCAATGTTGAGGACTTGCTCCTTACCATGACTAATACACTACCCCTTCATCCTACTCACCTGCATTGGGAGACTCATCTTTTGACATTGACTAGCAGAGCCCTTCAACCCACATTTCCCCTCCATTACCCTAGTTTACCATCATACCTAAGAGGGTTGAAGATGTACTTGATGAGAGAGTCATGTGTACCACCCATGGAGGGAGACATGAGCTTCTGATCAGATGGCTCGGACGACCTACAAGCGACGATTTTTGGATCCCACTTGAGGAGTTCCAGCAGCTACAACCCAACTTCTTGGAGTACTATTAGAGTTTTCATTCACTAGAGGTGAATTCTTCGAGGGCAGGGAGGATTGATAGGGACATCACACGTCCCTCTATTGTTCACCACTACCAGAGGCGTAGACTACCACCTCGGAACCTTACGTTCTGGTTGGCGAGGGATTTTGAAGATATGTAGTGGTTGCATGTGTAGAGGGTCATCTGGACCCTTAGAACCTTTTTTTTTACAGTTTGTTTATGTCTTTAAGGGATCAAGTGTAGGGGTAATCTAGGGATATTATCTAATTTTTCATTAAGGATAATTTTGTCTTAGGGTTTTTCTTTTATTACTTAAGCACATAAGGGCATCATTTAGACATGGGGGGAAAAAATGAAGAAAGAACCAGTGGCAGCCCTTCCTTGGAGTTTCACCGCATCTCTCTCTCTCTCTCGAACACCTCCTCTCTCCTTTGGTGAGCTTCTTCCCCCCCTTCCTTTCACCATTATTTTGTACCACAAAATTTCCCTTTCCCCTTCCCTCCACAGTCCTACAATTCTTTTTGCCTGAAATACCTCTCTTTCTTCTCCTATAATTTTTTCTTTTCTGCTATACCCTTGCGGCAGGAGTATTTTTCTGTCAGTAATAGTACTTTTTATCCTCCTCTTTCCTTCTTACCCTTCAGCGTAAACACTCCCGGATCTCTCCTTCCTTTCTTTGTTTTCTGTTCGGCAAGTAGTCCTAGGCTTCCCCTCTCCTTGTTTCCCCTCCCTCTTGCGACAGTACCTCTTTACTGTCAACATCATTTTTCTTTATTTATTATTTTTCTTCTTCCTGTTTTCTTTCCTTGCTCCCCCTCTTTCCCTCCTTTGCGGCTGCACTTGCAACCTTGTTTCATTGTTTATTTGAGATTGCTGGTTAGTTACTACATACACCGTGATGCTTACTTGATGCCTTTTAGTGTTGGTTTGGGGTTGGGATTAGGTTTTTTGCATTGAATGTAATACATGATTTCCTAGTTAATGGAGGATAGATCTTTATGACCTGCTGCAATTCTTATTATTTTGAATGTAATGCCCCAGTTCCCTTTACCTATTTGTGTTGGTTCAATATGCTTGACATCTGATCTTCTCCTTCAGTTATTTGGTTACTTTCCACATTACTTAATGCTGTTACCTTCTGTAATGGATCCTGCGTTAATTATTTCTTGCTGTAATCAGTCTGTGCTATGCAATCACTATTCCCATACTCTCGTAGTGCTCTAATTAGTAGGTGATGCTGTCCCCTTTGTAGGATACCTTAGTTTCTGGGGCTGTCCTACATCATGGAAATATTTGTATTTTTGGGAATCAATTTTATATCACTTGAAAATAATTTAACTAGATGAAATATGAAAGTCAATGCTTGCCAAATTAAGTGTCTAAGCTGGAAAAAAGTTTCTGAAAGGATGTGTGTTTTTTTTAATAGATAATAGCATGTGGGTAAAAACATGAATCTTTCCTCGTGGTTTATGCTACCTTGCTAGCTTTATTACAAATGTTGTTTTGTACTTATAATTTAGTTGAAGGCCTGTTCTTTAGTGTCAGATGGAATTTTTGTTAATTATCCTTCTATTTCTGGTTAAATCCAGCCTTTGTTTCACTGGAGGAAAGGAGGTTCACAATGCTGTAGTGAGCAGCATACAGGATTTGGCAAAAGCATTCTCTGGCTATGAAGATGAAGTGTTGGTAATTACATTAATCATGAGTCATGACTATCTCTAAAAGTTTCATGAATGTGCTTTGATACCGTGAGAATGATAATATGATTATTTTCATGGAGTATACACAAGAATTAAGGTATGTTGAATTAAGAAAACGAGAAAGGTTTTTTATCTGGATTTGATGATTTTATAGTGTTCTTCCCAAAACACATACCTGAGAAAATTAAAACTGATTCTAATGAATTCACTTGATATGGTATGTAACTGCTAACAGAATGCTCATTCTTATTCTGCATGTAGGACAACTTGAACCCTATGCCTGGTTATGGTTCAATACCTATTTGCATTTGGTTTGTTCTTTTTAATTTCTCTGGCTGTGATCAGTGTTGCGCTTTGAGAACTGCACATACAGGCATAGTGCATACATAATGTTATCCTACCAGATATTGAGTTACTATGATGTAAACCTCAATTCTAGGGTTTGTCTTCTGGATCAATTCAAGTGAACCTGCAGTAAATTTAGGGTTTATAATCTGCGGTTTTAGGTGTAGGCTGATTTGAAGGGTTTTAGGGTTTAGGAATAGGGTCAATAGGTTTGGGTATGGTTTAGTATATCTGGGGGTTTGAAGAACTCCAGATATTAATATTGCTGAAAAGTAGAATTCAGAACTGAACTTCAGATTTAAGGTTTAGGAAATTAAGGGTTTATTAGAAACTAGGGTTTCTAATGTTCTAGGTTTCTAGGGAATGGCTAGGGTTAAGGTTAGGGGAGGGGATGATGGATCCAAGAAATAATTGGATTCAATTGAGGGTTAGGTGTTGGGAGGTTGTTAGGGTTTTGGGAAAGAAAATGAGTTGCAGAATTTTAGGGTGGGGTGAAGAGATTAGGGTTAGAGTTGGGGGTGAAGGGTGTGGCAAGGGAGGGGATGTTGCAGCCATAAGGGTAAGGGAATAGGGTGGGAGAATTGGGAAAACTAGGGTTCAAGGATTGGGGAAGTGAACAAAAACCTATATTTTAGAGGTTAGAACTTAGAAGCTATGCTGGCACAAAGGTAGAAGGGGGAAGGGGAAGAGGTAGGGGCTATAATGGGGAATAGGGTTTGGGGATTGGGACAATAGGGGTAGGGGATGTGAGGTGAAGCTGCCACAGGCTATAGGAGGTGAGTAATGGGGATCCAATTTGGGGGGGGGGGAGAAAAAGGGGTGGTGTGGCGGGGGGTGGGGGTGATGTTTGCATGCACCTGTAGGAGAGAGGTTGAAGAACTTGAGTAGTTGCAGCAATTAGAACACCAAAAGCAGCCACAAGGTCCGTTCTTCAGGAAAACCATGACTCTATTTCACCTTCAATCTCAAATTATTTTTTTTTGGTATAAAACAAATCTATTGAGTATTGATCAAAAGAGCTGTTACAAGCTGAGGCATCTGCATTACATGATGCATTAGCCAAGGGTTAGTTAATGGCCTATTCATCGGCAGCTCCACTGAAAGGGCCAATCTAGCTAAAGAATCTGCCGCAAAGTTAGCAGCTCTTGGAACATGTAGAAAAATAAGTGCCTCAATGTTTGCTTGAAGCCTTTAAATATCATGAACAATAATTGAGATTTCAATTGCAATTGGGCTGAAACCATTGATTTGCTGAATTAGATCCTGGCAATCTGATTCGACCTGCAGTTTTGGAAATCCTTTATGACTGCCAATACCAAACCCAATCTTATTGCCAAAGCTTCGGCTACCAAGGGAAAGTTTAAAAAATATCCTCTTGAGAAAGCGGCTGAAAGAAAATCTTTGTCATCCTTGGTTACGGTTCCAATTCCTCCTCTATTATTCTCCACCAACCAAGCACCATCACAGTTCAATTTGAAGGGGGGCTCCATGAACTAGGATTCTCCATATCCCTTCTTTGATGATCACTAAACTTCAAAGAATTTTTTTGCCTGAAACGGCAGAAGCAACATAGTATTCCTTATGGGCTTTACATGCAAACTTAACAACCTCCTCAGGTGACCAAGAAGAATTATTGAAAACTAGTTCATTGCTAGCTCTCCATATTTATTTGCACTTATAATGAATGAATTAACCAAAAACGTTCAAGACAAGGATCCTTGGTTTATGCTTTTCGATGATATTGTGTTGATAGATGAGACTTTGAGTAGGGATGCCAAGTTAGAATCATTGTGAGCAGCTTTGGAATCAAAAGGCTTTAAACTAAGTAAAATGAAGACAAAATATCTAGTTTGTGACTTTGGTCATGGTTGGGGAACAGAGAGGTGGTGAAACTTGGTGATAAGGAGATTCCTCAGAGTGATTGTTTAAGTACCTTGGTCCAATCATAAATAAAAAAAGTGATATAGAGGATGATGTTTTACAAATAATTAAAATAGGGTGGATGAAGTAAAGAGGTGTGTCCAAGGTCTCATGTGATTGACGTATTCCTTTAAAGCTTAAAGGAAAATTCTATAGGACCATTATTCAACCAGCTATGATGTATGGTGCAGAGTGTTGGGGTGTTAAAATGAATCATGTAGATAAACTCAGTGTAGCAAAAATGAGGATGCTAAGATGGATGAGTGGCAAAACTAGGAAGGATAAGATAAAGAATGATTATATTAGAGTTGGTCTAGGAGTAGCTCCAATAAATGATAACCAATTAGAAAGTCATTTGAGATGACATGACCACATTCAAGGGTGGCTTGTAAATGCCGCTGTTAGGAGAAGTGATGTAATCCAGATTGAAGGAATTAGAAGAGCCAGGGGCAGCCCTAAGATAACATTAAGAGAAGTGGTGAGAAAGGATATACATAGCTTAGGCCTTGTATCGCATGGCCTAAAACAGAGCTGATTGGAAGGCAATAATCTATGTAGCTAACCCCATTTAGTTGGGACAAGGCTTCTTGTTGTTGTTGTTCTAGCTCTCCATAAATACCAAAGAACATAGGCTGCAAGAGAGAACCTGTCTTGGGCAAACTTTTTATATTTTTGAAGAGAGGATATTAATGCTTTAGCCATTGAAACAAAGTTCAGCAACCATCATGAGAGGGGATGATAGATATTGGAGAAACAAACCATGCTGCCCTTGAGAAAGGGGAATTAAGAAACAAATGATCCATTGATTCCACGTTGTGTCGACACCTTTTACAACTTTGATCAATAGGAAACTGCCTTTTTAATAATTCTTCACCTGCAGCAATACCTTTGGCAATGCATTTCCAAAGAAAAACTTTAATTTTCAGCAAGGCTTTTAGATTCCAAATTGTCTTCCACTAAAAATATTTCATCTGAATTTCAGATTCATCTAGAATGGAATCCTGCTGATTTTTGAGTAGGTGATGCATGGATTTTACTGAATGTATACCAGATTCATTTCCTCCCTAAACAGGCTTGTCTTCTTGGTCAGTCAGGCTGAGTTGGACTTGCATAATTGCTTGCTTATCAGAAGGCCAAAAAAAAATAAAAAATCATCTAATATATCCTCCCTCCACGTCCTATTAATAGCATCAACCAAATCTGAGACCTTAATCAATAATAAGAAATCTGCCCTCTTTACAAGCTAGGGCTATATTGATACCTTACATGAACGGACTCATACTAGGAGTCTAGGACTTGATATTAGAAGGCGCTTCAAACTAGGAGTTTTGGTGGGCTTAAGACTCGTTGTCTAACAAGGTTTGTGACTTAACTCATCCTAGGGTGATTGGAATTACATAACAAGTAGGACTAGACTCCTCATAGAACTTGAACTACAATTAAGTGGATTTCCTCTCTAATTGGGACTCCTAACTTGACTGGGGCTCTTCAATAACTGACAAACCAAACTTCAAAACAAAAGTAGAGTTGTGATTCCACTAACATACTGGATCCAACAGACCCTAATTGGAATCAACTAGAACAAACCATAATGCGCTTATTTATGCGCAATTTCTTGCAGGGCCATAGGGTGTTGGGCTGCCACCCTAGGCACTGTTTAGCGCCTGGATTTGGTTCACACTAAAACCAATCCATGTTGTCAAGGTTTAAAGTATCGGCCCATATCGTTTCATATCGGCCGATGGCTATCAGTATCGCAGGCCTGTGGTATGGTACAGGCCAATACATCTCTATATTTTTGTTTTTCTATCTCGTTTCTCATGTATTTCAATTTATCGGACAATACGTATTGATATGGTACAATACAATGAAACGCTGTTTTAAAATTTAAACTGTTAAATTTTTTATCAATAATTATCAGTAGTATCGATTGTATTGATTAGTATCGAACCGATAGATTGATAGCATTGGTAATGGAAAGGAATTCATTTGCAGAGGCTGAACTAGCTACGAGCAAAACCTTGCTCCAAGACTCATGAGGTTTTATTCTTAAATTAAGTTCGAGAGCAGAAATACTCTCTATAATGAACCAGGACCACCTACTGAGGTGCAGCCGTAGGTTAGAAGATGAGGTTAGAGAGCTGAAGAAGAAGAGAAAAGAGAATGAGGAGAAGAAGAAAGGGGCAGAGACGGTTTTGCAGTCGCAGTGGTTTCTGCCGTCTAACCTTTTATTTATAGTTGAAAAGTACAGCACTGCATCAGTCCCAAAACCAATTTACTTGTTCTGATTACATTCCAAAAATAAATACTAACTTTCTAAGACTCTAAAACTGTCTTTAAAAAAAAAGGGATAATATGGAATTAAATTAACTAGAAAACTAGTAACTTTCTAATTTTGTAGAGCACCCAAACTTTATAATTCTGCAACAGCTTGTTCTCCAAGGCAGCACTTTCTAATTCTGTAACAGCTTGTTCTCCAAGGCAGCACTTTCTAATTCTGTGACAGCTTGCTCTTCAAGGCTCCGCGACTTGCTCTCCAAGACTCCACTCAGCTATCACAACAACCCCTCTCAAGCTGAATAGTATTGATCACAAACTCCCAGCTTGCGACATCCTTCCACAAAGGCTGGACCAGGTAAGGACTTAGTGAAGATGTCTCCAACTTGTTTAGCAGACGTAACATATGGTGTAGCTATAAATCCTCTCATGACTGCGTCTTCCACACAATGCAAATCCACCTCTACGTGTTTGGTCTTCTCATGAAATACTAGATTATTGGCAATGTAGATTGCTGCCTAATTATCACAAAACATCTCAACTGGGTCTTTAATTTCAATCCCAATTTCTTTCAGGAAGAATTTGAACCAAAAAGTTTCGGACATCATGTGAGCCATTGCACGATACTCTCCTCTCTACACTAGACTGAACCACTATAATTTGCTTCTTACTTCAGTTGATCAAATTCCTTCACAATAACCAATAGTTGATCTTCAATCACCTTGCGATCTTGCCTAATCTGCATCTGAATTAGCACACAACTTTAGATGACATTTCTCTTGTACACAAACCCTTTTCCCCGGAGCCTTATTGAAATACTGCAAGATACGCATCATGGCATCCTAGTGAGGTTTCTTAAGTGAGTGCATGAACTGGCTAAGAACACCTACCACATATGATGAGTCCTGTCGAGTCACAATACGGTATATAAGCTTCCTTACCAACAGTCTGCACCTTTGAGGATTCACAAAATCCTCCCCTTCATCCTTGGTGAGTTTGAGATGAGGGTCCATGGGTGTCTCAATAGGCTTAGACTCAAGCATACTAGTTTTAGTTAGCAAGTCCAACGCATACTTGCACTAAGAAAGGCTAATCCCGTGAATGCTTCGAAGAATTGCAATTCCAAGAAAGTACTGCAAATGCCTCAAGTCCTTTATCTGGAACCTGGTACTCAGAAAATTCTTTACTTCACCAATGCTTGCATTATCACTCCCAGAATCAATTATGTCATCCACATAAACAATTTGTATAACAATTCCAGACTTCATCTTTCTTACAAAGATAGAATGATCCGAATGACAGTGGGAAAAATCCCACTTGTACTGAACTAAACTTGCAAACCATGCTCTTGGCAGCTGTTTCAATCCATAGATTGTCTCTGTCAACTTTTAGTAGGTTCCCCTCCTAAGCAACAAATCCAGGAGATTGCTCCATATACACTTCTTCAGCCAAGTCTCTATACAAAAAAAGCATTTTTGAGAGTCTTACTTTGCAGAAGACTCATATAATGCATGTCATTCTTCACAACAGCCATGTCCTAGTGCTCTTGGATCCTTTGATAGGAGTCAGATTACTCCCTTCATGGATGTTCCTTTCGTTGCCCATGGCCGTAGCACCTTATATGACATTCTTGGAGCTTGTTGCTGACTGGGGCAACTCCTATGCCTGCTTCAATACTTTCACTCCTTGCTTTATCCTTACCATATTTGCCGCATATACATCTTAACATTCCTCATCATTACAATTCATAACTTTGCCATATGGCACTGATTATTTGCCAAACTTTGGTCCCATTCTGATAGATCTTTCCTTAAATCTTTAAAGGAATTTGTTGGTCACACAGTACTCCGGTCACATTCATCTCATGTCAAATATTTGTGAAATATCATCGTCCATGTTCGCTTCTTTCTGTGTTTAGTCAAATGTGTAACAAATATACTACTAAAGCTAATATTAAAGTTGACAATGTTAAAATATTATGACAATTGTACAAGCAAAAAAGACAGGTAAAGCTGTAAAAGCCAATCCAAAGTCTATTAATTCTGTAGGGCACAAAGTCCAAATTAAACTAAAAACAAAACATAAATGGTTATTATTACAGTAGCAGCTAGATGGTTACTTGCAACAGAGGATGCAACCCAGAAGGTAATCGAGCAGCCCTTGTGGGTCTAGAATGTCTTACAAAAGTGATAAGACGTAGTGACTTCTGCAGATAAGGGCACTTATGTGCAGGCAGGGGTCAGGGGTGCAGCCAAGACGAGATACATGGGTGAGAAAGAATAAAATGTTAACCAACGCGGTTGAGTTGGTCAAAATCTCGTCTGAGATGGTCTAAACCAGTTTTTAGGTGACAAAAACTCACTTGTCTTGACCCAAGACTCTCAGATTTTGGTGATTTCATGTATCTTATTTTTGGGTTTCAGTATTTCCTCCATATGTCGATACAGGTGGTTGGTTTTATGGGAAAATAACACAATCCCTTCAACTTTGAAGCTTCTATTGTGCAAGCTTATTTGGGTTGAGGTTTACGAGGTTTACGTCATTAAAATTGTGATCTTAACGTTATTATATTAAGGTGCATCAAAACTCCTTGTATTTGTCATTGTATTTTTTAAGTTAGTAATCAAGTATTCTGAATTGGGGCGAACAGGTAGACTTCGGTCAAGAATCATATCTATAATTTTTTTTTAATAGGAATAGCTAATCCAATGTGTGGAGAAGTCCTTCAATAGCCTGTAGACCACTTCAGGGGAGTAACCATTGTTGATGTGTTGAAAACAAATGTCAAGATGCGGGGAAAAGATTCCTGGTTTCTACCAGGTTCTCTGAGATCACAGTCAGATCTTGGTTTCTGACTGGTCAAAATTAGCTTCATACTGAGATTCTGAACGATGGTTGGAGGTAGAGGTAATCAGGAGGGATAGGGATTAGGTTTATCGGGGTGGAGAGATCTAGGGGGTGGGGTCCAGGATTTTCCTCGCACTTTCACCGTGAGATCAGGCTTCTTTGGTCTATGGACTATGTTGTTGGGGGGGGGGGGGGGTGGGGCGTAAAAGCATCTTATGTGAGTAGGGGGCCTCTGGTACCCTTGAGGTTGCTTGAATTCTAGCATTTACTAAAATTCTTTTATACCTTTGCCTTTGCTAGAATTAACTTTTGGGTTTTTTTTCTTCAAATTTTACTTCAGCAATATTTTTGGTTAGCCTAGGCTTGTAGCGAAAGCTTTTATGTGATACTTTGTTGAAGTACTCAAGGCTGATTTCAGTTTCCACTATAATGTTTGGGGGATTGGAAGGTCTTCGTTTTTGTTAACATTTAGTGTACTCTTTTTCAGGTAAAACGCGAAGAGCTGCTCCAGTTTGCACAGGGTGCAATTTCAGGGCTGAAAATTAGTGCTGACCTTGCAAGGTGGTGAAAGAAGAATCTTTTTCTTCTTCTTTGCTATTGTATGCAATATGCATTTTGCTTCATAATGCAAATTATATTCATCATTTTTCCTCTCTATATGAAAAATATCATGTGGATCTTTGTGCTTTTTAGTTTTTGTTTAAAATTTTATTATTCTTATTTTGGATTTCTTAGTTTATACTATTACCGTATGTTAATTTTCCAAGTCTTTTCTTAATAGGGGTTGAGTGTTGAGCAAGCTGGGAATAATGTGTCTCTGCTTTTATTTTAGTTGTCAGCGTGAGCTGCAAGCCTCTGTTCTTTGTTGGATTGAGTTCATATTTATTTTGGATGCTTGCTTGTTTTTTATTTTGCCAATCTATGTATAAATTTTCTGGTTTATTGTATGATTTAATTGCAAAAATCAGCATGGTTCTCTGTCTTGCTGCTATTCCCTGCATTTCTTTTTGATCAGTTAGACAGTTTCCATTCTTTGTTGTTGAGGCCCACTTTTTGGTCCCAGGGTTGATGCTGAAGCCTCCAGTCTGCAGCTAAAAATTGATAAGATTAGAGCATCACAGGTGTCCTCTACTGAAGGTCACACAGGAGCATCTGAAAAAACAGCTACTGCAACTTTAGAGGTGAGCTGATTTCAGTACTGAATCTTGTAGATGTTAGATTCTACAGGCAGTGCCTAATATAGCGTATTCTGATCTTTCTCTGTTCTTGGTCCAACATGTTTTTTTTTTTTTTTTTTTTTTGGTGGGGGGGTGTGTGTGCATGTTTACATGCATGTATTCCCCCTTTTTTTGGTTTTTTTCTTTTTGGGGGTGGGGGTTTCAAATGCCATGCTTCCTGAATTATGTTTTTAACCACTTCTTACGCACTTGGCCTTCAGGGTGGATGGTATTATGCTATCTGCTGCATGACTGTCATGTTTCAATAGTGAATTAATTCTATTAGACATAATAGTTCACCCTGTACCTGGTGGAGGGTGTTGAGGGATATAATGGGCAAGGTTTGCATGTGAGTAGTGATATCCAAAGTGTTATTGAGCACTTTGTCACTTCTCTCCAAGTTCAAGCTGGCTTGTGATGGAATTTGCAGGCTCTAAAAGAAGCACTTGCTGAAGTTCGACTTTGTTCCAGATTGGAAGCACTCTTGCTAAAGAAGAAAATGCTTAGCAATGGGGACTCACCTGAGATCCATGCTCAGAAGGTATGCTTTCCTTTTCTTACAATGTAATGGGTCATGCACCTTTCCATGTTGTTGGTCATTGTCAGTCTTTGTGCTTCTGGTTTTAGCATTTGGAGCTGTGTTCATTTTATCCTTGTGGAATGTCCTTTTATTTGGTGGAAAATTACAAGATGATCTGTTGGACATTTACCACAAGTGCCATTTTAGTAATCTGGTAATTTTATCTTTACAACATGGGGTGATTGACCACCTGTTCATGATCTCTGTTATGTATATTTTTTGATTTATCATTCATAAGTAAATAGTTCCTTTCTTTTTAGGGAAAATTTCAAGGACACCCCAAGATAAATGGCGAAAAGCATAGACACCCCAGAACTATACCCTATTGGCAGCCGCCCCCTTCTGTTGGAACATTACTTGATTAGAGGAAATGACAAATTTACCCTTACTTTATATATGTCTATTTTGTATCTTAAAATATAAAATGACCAATATGCCCTTCCCGCTTCCCTTTCCCTCCCCTAGGTTTCTTTCTTCGTGTTGATGACAAAAGTTACTTTAAGAGATTCAATAATGAGACTGTTAGGCTCTGAAATGGGGTGTCCATGATTGTGCTCGCCTTCATAGGTGACAATCGGCATTGATGGATCATCCGCGGCTCTCTCTAAGACTGTAAGTAATTGCGTGCAGGGCAACCTCTCAAGCTGCTGCACTTATAAGTGACCCCTGAAGAGATCCAAACGAATTTAGGATTAGGATTTTAGTAAACTTGTTAAGGGACTTGAGTTAGAAAATTCCTTGTCACACACAATCTGTATGGCGGAAGTTCAAAGTGCTAAGATTGGATAGCAGAGTGGATGGCCAAAAATAAGAGGATCAGAACAGATTGCTAATCAAGTAAACAACCGATCCAAGCTTTAATGGGTCAACAATTCAACAACCTCATCTAGAGGTCAAATTGATCTTTTAGACTCAATCTGTGAAGGAATTGCAAGAAAAATCACTAAAAACAGAGGAAGACGAGTGATTTGACAGGAAATTTATACATAACTTGGATGAGGCGATCCTTTAATTGATGTTCGCCCGTACTTTCTCCAGGAAAAATCGTCAGTGGGGATATCTACCATTTTTTAGCTAATTTCAGGGAGTCTCACTATCCTCTTCACCCTCGATTTCCTGTTGATCAAATTGTAGCAGAGACATATTTAGAGACTCCCCAATCCCCATCATATAATCTAGAGATAGATTTGACGATGATGGGTCATGGGACAGATTAGAAACTCCCCGTCTTTTTATCCATACTAGCTATAATGCACCGGTCGATATCAGAGTCTCTATATCTAGTTTGAAGCCTTCACCACCCAGCACTGATAAGTCTTCTAAGGTGCTGTTTAGGTCCCTTTTCAGTATGGTTTTATTGTAGTAAAGAAGCTTGTAATGGTCAGATATGCTCTGTTATCTTATTTCTTCTTGAAGGTGGTATTTAAAGCAACAATTTCTGTTTGTGCTTTCTTCATCTATACAGCTAGAAACCCTTGAATTAATTGTATTACTCAACTGAAGAAGTAACAAACAGAATACGAAAAAATGGCTGCATTTGGGACAAACAGCCCAACATTATGGCCATGGATGGACAAAAATCTCCCACTTACCTTAATAGCTATCAAACGACAGTATGTCTCCAAGTTTCAAACTGAATGAAATCAATGTAAGAAAAATTTGACACTTTCTTGACATTAAACTTTTATAGCATTGTTGTCAAGGCATCTTGAAGGCATTGTGTAGATTCAACCAAGGCTGCACCTAACTGCCCAAGCACCTTGCTGTTGTCACCCTAATTTTCCTCCCCTATTGTCATGATTGTGGTGACTTGCGAGTTTTTGCCTAGCAGATCTTTGGCAAATATATCTCAAGGTCGTAACGGTGGACCTCATATTTGTATATGAGTGATAGACCGATAGGTGGACTGAGCAGGTTGGGTTAGGTTTTGGACTTTATTTGACTGAGTTTGCAGTCCTATCTACTGCTCCAGGATATAGCTTGTGACAACTGACAAATGTTCTTGTGGGGTTGAAGAGTTTTGGTAGGAGTTAAGACCTTGTGAAGGAAAAGGTTCAGGAAATCAAGAGAGGAAAGCCTTGTAGGTGGTATTGAAGAACTCGTGTCAATCTCCTGCAGATGTGGAGTTGGATAGAGGTTTTAAGAATTCATCTTTTCACCAATAGAATATCCCACCTAGGTCACATAGTTTTCTTCTGCCACTGTACTGTATCTTGGACCATGTCTTATTTGACTCGTAAACTCGATATATCTCTGTATTTCCACTCAAAGTTCGTTTTGACATTGTTTAACAGAACTATGAAAGGCCATTACGTGGTGATAGTCTGTCTCCTGCAGGGTCCTGAGAGGGGGTTGCTAGAGCCAGTCACAAATCTATGTTTTGTGTGAAACGTCCAGTCTCAGACCTGAATCCACACATTCCACTTATTGGCTCAAGTGATTGTGCCCCATCATTAAACAGAGAGCTATAGTGCCACAGAAATATTCAGCACTGACCCTTTCTCCCATCCGTTTTCTGTTCAAGTCTTTAGTCCTTCATGTTTAGTTGTTTTCCAGTGATACTTTGTTTTAAGCTGTTTGTTATAGCAAAATATTCTGGATTACGTTCAGAGTTTGTACGACACTAGCTAGGTCTTCAGTCTACACCCTACTTTGCCTTTGTTCATTTGTCTGTCTCCTATGGCTTAAATAATGGTCACCCAATGCTAAAAGGGAGACCAAAAAGAAGATATGAGAAAAAACTTGGTTCAGGATGCGAGTTCCCTTAGCTGCACAGAAACCCTGTCATTGGTCTATGTGCAAGATTTTGCATTAGTTAGTACATATTCTCTTATAAGAGTTTTCATCAACTTTGTTGCTTAATTTGATCTTTTAAATAATATGCAGGTTGATAAGTTGAAAATATTAGCAGAATCTCTTGCTAACTCCACCTTGAAGGCAGAAAAGCGTATTTCAGATAACAGGTCTGGAGTCTGATGACTTCTTTTATGTTTTTGTGTTCTCTATGCCCTTATAGTTTTTCTCTCTATCTATTAAGTCGTGTTTTTTTTTGTCTTGGAGATTAGGTGTCTTTAGAAAAAACACATATGTTAGGATGTACCTACATTCCTGATGCTTTCCTTTTCCATTTAAGCTGTAACTGATATTTGCTGTATTTTATTATGTTTACTGCATTATAAATTATTTCTTACTTCACTCCAACAAGCACTGTTTGGGTTTCCCCTCATGTGATTGATAATAGATAGTTTTTCTCTCTCTCTCTCTCTATTAAATCGTGTTTTTTTGTCTCAGAGATTAGGTGTCTTTAGCAAAACCACATAGTAGGATTTACCTACATTCCTGATGCTTTCCTTTTCCATTTAAGCTGTAACTGATTTTTTGTTGTAATTTATTATTTTTACTGCATTATAAATTATTTCTTATTTCACTCCAACAAGCATCCCCTCATGTGATTGATAATGGAGACCTTCCAGTGTCTTTCTAATAGTTAGTTGGGTTGTTAAATGATCAGATTGCCTGTGCTTCTAGGTTAACCATGCTTAGCTTTATGTATATAGACAATTACTTTCATATATGAGACACACAATTTTGTGACTCTTGATCATGGTTCAAGTTTTCTTGAAATTTCGGCGATTCTCAACGAACTTTCAGTTATGGGAAAAATGAAATGAAACTTACTGAACAAAACTTTTATGCTAGGTTTTGGTCCATCTCGGTCAAAATTTTGACCAGTATGGGACCATCTCACTAATATCAAGCCAAAATGGATTATTTTGGTCCATTTTATAAAGAAAAGGGGTTGGTTTCAATGAGACCTGTGCAGATCTCGTTCAAAACCATGCATCGTATAGGAAGGCCGAACCATAAGGGAGACAATTTGGTCATTTTATCATCCCTTTTGGGCATGGTTATTAAAGCGGCAAACCGACCAAAGCGATTGGGGCTCCGTCATGGCGATTAAGCGGCGCTTAAGCGTCAATAAAGCGACAAAAGCGGCTTAGTCAATATTTTTAATATAAATACTTTTAAACTACTTTTTAATACAAATACTTTTTATAATAAACTAAAGTACTAAACAAACATTCAACAATCACATTCATAAAAATAAAAATAAAAAAACATTCAAGAATCACAATTATGAAAAATTATCCAAAAAAAGAATAAAAACATAACTTCATCTCATCAAGCATCATAAGATTCATAACAATAATTATGTAGCATGTACTAAATCAATGTGAAAAATGAAAATGAAAGAAAAGTAGTATGTACTATATCAGTAATCATTGAATATGACTTATGCTTCACATTCTGTTGTCGACAGACACTTTGGGCCTCGGAGTTCATTTGCAAATTTGGTCTCGATTCGGAAATGGCTCACATATTTAAATTTATATACGGTAATGTAGAATAAATTATAATTAAAAAAAAATAATATGCACAAATTACAAAATGTAAAAAAAGCGGTTGCTTTAGCATTTAGGAGGCAATATGGCGCAAAAGGCGGCAAAGCTGTAGTGCCTAAGCAAAAAGCAGCAAGAAATCAGCCCATTAGTTAAGCGGCCACAATTTAAGCGGTTCAAAAACCGCTTTGCCGCCTAGGCGGCTGCTTAGGCGCGCCTAGGCGGACGCTTTGATAACCATGCTTTTGGGTCCCTCTTGGTCTGGTTAGAGTTGGTGTAATTTTTAGAGTCCAAATCTACTTTTATTTTGTTATTGAGTTCTTGTTTAGAGTCCGAGTCCAAGTTGTAGAGTCAAGTTGGAATCCTATTTCAAATTAGATTCCTTTTTAAGTTGCGAGTTTCTTTTATTCTACAATTATTATTTATTTAGGAGTCCTTACAATGGAGTCCTTTAATTAGTGTCCTAGTTGAGTCTAAGTATCAGATAGAACTCTTTATTTGTCGAGTCCGATTAGGAAATCCTTCATGTAAAGGCTATAAATAGAGCCATTGTATGTGTTATTTTGAGAAAGAATAAGGTGAAGAATGAGGGAGAAGAGAAGATGGAAGCCACGATTTAGTTGTGGAGGCTCAGATTGAACTTGTGAGCACTCCTCAAAATAACTTCACTATATATAGGCTAATTTACAAGTCTATTCTATATAGGAAAGCATCAACCAATTTCGATTGGTATAAAACTCTTAATTACCGCCTCTTTTTCCTCTCGATGGTTCCGTCCTTTCCCATTGCCCTTTCCTAACACTCCCCCTTGCTGGAGCATATATTTACTCTTGCCCGCTGTTACAAATATAGGTAACTCTTGTATTCCCTGAGCTTTGGTGAACAAATTTGCGAGTTGTTCTCCAGTCCTCGCATGCTTGGGGGATATTATGCCTTGTAGTAACTTCTCATGAACAAAGTGGCAATCAATTTCAATATGCTTGGTATGTTCATGAAAAACTGGATTTGATGCTGTATGAACCGCAGCTTGATTATCACATCATAACCTCTTGGTGTGTCATCAATAATTCCTAATTCTTGGAGTAATTGTTTTATCCATACCATCTCGCATGTTACCTGTGCCATGCCGATACTCGTTCTGCGCTTGATCTTGCTTCCACAATTTGTTTCTTACTTTTCCATGATACAAGATTTCCTCCACGATGTGCGAGTGTCGATCTCCTATCAATAGGTGATCCAACCCAATTAACATCGAGAATCCTTCACATTTCTTGCCCATGATTAGTGTAAGAGTCCACGTCCGGTGCTTTCTTAAGATACCTCGAATTCGTATACCGCATCCCATGTGATGTTCATGGGGCATACTTGACTCGCAACACCGATCGAAAGGCAATGTCGGTCTAGTCCGTCGGATAATTCAGCTTTCCAACAAGCCTTCGTTCTCTAGATCATCAGATGGTTCCATCTTCGGCATTAACTTTAAGTTACATTCCATGGGAGCGTCTATGGGTTTTGATCCCACGTTCTGTTTCGGGCAAATCTAGTACATACTTCCGTTGAGATAAGAAGTGCCCTTTGTTGATTGGGCAACTTCAATTCCTAGATACTTTAACTTGCCCAGTCTTTGGTCTGAAATTTCTCTTGCAAATAGGTCTTTAACCTATCAATTCTAAGTGTCATTTCTGTAATGACAATATCATCAACATAAACTACAAGAAGATTTTGCGCGTTAGAGTTTTTAAAGAATACGGGTGATCACTTTCACAACAAGTCATCCCAAATTCTATTACAACGAGTGAATCGTCCACCCATGCTCGAGGTGCTGCTGAGACCATATAATGATTTGCGGAGGCGACAAACCTTATTCTTCTCCCCCGAGCAACAAACCCGGTGGTTGCTCTATATCCTTTCTCATGCATATCTCCATGAAGGAAGGCATTCTTCACATCCAATCAAGCAAGGGCCCCGGTGGTAGCGGTAGAGAGATTAAATGCGGATGGAGTAGCTTGGCAACGGAAAAAGTATCAACATAATTTCGCCATAAACTTGAGCATGCCCTGGCACGAGATGAGCTTTCGGCGAGCTAAAGAACCATTAGGATTAACTTTCCCGTGAATATCCACCTCCCCAATGGCTTTTTTTCCCGGGGGTAAAGGCACAAATCCCAAGTCCGGTTGTCCTCTAGGCTTGTAATTCTTCGTTCATTGCACCGACCCACCCAAGATTAGACAAGGCTTCAAGAACATTCTTAGGAATAGGATAAGTCTCTATAGTAAATGGCGAGAGAATTTAGGTGATAAAGTATAATATGAAATAAAGTTAGAGATGGGATCCGAACACAGAGCGAGTACCCTTCCGAAGAGCAACTGGAATATCAAGGTCGGTTTGGCGCGTCCGCGGGATCACGGCGGTTGGCACAAGGTAGAGCCGTGGTGCGGGGGGAGCCGGTGGTTTTGGCGGCGCTTGTATACTTTGGTGATGTCCGGCGGGGGTGGAGGTGAAGGAGCTGCCTCGTGGAAACACACTTTGAAAAATACATAGATCATCATTTAGGTCAATTAAACTATGAGATTCGGTAGAAAAGGAGTGGACTCAAAAATGCACATCTGCGAACAAAATATCTTCGTAGTCGAAGAATAACAACGATATCCCTTTGAGTGCGAGGTACCAATACACTTAAGTTAGTGCCGGGTCAAGTTTAGAGATCCCTGGGCAATGATTACGAATGTAACATACACAACCAAATATGCAAGGAGGCAAAGTAAATAAGGGAGATGAAGGAAATAAGAGAGAATGAGGAATGCCACCTTTTAAGACAGATGAAGGCATCCTGTTAATAAGATAACAAGCAGTTGAAACTGCATCAGCCCAAAAGGATTTAGGAACCTTCATCTCAAATAAGAGAGAATGGATGACCTCCAATAAGTGTCTATTTTTTCTTTCTGCAACCCCATTTTGTTGAGGAGTATCAGCACATGAGGATTGGTGAAGAATCCCATTAGAAGCCATTAATTTACAAAAAGGATCAGAGAAATATTCTTTGGCATTATCGCTTTGAAAAGTACGAATAGGAACACCAAATTGAGTACGAATTTCAATAACAAAATTGCAAAATATGTTAAATAATTCTGAACGATTTTTCATTAAATAAAGCCAAGTGACTCTTGAAAAGTCATCCACAAATGTAACAAAGTATCTGTAACCTGAAGTAGAACTAACAGGACAGGGTCCCCACACATCAGAATGAACTAGAGAGAAAGGGTGATATGATCTGTTATTTATACGAGGAGGAAAACTCACACGATGAAGTTTTCCAAATTGACAAGACTCACAGTCCAACTTAGATAGCGAATGAAACGTTTATCTACCAATTTTAGGTTTTCCAAAGAGGGATGCCCTAACCAACAATGTATTTGATGGGGGATGGAAATACTAGAACAAGCAGTAGAGGATATCTCCTCGAATAGATACAACCCCCCAAACATACGGCCTCTACCAAGCATCTTCTTCGTCGTAAGATCCTGAAATAAACAATATCCAGGAAAGATTTTCACCAAACAATTATTAGTGGAGGTAAATTTATGAACATATAATAAGTTAAATGGCAAATTCGGTACGTAAAGAACTGAGGGTAGGGTAATGGATGGAGTGAGTTGAACTGTACTCACTCCTTTAACATTGATATGAGAGCCATCAGCAAGTGTAACCAAAGAGGATGATGGAACAAAAGAGGAAAATATACCTGTAGCCCCGGTCATATGATCAGAAGCTCCTGAATTAATGATCCTATGTGGTTGAAAGGCAAGCAGTAGCATTACCTGTCTGAACAAGGGTGGCAGCGGCTGATTGTGGTTGAGTGGGCTGAAACTGAGTGAAACGAATATAATCTGCCTTAGTCATCTTTACAGTCTTACCCTCAGGATGAACGGTAGTAGTTGGAGATGCTGATTCAGAGGTGATGATTGCATTCGCCATGTGTGGGGGCTTTCCATGAATCTTCCAACAATATCGTTGAATATGTCCTGGACGACCACAATGATGACAAGTCTTAACTTGTCCTGTACTATCAGTAGAGTTGTGTGAACCTAGATATTTTCTAGTATTATTTCCTCGAGTTCGTCCTATATTATGTCCACCAGGGTTCATGTCCTCCGAAGTGCCTCGAGAAACTGTTGTCAAAGCTGAATTTTCTGTAGAGTTATTGGTACTCTCCCTTGCAACGCGAAGAACTATTGAAAATGTGTCAGCTAACGTGGGTACATGATCACTACCAAGAATTTGTGCTCTAACTGCCTCAAACTCCTTTCCAAGACCTCCCAAGAAACCCATAACAGCTAATTGCTCTCTTTGATTTTTCATAGTTTTGATATCAGAGGAGATAGGTAGAATAGAGTTTAGTTCTTCATACATTCTTTTAAAATCTGCAAAATATTGGGTAATATCTCTACCTTTCCTATCTACTCGATAAAATTCCTGGGACAATTTGTAGATTCTAGCCAAATTATTTTGACCAGAATACAACACATTCAAATACTCCCATAATTCCTTCACAATTTGTAAGTGAGTAACCAAATCTATAATATTATTGGCCAAGGAATTAAACATCTGCCCAAGTATTTGTGCATCAACAATTGCCCAAGTATCATCATCTTTAGGTACAGTCTTAGTCAAATGATCTATTTGTCCCCGTCTAGTAAGAACAATTTTAACTATAGCCCTCCATTGGTGGAAATTTGATACACCCTCCAATTTCTTCTCAGTTAACCGATGAGAGGATGAAGAAATAATTTCAGTCATGGTATTTTTACTTGAAGTTTCTCGCATATCCAACACAATTAAAATCAAATCCCAGAAATCAGAAATCAGAATTAGAATCAGAATTATTCCCAAATTAATCCTAGAATCAGATTAATCTCATAACCATAAATAAACCAACTTGAACCACTTTAACCAACTGAACCAAAAAACAAGTTAAAACCAATCGGACTTGGACACCGCAGGTTACTCTTTTCTTTCTCGAAGACTCTCTCACTCTCTCTTTCTGATCTAAAGCAATGATTGAAAACGAAAAATCACAGTACCAGTTTCTAATCTAAAGCAGCGTCGCAGGTCACTCTTCTCTTTTTCTCTCACTCTCTCTCTCTCTTTGATCTAAAATAGCGTCGAAAGCGAAAAATCACAGCACCAGCGACTACTCCGGCGGCTGCTTCTTCTCCAAAGAATGGTTGTTCTCTCAACTCTAAACAGATCGAGAGTGAGGAGGACTACAGACACTCTTCCTTAGCCCCAAATCACAAAACGAAAAATATCTCAAACAAGCGCAGTTTATTCGTACCTGAAAAAAAATGCAGATCTGACACCAACAAGTGTCAGCGTAAGGTGTTGCATCAATCTTCAAATAAAGTCACCAACAAGTGCAGCGTAAGGTGCTGCATCCCTTTAATTTCTGGAAATGACTCTCACACCAGGTATAATTTCTTTCCCTTCTATAGAATCAACTGTTTGTACTAGTAATTCTTAGAATCGAAAGGAATAAGAGGACCTACAGCTCTGATACCATGTTATTTTGAGAAAGAATAAGGTGAAGAATGAGGGAGAAGAGAAGATGGAAGCCACGATTTAGTTGTGGAGGCTCAGATTGAACTAGTGAGCACTCCTCAAAATAACTTCACTATATATAGGCTAATTTACAAGTCTATTCTATATAGGAAAGCATCAACCAATTTTGATTGGTATAAAACTCTTAATTACCGCCTCTTTTTCCTATTGAGAGTTAGTGCAAGCTCTTGATGGTTCTGTCCTTTCCCAAATTGCCCTTTCCTAACAGTATGTAAACAAGCCAAGTTGATGATTAATAAAATTGAGATTAGAAGTATATTGAGGAGTGGAGTCATGGGTTCTTCCCTAGGAGGAAAAGCCTGCAATTGTGTGTGATTGCTTTCAAAATTCTGCAGAATTCGAGTTCCTCAAGCCCCCTTCTTCATCGACAGCAAGAACAAACCTACTCCATCCCTAACCTTCCCCTTCTTTCTTCCACTTGAAGTCCCTCCCCCAACCCCAAAGTCTAATCCTGCTCCACAGCCCCTCCCCCCCTTCCCCAACCCTGCGGCACCCTTCCCCCACCAGTTACTACCCCATTCCCTATCTTCCTTCCATTCCCCAGCCCCTTCTCTTATAATTCTGCTCCTCCTCCTTTTGTTCCTTGCATAAGGGTCCCTAGATTTCTAAAACCCATAAATTTTCCCAAACCCAAACCCTAGATCTGCCTAACCCCTCACTCAAACCCTACCCCCTTTAGAAAACAAATTCCTCTTCCCCTTCCCCTTCCTACCTTTGATCCCCTATGACAGCCCTATCCTTCACCTTAAACCACAATGAATTCTAGTTTTCCCTTTTCTCTTGAAACCTTAGAAATCCTAATCTTAGTGTCATTCATATTTTACAACCCCAACCCCCCCCACCCCCAAATGCCAACCCCATTCTACTTTAGGATCATCTCCCCCTCCCCTACCTTCAACCCCAATCCTAACCCTAGCCTCCCCCTTAGTAACCCTTGAATTTGGGAAACTTTAATTAATTGAACCCTAGAATTCTGAATTGTACCTAAACAGTAAATTTGAAAAAATCTGGTTTAATTCTACCAAAACCCTAACTGTAAACCTAATGGCTGAATCCTATACCCCTTCCCTATCAACCCTAAATCCCCCTAGACCTCTAGAAACTCTAGCCATAGGGTTTAGAAGTCATAATTTCCTAATTGCAGGCTGTAATTAGCCCTAATCGGCTGCTGTCCACCCTTGGATTGCCCTAGAAGACCTAATTGTGGGGTGTTTAAAGCCCTAATTTTCTGCTAGTTCACTTGGATTGATTCTGAAAACTGGCCCTCAATTTGGGGTTACATAAACTTCTTCATCTGATATCAAAATCCCACAAAACAAGTTGCATTAGAATTAGAACTCGATGATCTACAATTTCCATGATGAGAGTTTCACCCAGATCTATTGGTAAATTTTTTTTTTCTTTTTGGGTTTCTCGTTCCTTTTTTTTTTTTTTTGGGGGGGGGTTGGGTACAAAAAACGGGGTCAGACGCACAAAATCACCCTAAACACACTGCCACCATGCGTACATTTTTTTTTTGTTGCAACTTCTGATGCATCAAGCCTTCACCCGCTACTTTGGACCTCTACTGAAATTGTATAAGGAGTCCTTGTAACTCTAAAAAATGACCTAAAAAAGGTACACAAGGTGTCCTACGAGCCTAGTTGACCTCTTAACTCTACAAAATGACCAAACTGCCCCTATCACTCTGTAGTTTGCTGTTTGACCATTCCAACTCATCAAAATCAACTGCCATGTTATCGATATGATTGTTAATATTACCAACAGTGATAACAACTCTGTAGGGCTCTAAGTGCCTAACACTTGCCTCTGGTAGCAGGATCCCAAGTTTATTCAGTAAAAGAATCCCTCAAAATCACAGAATTTGGGAAATCATTCTTGCTTCTTCCCAATCTGATTTTCAGGGTTTCAACCATTATGTTCAAAATGGTGCCTAAGCCTGTTGTAGTTTTCGCCTTTGGTTTTTATCCCTCCAAATCCCTTGCGCCACATAGCTTCCTTCTCAATACAATTTTGACAGATTCTGGGTGATTCCATTCTGATCTCAAAAAGTCGAGAGGAACTGATCCTGCCTCTGATTCTGTTCTCATGTAACTAGTATGGCTGGCATCCTTCACTGGAGTATGTTGCTATGTATCCTTAGAAATGACTAACAATTTATGTATGTGATTAGTTTTAGTTTTGACATATTAGTTGCAAGATAATTTTTTTTCTTCAATATTTAATACTTCTGAAATGATGAGGACCTTTATTCATCTATTTTGTGTTTCTTATACTTGTTTTCCATGTGCTAAACAGACATCAAAAAGAAGATGCTCTTAACTTTCGGGTGACAAAAGCTAATGAAGTCAGTGAAATTGAGAAGGTATGGTGCTTCAGTTCCAGATTTTTTTTATTTGTTGCTGTTATTAGAAAACTCTTGTAGGACTACTTGAAACCAGTCAATTAAGTCTCCGTTGAGCTTTCCTTTCCAAATGTGCTATTGAAAAATGGATTTGATGAGAGAATGTCTCTATGCCATCACAATTGGTATTTAACTTGCTATCATTTTCCATTTGAGATACATGGTGGCATGGTTAAGGTGGCAAGGCGGCAATTCAACCAAAGCGGTTGGGGCTTCGCCTAGGCGGCAATAAGGCAACCACAACAGTTTGGTCAAAATTTTTCAATACAATTACTTTCTATAAAAAGCTGAACAAACGTTTAGTACACATTCATCCAAAAAAAAAATGCAAACATAAGTTCATCTCATCAAGCATCATAACAGTGACTATGTATTATATCAAATTGAAAGTGTGAAAATGAAAGTAGTAATTTTACATTTTTAATTACTTCTATAATAGTGTGATGCCAAATAAGTGCCTTGTGCATAGACCCAACGAGCATTCAACAAATGACCTCACTCCTCATTTGACCCTATCAGTCAATACTCAACACTGAACTTAATATATGACATAGATAAAGTTTATTAATCCCAAAGTAAACTAAACTAAAATGTCAAAGTTAGTAACTAGTAATCCTTCAACTTAAAACTTAAAAAGTCTTAAACAACCGAATACTTAAAGAAAGAAAAGTCAAAAGAGCAAGTCCATTGCTAACTTCCAAGTTCCAAAACCAAATGCTAATTGTTCAGTTCACAAATCGCAACTTCAATTCCAATCCCGTTAACGCCAAATCATCATTTTCTTCCACCTCTTGCTGTCTTGTAGGATTCATTGGTCGCATGGCATAGTCATCCTCATCATGAAGATCATCATGCACATCTAGCATCACTGGTTGATCTTGTTCTTCATCATTTGAAGACTCCTCACCCCCAACCATATTCCTATTAGTATTATGCCATTGATAGGTAGCAAGGTTAGGTGCAGGTTGTGCAACTGCAGCCACTCCACTAGTTGACCCTTCTTGTCTCCTTAGTCTGTTATGCCCGTGGAATGAAGAACTTGCTCCAGTTGCCATTGATACCGTTCTCCAAGTGAGGTCATCTTCTGGATGAACTAATCATGGCTCGAGAGCGAGATCTTGCCACCTTGAAAAGTCGAGATCTCGACCATCTCGGCGAGATCTCGGTCTAGATATGCGATTTTTTGGCGTCAAGTCGGTGGCCCATCTTGGTGGGTTTTAGGATCCCAATTGCGCTGAAACATGATATTTAGCCTATTTTAGGCATTTTGAACACATTTGTGGCCTTGGATTTGTTAGAAAACAACCGTAAGTATGATTTCTAAGTCTACCCATAATGTGAAACCAAAATGTAGTAGGATTAGGGAATGCAAGGTTACATAACATGTAATATAGAACCTTGAAGGCATATAAATAAAAAGCAAGTGTATCAAATGCATCAAATTACCTAATTATCATCAAAATTCCATCCATATGAGTTTGAAAATCTCAATTTTCAAGAGTAAAATAATAAATTTATACAACCATTAGAAGTTCTATATAAGTCATTAAGTCATAAGTTCATAAAACAAACAGAGAATGATTGATCTTTCTTCGATGTTGTAGACGTGCTAAGAGTAATTGCAAGTGAACATCCAGCTGTAATTGGCAAAAAAAAAGGGGCAAAAATTGAGAGTTCCAGCGAGATATGGCAAGATCTCGAGTGAGATATCCCAACTCTCTGCTCTCGATATCCATCTCGTCTCACTTCTTTGAAAAAGCGAGATATCTCACGATATTTCCCACCATGGAATTTATACATCATCAAACTGACCAGTCATCCACTCACTAGTCCAATCTAACTCCTCAGGCACTAGTGGGTTATAATTTATACCTTGTTCCCTCCTTTCTTGGAACCTTCTTTGGAGACCCCGGTTAAATTGAATTGAAACAAGATCTTTTAAACGTTGATGCTCTAAGCGGTTCCTCTTTCTTGGTGTGAATCTGAAAAATAATATGCAAATAAAAATAATATAAGTATTTTAAGCATATTTTTTCAAAAAATTATACAAAACGAAAAAATATAAAATATTGTTTTGAAGTACTCACAAAGTCAAATGTACTCCAATCCAATTGCGCTCACAACTAGAAGAATGGCAGATGAGCAACAAAGCCCAAGTTACGCACTGCAATGCTTGTAAGTTCACGAGTAGAGGTTCCATGTATTCACCACCGATCCACTATAATATATTTAAGGAAGGAAGAAAAGAAAAAAGGAAGGTTATAAAAAATCAACAACTGAACCTATAGATTAAAATGTTATAAACTAAAAAACACAAGTACTCACTAGGAGACAGTTTTTCCCTCTAGTCTAATTGCCACCTCTTTTCCCAAAATTCAATCTAGGTAGAGTATAGGCAGTTGTCTACACAATGATCTTATCTTGTGAGGCTGCATCACGCACCAACTTGACAAGAACATCTTTGAAGGCATCATTTGCTCTATCCTTCAAAGGGGGATAGAGATTGAGACCTGTACTTGAACTAGATTCTAAATCCACTGGACAAGCCTTAAAGAACTTGCCTGGATTTAGGAAAAATGTGGCTAAGTATATAGGCCGCTCCATTTGATTTGTCCAACGCCTCTCAATGATCTTGATGATCTTCTTCCATTTTCTTTCTACCCCCTTAAAATTTGTTATGATGCTCTTCTTTGCCTCTTCCATTGCTAAATATACCTCAGGCATTGCAGGCCTCTCATTACCATCTGCTATCCTCAACACTTGAAGAAGAGGTAATGATGCCCTTAAACAATCTTGCAGAGCATTCCAAACTGTACAACAAGGATGATTTTGACAACTTGCTTCTGCGCTTCAACTATGATAACTTAGAAGAATCCCACTCATCACGGAGGAATAGTTGCCTCAAAGCATCCATATGCTTCAGTAGGCTCTGCAGTGTCAAAAATAAAGATGCAAATCTGGTGTCAGCGGGCCTCACTAAATCCACTCCTCCTATCTTTACCCTCATAGCTTCAAGTACATGAGCATGCCTATGAATGAAGCTCGTAATTTTTCTTGCGTTTACAATGAAGGACTTGTATGACTTTATATTCCCTATCTCCTCCATAATAAGATCTATGCAATGAGCTGCACATGGAGTCCAAAACAATTTCTTTCTTTTCTCCATCAACTATATACAAGCAGCAGCATAGTTGGCAGCATTATCAATTACCACTTGGATGACATTCTCCTCCCCATTATCTTCCACCTTACCATCAATTAGCTGAAATAGGAAATTAGCACCATGTATTTCACTAGATGCATCAACAGATCCTAAGAAAAAAGTCCCTTCTAGACAATTGACAAGAAAATTTGTCAAATGTCTTCCTTTCTTGTCTGTCCATCCATCAAACATTAGAGTGCAGCCATGCATCCTCCAATAAGTCCGATATTGCTGCTTCAAATCATCAACTTTTTCCGTCTCAGACTTCAATAGGGGAACTCTGAAATCATTATAAGGGGGCTTGAAACCTGGCCCGTATTGACCAATTGCCTCAGTCATGACCTCAAAACTCTGCAACTTAAATGCATTGAAGGGAATACCGCTTTCATAAACCCAGGTAGCAATGTAAGCTCGGAGTCTATTTATTTCTTCCTTGGATCTTGTGCGGTCTCTAGGGTTGTTTGATAAGGACCCCTCTGTGCAACCACATCCTCTAGAGTCTGCCTTACATGAGCATCGATAAGTTTGATTTAATTTTTTAGAAATGACAAGTCTTTTTTTGTTTTTTTTTTGGGGGAAGCTGTCCCTGAGTTTGGAAATTCAGTTGACCCCCCCCCCCCCCCGGCAAGATCAGACTCCACAATTGTAGCTGTACCCTCTTCAAGCTCTTCTTCTTCTTCATCCCCATTTCCACCATCAGCCAAGTCATCTAAACTTCCAATTCTCCTCTTATTTTTCTGTAGTGCTGCTCTCATCTCTGCTACAATTGTTGCAGTGGTTTTTGTGCATTTGCCTATATCACAATAACCAGCAACTAAGTGTTTCTTCAACCTCTTAATTCCAGCCTTGCTATCCTTCCCACAAAGAATGCACCTCACGGTATACTTATCTTCCAAATAAGGCCAATAGCCATATTTCCATCCAGGATCTTTTAGCGGATCATATGCCACAGCACTACTACCTATACCCCCACCATGACTCACCTCCAACAGTTTGCTGGTGTAGTGTTATCGCTAGCCATATAAGCCTACAACAATTCAAAAATACCCTTAAGTATGATGCAGCAATTAAGTGACCTCATAAAGCAAATGAGAAGAGAGGAAAAAATCAATAAACTAGAACAATTAACAGAATTAAGCAAATATTCTGATTGTTAGATTCTGGACTCTGTAGTAACTTAATATTCAATATAGGCTTCTAACACTTTAGACATATACTGATTTACTAATTAGTAATTTGTTACCAAGTAGTAAGTAAGCTAGCATGTATTAAATAAATTTAAATGGAAATTAACAGGTTGCTCAAATTCAGACCGTAAACAGAGGAATGTATATGTTCAAGCTTTCAGTTTAGAGATTTGATGTAAAGAAAGAAAGAAAAAAAAAAGAGTGAAGACATGAGCCATTTAGTGAAGGCAAGTTTGCAGCTCAGTTACTCAGTAGAAAAGAAAGGAGTGCCTACCTTCGCCTGAGGCTGAGAAAACGTTGGAGAATTTAGAAGAAAACGTCAGAGAACTCAGAAGACTTGCGATATTTGTAACATAGTTTCTTAGGGGGGGGGAGAAACAGAGTAAAGATCAAACGAGTGCTGCCTACCTTCGCCTGAGGCTGAGAAGACATCGAAGAACTGAGAATACAACGTTGGAGAATTGAGAAGACCTGCAATAGTTTTAGGGGGGGGGGGAAGGAGAAAAAAAGACATGAGTAATTCTTGCGAACTGAGTCGCTAGAGAAACAACAAACAAAAAAGTCGTCAGAGAATGAGTCGCCGGAGCCCACCAAACAGCATTGCTTCTCCTCTCTTCTCCTTCCTGTGCTACTTCTCCACGCTTCTCCTTTGTGGGCTGTTTTAGGGATTTAGTGATTTACGACTGTTGGTGTAAATGTGTAATTCTTGGGTGTCTTTTGGTTTTTTTCCCCCTCCCCCCCTCACTTGATGATCCGATGTAGGTGCGTATCTTGTTTCACTTTATAGTAGTACCTAATCTTGTGTTTATTAGAATCTTAGATTTAATTTGAGCTGTCCATATGGTATTAAGGTGTTAAAAAAATATATCACCTTACAGCAGCACCTAATCTTGTGTTCAATCTGAGTTGTCCATATGATATCAAGGTGTTAAAGAAATATATATGTATTTATATACTAGTAAAAATCGCACGTGCAAATGCACGTAGAAATATATGGGGAAAAATTAAAAGAAAAAGAATTCAAGCAATTGTAAATTTGAAAAAACAAATGAAAAGACAATCATATTAAACATCATTTTATTTTATGAATTTCAAAGTCATTAATTGATATCCTATGAGTTCTAAAGTCTTGGAGACCACCCGTACATCAGTGGACATTTGCTTCCTTAACTGTTAACTGGATGCTACTAAGTGAAAGGTGGCTTGTGTCCAATGGTAAATACCAAGGAAGAGGTGAATCCACGGCAAACTCCTTCTCCCACACAATCTTTTGGTTCGAAAAGGGCCATACATCAGTCAAATCGTCTACCTTATTCAACATTAAATGAAAATACTGATTAATAGCAAATCGACTGTGATAGTCACCTGAAATCCGGCAAGTTTGAGTGCTTCAAGGCATTGTCTTGATGACCACTTGCCCGCAAGGCCATTACCAACTGCATTTTTCTTTCTATATCAATAAACATATGTTAGCATAATTAAGCAAGCAAATTGATTGGAAACAAATGCAATTAACTGTGTATCTTTCAGTACATCACCTTGATTCTCTGGTGTTCTAGGTTGTTGGGATCAAGAAAATTAGTCAACCACAACATGTAAGCAACAAAACACTGACCTAGCTTTAAAACTCTGTAGCCTCTTTGTAGCATTCAAGCTATTCCACCGGGAATAGAAGAAATAGAGTGTGAATTAGAAGATGGAAATCCTTACATTGAACCAAGATGATTACTGTGAAAAGTAAGAACTATCTTCTCCGAAAGATTTACCATATCCAATTGCATATAGTGCATCATAAGTGGTCAGGAAATGGGTTTACCCAAAAAAAAAAAAGGGTCAGGAAATGACATTTTCATGAAGTCAGCCGAAATCGCCATATAACAATGATCATTATTAGTTAGGACATTAGGATTGATAGAGTGAAGGGGTGCAACACAAGGACTTTAAACTTTAGCTTTATGGAGTTTGCCCATGGCATAGAAAATTTTTCCAGCAAACTTTCAAGCTAAAAACCAATGATCTTGTGTCAAGCAATGAGAAGAAGCAAAACCATTATTTATTCTTGTTTTTCCTATCAATTTACTCGTGTCTTTTTTTTTTCTTTTCTTTTTTTTAAAAGACAACTAAGTTCTGTAATCCATAATTTAAAATTTTTCTTCTTTTAGATCTTTCTCTCTGGGAGTCTGGCCTGTGCCCGGCTCCCCATATGTCCAAGCTTTCCAAACTCAAGAGGGTATCTTTTCTTGGATCATGTTGGTCAATTTCAGAGGGCCATGAACAGTAGAAACGTTTTACTTTGACAAATTCATCAAAGATTGTCTCTTTCATTTGTTTATAAAAGAATATGCTTTCTATGATTCTCTCCTCTCATCACTTAGTCATTCAACATCTGCACAAGAGGAAAACCTATAGACAAGGCTGCAGGTGGTGATGGCTAATGATTGCAAAGAAGTTCTTGAGATGGGGAAGAAAATTGGGAGAAATGAAGACGAAGAAGCCAAGCATAATCATGTTATCAAGATAAGTGACTATGATTTAAATGAGGGTCGATTAGCTACTATGCAGCAATGGATCTCAGAACCACCAAAATTATTGAAGATCTCCGCCGGCTGGAGTTCTTGTTCCATCTTCGAGTCCTTCCAGAGGTTTATAGAAATGAATGGGCGAGTTTATGAACCTCACGTCCTTTCCATCGGCCCCTACCACTGTGGTAAACCTCACTTGAAAATGATCGAAAAGCATAAATGGCACTTTCTTGGTTCCCATCTTTCTCGAACTCGATCCAAAAGTCTTAGCTTCGAAGATTATATGAGAGAAGCAAAGAGATTAGAGGAAAGGACAAGAGCGCGTTACTCAGAAACCATTTCACTTGACTTGGATGAGTTTGCAGTCTTGTAGAGATGGTGGTGCTTGATGGCTGCTTCATCATTGAGATCTTTCGTATTTCTAGGAATTTGGTGACTCTAGACCCAGATGATCCAATCTTATCTACGGTTTGGCTTTTCAGTTTTTTGTCAAGGGATTTCCTTGAGCTTGAGAATCAACTCCCCTTCTTTGTCCTTCAATCCTTATTCAACCTATCCAAAATGCCAAAAGAAGAAGAAGACCACAACACAAGTGTTTGTTCTCCTTGGCTGTTTTGGCTTTGGGCTTCCTCAACCATGCTACTCTTGAGAGACCTCCTGAAGTGATTCAAAGTTTCCGAAACTACCAACCAAAACATCTGCTTGACTTGCTCAGATCCACCTTCACAAAGCTGGCTCCAGAAGAACCACGGAAAGGAAAACCCGCAACCCAAGTGGTCGAAACTGTTACCAAGCTTCATGTTGCAGGGATCACCTTCAAGCAAGGGAAAGGCAACAATTTTCTTGACGTGAAATTTAGGAATGGAGTTCTTGAAATGCCAGCCATCACCATTGACAACTTTGCAAGCTCTTTCTTTGCAAACACCATGGCTTACAAGCAATGCTGTAGACATTATTCCAATCACATTACCTCATACGCCACCTTAATGGATTGTCTCATCAACACCTACAAGGATGTGAACGTAAGCTGTAGACATTATTCCAATCACATTACCTCATACGCCACCTTAATGGATTGTCTCATCAACACCTACAAGGATGTGAACGTAAGCTGTAGACATTATTCCAATCACATTACCTCTTATGCCACCTTAATGGATTGTCTCATCAACACCTACAAGGATGTGGAGTTTCTTTGTGATGCAAACATCATAGAGAATTACTTTGGCATAGAAGGAGATATTGCTCAACTCTTGAATAATCTGGGTAAAGAAACAACTTTTGATATTGAGAGATGATAGAACCTCTCTGTAACTTCATTAATCCATACCAAAAACTGAACCAAATACTCTTCTAGTTGCTGAATGCAATTCGATGTTAACAGTAACAGTATAGTTTAAATAGAACAACCAAGAACAGTAGCTGTATTCCTTTAGTAATATCTGAATTGACAATACTAGGAATACAAGTTGATTCTACTATCTACTACTTAAACTGAAATAAATAACAAGGTAAAAGACTCAACAGATAACCAGAATAACTCCCACAGAACCGAGCTCCTCTGAGAGGTCTTCCCTCTCCCACAAGCCTCGCTTGTTCCTTCTCCTTTCTTCCCCCCCCTCTCCTTACTCCTTGTTCCTCTCCTTACATACCCTAATTGTTCTAACAAACTCTTACATGCCTTCCCAATCATCCCTTGCCACGTGGCTTGTCTCTTCTGCGCAAGCACTGCTGAGAGCAGAGTAATGATTGTTATCCAATAGAATGTCGCCAGCTGTCCCTTCATTGTTTTTGTCTTCTTCAGCCCCCGGGAGTGATAGTATTCTCTTCCCTTTATTTTTACGCTTGTACACCTTAGTTATGAGGGGTCTATCAACACTCCCTCCCTTAAGTTTCACCTTGTCCTCAAGGTGAAAATCAGGAAATTGGTTATGCACTTCAAAAAAAATCTTCCCAAGTATTCTCACAGCTGGGTAGTTGCTTCCATTGAATTAGGACTTCAAGTGTGCCTTGGGTGGAGTAGCGGATGTCTAATAATTCCTCCGGGATTAGTTGAAGTTCCCCATCATCTGCTAGGCATGGTGGCAGCGGCTGAGGAGTAATGTTACTGCCCACCACTTTCTTGAGCTGAGAGACATGAAAAACTGGATGTACTTTGGAGTTTGGTGGAAGAGTGAGCTTGTAAGCCACGGGACCGATTTGAGCAACAACCGGATAGGGGCCGTAATAACGATGGCTAAGTTTCTCATTGGGGCGTTTGGCTAACTTCTTGAATCGGTACGGCTGAAGCTTGAGAAAGGCTTCCTCTCCCACTTGGAAAGTGACAGTCCTTCGATGTTGATTTGCATGATAGCGCATACGGTCTTGAGCCACACACAAATTCTTCTTCAACTCATCGATAATATGATCTCGTGCGCGTAAATAGGTGTCAACTTCTTCCACCTTGGAGTGATGGCCCTCCCATTTAAGTAAGGGTGGTGGGTCTCGGCCATAAACAATTTGAAAGGGTGTCATCTTAGTAGCTGAATGGTAAGTGGTATTGTACCAATATTCAGCCCACGACAGCCACTCGGTCCACTCCTTTGGTTGCCTAGCACAAAAACAGCGGAGATAGATCTCCAATCCCCGGTTGACAACTTCGGTTTGTCCATCTGTTTGTGGGTGATATGCACTGCTGAATTTGAGGTTGGTACCTGCCAACTTGAAGAGTTCCTTCCAAAAAAGGCTCATGAACACCCTGTCCCTATCAGACACAATCGATTTTGGAAACCCATGGAGCCTTACTATTTCTTTGCTAAAAACCCCAGCTACCTCTTTGGCTGTATAAGGATGTGTGATGGCAATGAAATGCCCATACTTCGAGAGTCTATCCACCACCACAAGTATGGTATCTCCCCCTCGGGTTTTGGGTAATCCCCCAATGAAGTCCAAACTGATATCCTCCCAAATTCGATCTGGTATGGGTAGGGGCTGAAGCAGTCCCGCTGGTTTCATGGCCTGATGTTTGCTTCTTTGACATACATCACAACTTGCCACGAATTCTCGCACCATTCGCTTCATACCGATCCAGTATGCTATTGCTGCCAGCCTTTTATAGGTGCGGAAATAGCCGGAATGACCCCCAAACGGTGTGGAATGGAGTTCAGCAAGTAATTTAGGAATCAATCTCGAATTTTCAGGAATTACCAAGCGCCCTTTATAAAAGAGTGTACCATTCTGCAAGGTATAATCTGAGAACTTAGGGGAGCCATTGAGAAGTGATTGTATCACCTTGTGATAGCGCTCCGATTGCTGGATTTCACAATCTAAACCTTCCTCCTCTTCCCATAGTGCTGCCGACAAGCTAGAGAGTCGTATTGTACCTTCCATTTGTCTTGATAATGCATCGGCTGCTTTGTTTTCACACCCGGGCCTATAAAGGACCTCAAAATCAAACCCCAAAAGCTTCATAATCCACCTCTGTTGGTCTTCAATCGACGATGAGTTGAAGTTATGGGTTGCTCCACAATCGACGAGCAATATCACTGATGTATCATTTATGTGCCCATGTAGTTTCATAGTGCGAGGAGAGTCAAAACCAGCCAACGAGTTGTGTGAGAGTTCCGCTTCAATCGCTGGTTCACCAAGAGTATCGTCACCCTCAGGGACGGCTACGACGATGTCTTCCGTTTCGCTTCTGGCCTCTCCCTTATGGAATAACATCACTCGCAACTGCTTCATCGGACATTGGTGGCCTCTAGAGTATGGACCGTCGCATCTAAAACAAAGCCCCTTGTCCATTTTCACTTTCATTTCCTCTGGTGTTAACCATTTGGATCTGTTGCTGCCGCTAGTTGCAGGGGTTGCAGAAGCACTCGCTGAAGAAGACGATGGGTTCGAGTTGGCCTGCCCTACGGTTGGTCGAGTTGCTGTGTTTGAACCGGAACCTGTGTGGTTCGTTGAACCCACTGGAATGGATCGTGCAGTTGATTGATTCACTCGGTTTACTCCAATGGATCGTTGGGCCGCAGGCTGTATCAGGGTTCTGATGGGCTGTGTCAAATTAGAACTGGGTTGGGCCACTGTTAACGCTTTAGGCCCACAAGTGGCTTGGTTTCGGGCTTCAATTGACTGTGCTAGGTCCATAATTTGGGCTAACCCATTAGGCTGGAATAACCTTAATTCTGCCCTAATCTCTGCTTTTAACCCCGATAGAAATGCTCCTTGCAACCATTCATCTTCTTTAACGCCGGCAGCGGCGACAAGAGCTTCGTATGTGCTACGATATTCGATGACGGTGTTATCCTGCCGGAGTTCCATAATCGCTTCAAGTGGTGATTTAGCTTGCGTTGATCCGAATCTCTTCCTCAGCTCTTGCTTCAACTCTGCCCATGACTGAAAAGGATTCTGGAGTTCGCGAAATTGTACCCAGCCTAACGCCGATCCCTCAAAACAAATCAGGGCGGCCTGTAACCTCTCAGCTTCCGTCAATCCTTGGAGCATAAAATACCTCTCTGCCCGAGCTGTCCACCCGTGTGGGTCATCTCCACTGAAGATGGGGAGCTCTAGATATCTGGGAAAGAAATCGCGTCGACCAACGGAGGTCGAACTCTGTTGTTCTGGTAACACGGTGTTTTCGCCCCTGTTTATGGTGATTTCAGGCGATGTTTCATCGACTTCCAGCGATTTTCCTTTTAACAGGTATGCTCTCATCTCACTTAAAAATGCTGTATTACTTTGTTCGACTCTGTCCAACTTTGAATCGATCAATACGAGCTGGTCCTACAAGTCCCTCACACTCGCCTCCACATTCTCCATTTTGGACTCCATTCGACTCTTTACCATTCCCTGGGATTAACGGGCTCTGATGCCACGATGATAGAACCTCTCTGTAACTTCATTAATCCATACCAAAAACTGAACCAAATACTCTTCTAGTTGCTGAATGCAATTCGATGTTAACAGTAACAGTATAGTTTAAATAGAACAACCAAGAACAGTAGCTGTATTCCTTTAGTAATATCTGAATTGACAATACTAGGAATACAAGTTGATTCTACTATCTACTACTTAAACTGAAATAAATAACAAGGTAAAAGACTCAACAGATAACCAGAATAACTCCCACAGAACCGAGCTCCTCTGAGAGGTCTTCCCTCTCCCACAAGCCTCGCTTGTTCCTTCTCCTTTCTTCCCCCCCTCTCCTTACTCCTTGTTCCTCTCCTTACATACCCTAATTGTTCTAACAAACTCTTACATGCCTTCCCAATCATCCCTTGCCACGTGGCTTGTCTCTTCTGCAGCACTGCTGAGAGCAGAGTAATGATTGTTATCCAATAGAATGTCGCCAGCTGTCCCTTCATTGTTTTTGTCTTCTTCAGCCCCCGGGAGTGATAGTATTCTCTTCCCTTTATTTTTACGCTTGTACACCTTAGTTATGAGGGGTCTATCAAGAGATCTTACCTCTCTTCTGTTGATGAAATAAACCACTATTACAGCAATGGGTGGCATGTTCAGTGGGCGAGCTTTAAGCACACTTACTTTGATACACCATGGTCCTTCATATACATCAATGTATAGGCATTCGTTTCTTTTAATTGATCTTTAAATTTAAATAAAATAGGAAAGCATTTAATAACTTTCTCCATTTGATCTCTAAGATCTTGGAGTCAGTGTTTGAATCTTAGTATATCATTCAAAGTTAGCAATGTAAACCTGGAAAGTAAATATTTAATGAGTAACTAATTATTAGGAAAGTATATAAGAGAAAAATAAGGAAACATAAAAAGATTTGTCATATCAAATATGATTTTGCGGAGTGACTGAGATCTTTTTACCATATAAAAAAATAAATATCTTGGAATTTTTGCCGAAATCGTGGTTATGATTTGATTTGATTTTATGTATTTAAATAAGAATAAAGATATCAAGGGTACCAAGAAAAAAAATTAATAAAAAATTAAATGACATGAAAATTAATATAAAAAATAAGATATTTGAACAAAAGTAAAGGATATAATAGTCAAGTGAAAGATTTGCGGCGAAAGAGTATTACATGCTTTTATATAATAGTATGATATATACAAAAAATTGGTCACCTTGGTCACCAACCACTCCTTTTAAGAACCTTATCTCGAACCACTGCTTTTAAAACCCTTATCTTGAACAAAAGAGGTCATTTTTCGACCTCTCTCACCAGTTGCCACTCTCTTGCTTTGTCTTGCCAAACTTTTCTAAAGCCATTGTCCGAACGTCTCAATTTTAGCCGGGTTTATTGCTGGTTTTAGTTGTTGAAACTTCATGGAGGACAATGATGTTGTTTGGCATCAAGGAGTCACCGTGGATCCACAGGGCCAAAGGATCACATGAAGCTATGAAGCTACTACGGTAGAGCCCTCAATGGAGGCAAACGCCGGTTCAAGCAACACTTGGCTGGTGGCTACTGTGATACACCCATGTGCTTTGTTCTCCCTAATCCTATGAGGAAATATATGGTACACCACCTCATGGAGTTCGAGGTGTAGCTGTCGGTATATGACGTGGTAGTAGTCGTGGGCGTGGTGGTGCTGATGTTGGAGTTGGTGGTGGAGCTAGTGCTTGATTGAACTTTTATCTCATTCCATGTTTGTCTTATGAACTAATGAGTTATGAGTTATAACTTATATAAAACTTATGATGGTTATATAATTTTATTATTCTATTCTCATTATAATTTATTATAATGCCTTCTTTTTTTTCTATATATATAGGGAATTTCTAGTCCACCCCTTGAGTTCTATAGAAATCCGTAAGTTGGGGTCTGGTTGATAAATTGGATAGCTCATATGGTGGCATCAATCTTAGAAGGTAAGACCGGGGGGGGGGGGGTAGTGCTGAAAATGTCCCTTATTATATGAATTATTGAATTATGTATAGTGAATGCCAATATGCTATGATGCGCTTTTATAATGTTGGCTATATGTTGTTTTAAATTATTAGTCTCCTTTAAAGATGGAGCAAATTCTTATTACAATGCCTTTTTTTTTTTCTTCTAGGGAATTTCCAGTCCACGCCCTGAGTTAATTTTGAAATCCATAAGGTGGGGTTTGAATGATAAATTGGATAACTCAGGGGTGTCATTAATTTTAGGGGGTAATTCATAGGGTGGTGATAAAAATGTCCCTTTTTATATGAATTGTAGAATTATGTATTTTATAGTGAATTCCAATATGCTATGATTCGCCTTTACAGATAAATGATTGAAGATCCTTTATATTATAAATTTTAAACACATCTTATACATTAAGGGGAGTTATTATTTTTGGCATGGGAAAAAATGTGCATCTTGAACAATATAGTGATCCATAAGATGGAGCAAAGTCTCATTATATTGGCTTTCTTTTTTATATAGGGAATTTTTAGTCCACCTCCTGAGTTAATATAGAAATCCATAAGGTGGGTTTTGATTGATAAATTGGATAACTCAAAGGGTGGCATTAATTTATGGGGTAAGTCAGAGGGTTGTGATCAAAATGTCCCTTTTCGTATGAATTGTAGAATTATGTATTTTATAGTGAATGCCAATATGCTATGATGCGCTTTTACAGATGAATGATTGAAGATCCTTTATATTATAAATTTTAAACGCATCTTATACATTAAAGGGAGTGTTTGTTTTTTGCATGGTAAAAAATGTGCATGTTGAACAATATAGTGATCCACAAGATGTAGCAAAGTCTCATTATATTGCTTTCCTTTTTTATATAGGGAATTTTTTCAGTCCACCCCCTGAGTTAATATAGAAATCTATAAGGTTGGTTTTGATTGATAAATTGGATAACTCAAGGGGTGGCATTAATTTTAGGGGGTAATTCAAAGGGTGGTGATAAAAATGTCCCTTTTTATATGAATTGTAGAATTATGTATTTTATAATGAATATCAATATGCTATAATGCGCTTTTACAAATGAATGATTGAAGATTCTTTACATAATAAATTTTAAATGCATCTTATACATTAAGGGGAGTTTTATTTTTGGCATGGGAAAAAATGTACATGATGTGGTCTACAATATGTGCAATTGTTGTCTTATAGTTCAACTTAAACATCTTCTTTTTTTTCTTAACTCGTCATGTTTTTAAGTAAATGGATGATTGTCGAAGACAAATCAGAATTTAATTTGTCCATTTTCTTACGACAGTAAATTAGTGGATCGCATTATTGATTATTCCGAACAATCCACCATCTAATCATTCCCAAATCCGAAATAAAGAGCAATGATATTCATATATGGTTTAGTGAAATTATTTGACCAAATTGTTCTTACCCTGACTTTTTTTTTATATAAACAAATAATTTTTCAATCGGAATTGGAATTGATGTGTCCCTCTTTTTCCACTTTTTTTTACCCAACACGATAAATTAATAGATCACATTGTTCCAATTTCCAAGTCATTGTCCATTTAATGATTCATTGATTCTGCATTCCGAAATGACTAACTATTACATACAAAATGTCAAGTTTTGATGTCCACTTTGAAGAATAAAATTTGATTTAAAAATTAAAATCAAGAAAAAAAAAAGTTATGTACAAAATGTAAAAAAAGCGGTTGTTTTAGCGTCTAGGTGGCAACAAGGCACACAAGCGCCTAAGCGGAAAAGCGGCTAAAAAACTATACGTCAACTAATTGGTTCAAAATAAGGCGGTTTTTCAACCGCCTGACAACCATGCATGGTGGTCTTATCAGTGGTAAAGTTTGAGCCTCAAATAGAGAAAGCACCTCAAGTATGACTGTATGAGTTTATGTGAAGTGGGGACAAGAACACAAGGCTCTGATTTCTCTAGGATTTTTTTATTGGTGGCTCTTGCTGACACATCCTTACAAATGTGCATTTTGAAAAACATGTATGATGAGGTGGACATTCATTAGAGAGTGGAACTAATTAATTGCTTAGACAACTGGTAAATTGATTTCAGAACACAGGTTATTGAATTTTGTTAGAAAATAAACTTTAATCAACCAAAACAGTGCAATAACAAGAAGAACTAAGAAGAAGAGAGAAGAAGAAGAATCGACAGGAATCATATAAGCTTGTGATTCCAGCTTAGTACTCCTAGAATCATAACCTCTTATTTATAGATATCAATAGTCTAGATTACAACTTGAGAAGCAATCTATCTTGCCCTCTAAAAAAGAAAATAAAAAGTACAACTTATAGACAAAATTTTCTAGTAAAACTAACTCCTAAAATCTGTCCAAAATAGAAATACTAAAAAAGGAAAGTTCTAAAATTAGTAACTAATAGAAAATAGAAATTATACTTTCTAGAAACTACCAAAACTTGTGTAGCAAGATTCCTACATTAGAAAGAGTAGCATATCTAAAAAGGAAACAAGGAATAATGGCATAACACTGTTCACAATACTGTTCACGTGAACAATAACAGCCCAAAATTCAACAAACTTAATGTAATCTTTGATTTGTCTTAGATGTGAATCTATTGAACCTCACAATACAATATTGTAGCCTCTTCAAATTGTTGAGCTACATTTAGGGTTAGAGTTAGTGATGTAACCAGAAGGACCAGCCTCTCTCTTAAGAGAAGACCCAAGAGCCAAAAGGAAGGAAGGACTGCAGCCCAAAACTATGTGGCCTTTTGCAGGAAGGCTGAACCATATGGGGGGAAATTTGGTCATTTTCCCATCCCCTTTTGAGTTCCAATTGGTCCGGTGAGATGCAGCATATTTAGGAGTTCAAATCTACTTTTACCTTTTTCATTTGAGTCCTTATCTGAGTCCCAGTCCAAGTAGGAATCCTGTTTTAAATTGGATTTTTTCTTATGTCAGGAATTTCTTTAAAAAAAAACTGCAATTATTATTTATTTAGGAGTCCTTACAATGGATTTCTTTCTTTAATTAGTTTCCTGGTTGAGTCATAGTGTGAGTGTGAGTTCTATTCCAAACATAACTCCTTGAGTCCTAACAGGAAATCCTTCGTGTAAAGGCTATAAATAGAGCCATTCATATGTAAACAAGCCAAGTTGATGATAAATAAAATTTGCATTGAAGGTGCAAGATATTGGAGTCGTGGGTTCCCTAAGAGGGGACTTGCGGCCGTGTGTGTTCATAATTTTTTGCAATTTGAAGTTCTTCAAAGCTTCCATTCCCTTCCTTGAGTAAGTACAAACAGAACCCCATCACTGCCTCTACCCTTCTTCTTTCCTCTCTTCCCATCATGGCCTTCTATTCCCCTTGCCCCTTGTGGCAACATCCCCCCCCCCCCCCCACCACCGGTAGACCCTAAGCTTACCCGAACCTGGTAGGCCCTATTCTTAAATCCTAAAACCCCTCAAAACAGCTTACTTGAACTGCATGGTTACAAAACCCTAATTTTGCTGCTGGTTTACTTGGATAGATCCTGAAGACTGGCCCTTGATTTGGGGATTACATCAGTTAGCCCCCAAATACCCAATAACTACATCAGTAACTAAAGATAGACATTAATCCTCAGGGTTTCTAGCTCTAGCCGGGATTGAGTGAAGCTTATAAGTAGACAAAGCATTGTGGAAAGTTTCATAAGATTGCAATGGCATGATTATAAGATGTGCCATCGAATGCCAAATTAGTGTGTTTCAACTTTCTAGTGGGCCAAAATAGTGAAGCTGTGCTTCAAATTTGGATCAAATGAGGACCTGGTGATGGTGAATCTCTGCTGCAGACTGGGTTGAGATTTGATAGTCAAGAGATTCAGAATAGCAACTATGCTGGAGGAATGAAGTCAGAAAATATAGGTCTCAAGGGGTTTTAGCGGACGTATGAGTGAATGGGTGGATGATTGAAAGGGAGGTGAGATGGAATGGAAGTTCTGCAGACCTGCAAAGTTTAGTGACTAGAATAAATAATGGGAATTATTAGGTTTCAGAGAGCAGCCAATCTATGAAGCAGCAGAAAGCCCAGCTTGAATAGGAAAATCAGTAGGAAATATCTCCTAGTTCAATGTCTTGGAAAATCAATAACGGCCTTTGAGGTCTCTTTGCAGGAGCAGAAGCAGGTGCAGGTCTTCAATTCAGGTAATATTGAAACAAGAGCACAGTTGAGGAAATAGAGAGTTCGCATAGATAGATTTAGCGCTTGATAGCAAGAATCCTTCAGCCTTAGGTGTTCAGTCTCAACGAGGCCCCAGTGCTTCTTATCATTGACATAGTCAGGAGAATTGCGACGGCAAAGTAATAGCTTCTTCAATAAACTTTAAAATCTTGACTAGGATCTTATAGCTTTACTAGGATCTTACAGCCTAGTACAAATATATAGAGAGAGCTTTGGGGCTTTCCCCAATTAAGTGGGGTTGGCTACATGGATCCTTTCCTTCCAAACAGCTCTATTTGAGGCCATACTGGATTCAAGGCCTAAGTCATGTATATCTTTTCTCACAACTTATAAGGTTATTTTAGGTCTGCCCTAGCTCTTTTAGGTCATTCAATTTGGATTAAATCTCTCCTCTGTATGGAGGCATTTAAAAGCCTCTGCTAAAATAGCCATGCCACCGCAACCTACTTTCCTGTAGCTTATCATTCATCGGAGCTGCTCCCAAACCAACTCTATTATTTCCATTCCTTGCTTTATTCTTCCTAGTTTTGCCACTCATCCATTTCAACATCCTCATCAACCTGGGGATCTTATCTCGAATGAAAGTTTTTGTATAGCATAACAAATCTTAATTACCATATACAGGCAGTTGGTTGAATTAGAATTAATCAGTTCAACTGAACATAATTATTTTAGTGATAAGTTTCTGTATTTATGCATAAAATGATGGATAGAATTCTTCGTTTAAAGTGAATTCTTATGGTTGGTAATGGGTTTAGATTGTCTTGAAGATGTATTAACTTGTAGGTTACTTGATTCAACAGATGTTAGGGCTATTGCTTTATTGTATTTCATGGTAATGGGCTATCTGAGCTTCTGAGAATGTATCATTGGATTGTGTTGCAATTATTACTGTCTTAGAGGAAAGTTAAGGTTAGACTTTATTCTTTCTGGCCCTTTTCCAGGAATTAGGAGCTGAGATTTCTGCACTTGAGAAGCAAAGGGATGAACTTGAAGCTGAATTGAAGAAGGTATGTAGATTCTGCTCTCCTCTTTTTTTCTGTTCCACATTGAGTATAAGACTGGTATTATTCAATCTGATCCTTTGTGGACCTTTCTAGTTGTATTAGCTGGAGTTGTTCTCTTAAATGCTTTCAACTATGACAATTGACTAGGCCTCTCATCAAAACAGATTTGATTCCGTTAGTTTTATCTGCATATGATATTATACAGCATGGATGCCAGGGTAGAATATCTATAGGATTTTATAATGTGCTGTCCGAGGGGTATATTTGTAACTTGTACTGCTTACTATAAATAAAGGGGGCAGTATTACACTGACAACAAGCTCGGTTTCGCAAGTTCTTCATACTGAATCAGAGCAGTTGTTTTTTTGGGCTTATTAATGCATAGAGCACAAGCATGCTGCCACTGTCATAGGTCCTTCTTTGCACTAATGGCCACTTCTGCCACCATCCGCACCTTTTGCCTCCTTTCTCCTCCCCCAACCGTAAACACCACCTATCCATTTTACCTCTTCCCTAGTGTCTCCACCAAGGTTTTAAATTTCACAAAATCTTGGCAAAATTTTGCCGAGACTTCAGTGTCAAAATGATGGTTGGACTAAGAAGTTTGAAATTCCACCTATACATTTTACCTCTTCCCTATTGTTAACCAGCTCATTACTGCACCATCTGTACTTGTGGACCCAGAGGGTACAGATTTACTGCCTTAGAAGTGAGAGATACAGTGTAAGCCTAGGAATAGATGAGAAAGGGAGAGGAAATGGGATAAATCAGCCACATAGTTTGCGAAGACACCATTGCCTTATGTATGCATCTTTTCATTTTATAATAACTGAAGTTGTCTTTTGTAGACTGATCCCGTACAGGTGAATGCGTTATAGGTTGGTTATAACCAAGGTTAATATATTGCTTTTTTTTTTTTTCAGATCAAAATATCCAAGATATGAAATTTCTCAGCGGAAATCTAAAATTTTAGCCAAAATTTGGTCTTTTTTTTCTACATAGGTCCTGGTCTCAGTGGGTATTAGGCAACATGCAAGCCCTATTTTAGGCCATATGAATGAAGTTAAAAGGATCATATTTCAGTAATGGTTACTTCAATTTGTGCTATTTGCACCCTTGATTAGCAATTAGCAATAGATGGTGGAAGAATTATATGGTCACCTGTAAGCAATTTTTGACGTACTGGTTGAGGTCCTCTATCAGAGAAGTTGAAGGTCATTCACAAAATATTATTTATTCCTACTTCCAGGTGATTCCATCGGTTTGTTTGATTGTTGACTGCAGTTAAATGTTGTGGATATTGAGATCTTTGCTGCCTGGCCATTTGGTTATCTCTTGTTCATTGTTTTTCCTGTTCTTTTCCTTCTTTAGGTTGCCAGTATCATCCATGGATGAGGAAATGGGAAAGATTAACCAGATAGCAGACCCACTTGTTGTGGTTTGGGTTTATGGGAGAGTTTGTTGACCCTGTAGCTGCAGAAAGTTAACTATCAACATTTTCCTTGTATTTGTAGCTTCTTAGGGTTTCCACACTGTGTTGGCAACCTGGAATGCCATTGCTACATGTTACGAGGGTAGTCATAGCATCTCCTGATCTAAGCTGTCATTAATGTCCTATTTTCTTTCAGTAAAATTGTTTCATTGTCTGCACTATATTCTCAAGTCCTGGTGGAAGTCTGCACCCGTATCTGTGATGATTCAATAACATGATGTTTTTTATTAAAAAAAAAAAAAAAAAAAAATGATCGATGGCTGGGTATATGTTGTAGGTTAACACCTCTTTGTCTTCTGCACGTGCTCGCCTGCACAACAGTAGGGAAGAGAGAGATCAGTTTGATCAAGCAAGCATTCAAATTGTTGCACACTTGCAAACAAAGGTCTGGTATTTTGCATATAAATATGTCTGACTAGGAAATAGCATATTCAAGTCACATAGCATCTGGAAATATGGAGTCCTACGTCGTGGTTCTAATATTTATTTAAACCGCAGGAAGATGAGCTATTGAGATCCATTGCGTCATGTAGAGTAGAAGCAGATGTTGTAAATACATGGATGAATTTCCTTGAAGATACTTGGGTTCTTCAGTCATCATACACAGAACAAAAAGAGAAGCAAGTCAAGTACGTACATCCTTATTTTTCTTCAAACGTGCACTTGTTCTAGATTGTAAATTTGTATCTAGTTATTTTTTTCAGACTGCAGCTCAGCCATGACATTTTTTTTATTTTTTTTATTGGATTGTATGGCATTAAGGAAATGTTGTCATGCTCGTTGTCCCAGTGGTATTTGATTTAGTAAATTATAATCTTGCACGAGTATGATTCCCCAGTGTCTGTACTTATAATATGTCTCTTTCATGTTTAAGTGACAAGTTGGAGAGACATGGAGACTATTTTGTTACTTTGATCATCAATTACCTTTCAGCTTATAAGGTATTCCCAGGACAGAAAATCATACTTTTTACAGGAATTTACCATATCTGCTATTCCTTTTTACCATGACTCTGAATTTTCTTATTCTTTTCTACTGGAAAATTACATTGCATTTATTAACCAGGAAGAGTTGAGGTCTTCAATAAACCGTATCAGAAAAGTTGGGGACAATTTGAAGAATTTGATTGGAGGGTAAGGTGGTTTCTGTATTGAAACAGATCTTAGTTAGACAAAGTTTCTAATTTCATTTCCCATGGTATGACAGGTCTGAAATGCTGTCTGGTATAGATGGTGAGCATGCAAAAGCTATAGACCCGCATAGGAATCTTGAAGAGGAATATCTGGACTCTGAAGCAAAGGTATACATGTGTCTGATTTTTGTTTCCTTGAACCATTAGCTTTTCCTACCTGTTTCTTTTTGTCCTTCACGTGAGTTTTTGCTACCATATGAAACATGATCCTCCTTCAGATAGAAGTTTTTTAGTTTTAACAGTGGTGATTCAGTCTTATCGTGTTATGATTCGGGTCACTTTATTTGAGTTTCTTTTTCTTCTTCTTCTTTTCTTTTCTTTTTCTTTTTTTTTTTTGGGTTTTTTTTTTTGGGGGGTGCTGTTTTTATTTTGGGAAATTTTCAGCGCCACCCCTGAGTTACCTAATTTATCAATCAGACCCCCTACTAGGTGAAATTATATCAATAACACCCCACAGCTGAGTCATGGTGTAAGCAAGTTAAAAATTTTAAGAAGACAAGATAACCTTGAAGTGAAAACCCTACATTCAACTCCATCTGCAACCCCTGCCTCTTCAATAAATTCTATGGTTGTGTGACCTTGCCAGAAGTGTTAAGGAAAATCCTTCCAGGCATCCAACATTTGGTCCATGATTTCCTGAACAGCCTTCACCTAGGGACTGGGAACAAGCTCAAGGAAGCCCTTAGATTGGTTAACGTGCTGGCGGAGGTTGTAAGGAAAAGTATGAACATCGGTTTTAAGAACCAGCATGACTTGCGTTCTCAGTTCACAGGTTAACAGGGTTCCTATTTTAGGGATATCATTGTTAGCTTCCTTTTAGCTGGAAAAATATACTATCAAATGGCTTCCAAATTTTAGAAGATATTGAGATTTTGCACCAAGAAATCATAATGATATAAAGCAAAGGCAGCAGAGAGAATTATAAAATGCAAGAATGACGGAAATTGGTTCTAGGTGCCTGACATTTTCTTCTTTTTAAAAATTTGAGATAGACCCATCAGCCCTGTTTGTGCATTGTATCCAAAAAAGGAAGAAAATTATTTGGAAATGAAAGTAGATGAGCAGAGATTACCCAGGGTTGGTATTCACTGAAGCCTTGGATTCCTTGTTATTCTTTTCCCCTTTTTTTTTTTTTTTTTTTGGGGGGGGGTTGGGGGTGTTAATTCCAGTTCACAACTAATATGGAAAAAAGGGCGCCCACACAGCCCTTGAGAAGTCATTAAAGGATGAATGACCAACAAACAACCCCCTAAAAAAAAAAAGACTTAGTTGAGGAAAGATAATGCTCCCCTCACTCTCCTCTACTTCATATTGCATGTGTTCACCTTTTCATGAATCATTACTACTAAGCATAGCTTATAACTTCAGAAGGACCCCAGTTTTCTGACCAATATAAAAGGACAATATTTTTTTTTCCCCCAAGAATAGGGATCAGAATTCAGAAGTAGTATATAAAATTTAGAAAAGAAGATACCATCAAAACTTATGGACCAAAAGGAGTTATCAGGCTTATTGATTAGGCCTCAAGTTGCAAGCTGATTTAGATCCATTAACTTCTTTGAAGATGAAATCAATGCTTTGAATAATCAGTCATGTTGTTTTTCTTTTATTTCTCTCAGATTGTAACGACCTTCAGTGTCATGGATAAGATGAAAGAGCAGTTTTATGCATTACATGGAAAAACTGCCAGGTACAATCTTTAATTTTTCCTAGTATATATTCGTAGTATTTTCTGATCTCGAGTCATGTATGTCATGTGTCATCAAAGTTGAAAGAAACTGTATGTCTATGTGTTCTCATCATGTGGATGCAGGAAAGATGATCCTAGAGTCACAGAGTTGTTTGATTCCATTGAAAAACTACGAGAGGAGTTTGAAGTCATTGACCGACCAATCCTGGAGATCGAAATGCCAACCCTTGGAGAAGAAATACCATCTGGGGAGAGGCTAGAGAAGACTTCAATTCCCAGGGAAGAAGCACCTCCATCTGGAGTGAAGTTAGAGAAGATTCCACCTCCTTCCCATGCACAGACCATTGATGGAACTCCTTCTCCCCCAGTGACTGTTGACACACTGCAATCCAAGAGTGATGAGCCGCCAAAATCAAATTCAGCAAATGTGGAGCAGCCGTTGGACCCTGAAGCAGAATTGGCAAAGCTGGAATCAGAATTTGGGAAAGTTGGTAGAGATTACTCGACAGATGAGATTGGTGGCTGGGAATTTGATGAGCTTGAGAAAGAATTTATGACAGGTAGCTCGGAAGTGAGCAAACAAAGTTAGGTTCTGCTGCTGGATGACCACTCATGGTATTCAGTGCATCTTCTGTACACTGCTGTATTGCCTGTAGCTTTTAATAGATGTATTTAACAATTTGTCATGATTTGGCCTAAAAAAAAAAAGGAGAAAAAGAGAAATGAAAAAACAATTAGCCATGGGCCGGGTTTATTTTTCGAAATTTGTTTTCCCATATAATTTTAATATATACAGTGGTGTAAATTGTTCAACTTCGTGATCTTGTAATATTTGTTAGTTTCTTTGGAGCAGCTGTAGTGTTAATTGTTTGAATTGAGGTGAACTATAATTCTCGTCTTCTTCTCTTCATGTTTTTCTTTCTGGGTGGAGGGCTTCTGTGGTTGTGGGAGTTGAACCCCAATTCCCTTTGGCATATTGAACCGATCAGTACGTGGGTTGGGGTTAATTCATTGATATCATATCAGCTTTGATATTTGAGTCTACTATCAAGACACTTCGCCAGATTGGATCGACATCATTTGGTTCTGTTCACAAATTTGATCAACATTCTGATTAGAACTGCCCCCAGTTCCATTTGTTTGTGCTGCACGGGAGATGCAGATCCACATGAACCGACTTCCAAGTCTGGGGAGGTTGATTCAAATGAGGCGGCAAATGAAACATAAAGCCTGATAGCCATGATTAAAGATTAGCATGCTTTTGAACAGATTACATGGATTCTGGTTTCTCAGATTAAGCTAGAAAATCGAGGGAAAATTTTGGTGGTTTTTCTTCTACAAGAACTATACATTCAGGACATTGTGGAAGGGACCAAATTAGCCAAACATTACCACCACGTCGCTCTTAAGAGGATGGGAAAGAGCCTTGCTTACCTGGACAATTATGCTCATTAGAAGACAAGCACATGGGCGTGCAATACCATTTTGTTTTTTGTTATGATTTGCTTTTGCCTTTTGTGATTGCTTGATATCCTCTGATCCTAACGAATCTCTGGATGTATAAAAGCAATGACTGTTGCCCTAAAAAGTAATGAGAATTATACAAGTTTCCTTAATTTTATCTCTATCTCTGGTCTCTATCTTCCCTGTTTTCTCAAACTTCTGGCTTCCTCTTCTCTCTTCTTGATTCTTTTGATTGAAGATCGCAGCAAATTGGTCCGACCTGCCAAATAGATGGCGGAAAACACTCACATGAGGCAGCTTGATGAAGCGGTTAAGGCATTGAATAATACCACAGCGACACAAGGTCAGCAACTCACCGAGCTTCAAAAATCAATGGAGGATCAGAAGGTTGCGTTCTCGACGGTGGCTCTGGAGTTATCAGCTCTTGCAAGAAGAATGGATTGGTTTATGCAATTGCCAACCATACTGATAGGACCAGATAAACTAGGTTTATCTCAGCAAAGCACCGAAATCATACCAACAACTTTTGCATCCACTTCTCACTCATCTGTGTTACCAGATTTAGGCTCCATTCAAACCCGCAACGTTAGACTGGAATTTCCCAGGTTTAACGGCACTAACCTTGATGGATAGATATTCCAGGCCGAAGGCTTCTTCTAGTACCATTCCACAAGGGGTGACCAACGATTATTGGTCTCACGCTTTCCATGGACAAAGTAGCACTCCAGTGGTTTTGTTGGATGCAGAACGCAAGGTTGCTTACTACTTGGGCGGCATTTACCAGAGCCTTGATGTCACAATTTGGACCATCTTTGTTTGATGAGCCTCAGGGCGCAATCGCCAAATTAACAATATGAAGAATTGGCTAATTGGATTACGGCATTGCCACTGGCATTTCTCATAAATTGTTTCATATTTGGCATGAAATCAAACATAAGGCATGAGGTCTTGGCATCTCGATTGATGAGTATGGCTGATGCGGTTGGAATAGCGAGGTTATTAGAGAGCAAATGGCATGAGACCAAACGGGTTCCTATCAGAGAAGCCCCAATTTCCTCTACCCACACTGTCGTATAAACCCTTGGCACTCCCTGCTCCTCCAACTTCTTCGTTGTCGATCAAGAGATTGACCCCTGCAGAAATGCAACAGAGAAGGGAACAAGTGTTGTGCTTCAATTGCAATGAACGATTCTCCCCTGGCCATCAGTGTAAAAATAGGCAATTGTTTTTGTGAGAGCCGGACGAAGGTGGCAAACCAGAAGAAGATCCACTGCCTATTGACGATACAAAGGCTAAAATCGTAGAAGAAACCCCTATGACCACCGAACTTTCTTACCACTCCTTGACTAGAATCAACTCAACCACCACCCTGTGTTTCATTGGGTACATCAATGGAAAGGCTGTGCAGATTTTGGTAGATGGAGGTAGCATGCAGAATTTAGTGCAAGGGCATGTGACGAGGAACCTGGGGTTAACAGTGGCGGTGACTATTCTTGTGGGCGATGGAAGCAAAATGATATGTGAATGGTCGATTCAGAATTTTCATCTGACTGTACAAAATCACTCAATTTACATTGATGGATATATTTCACCTATGTTTGGGGGCAGATATTGTTCTAAGGGTACGGTGGATGTCTACTTTAGAGCCCATTATCTTTGATTATGGATGTTTAACCTTCAATATAACACTATGGGCCGAGAGATTAAACTCCAAGGAGAGACTAATCTTGGGCCAGCCCAGTTAGACCTCCGTGGATTTAAAAAGGTATTTGAGACCCAAAACTATATAGCATTGTATAAATTGGATGTGGATATGGGTTCGGGGTTCCAAGGAGAGCAGGAAATCAATGACCCATAATTAAAAGAATTGTTTGCCCAATATGAAATTGTTTTTAAAGAACCCATGGGCCAAGAGCAAGATCGTGCTATTTTTCTCCAACCAAGTTCACAGCCCGTGAACGTGCGCCCATACCGCTACCCTCACTTTCAAAAAGGGGAGATTGAGCTCCAAGTGGCAGCTATGCTAGCTAGTGGAATAATTCGCCCTAGTGTTAGTTCATTTTCATCTCCAGTCTTGCTTGTGAAGAAACGAGATGGTACATGGAGATTTTGTGTTGATTATAGGACACTCAACTCCATCACTTTTAAGGATCGATTTCCCATCCCCACGGTTGATGAGCTATTTGATGAACTACATGGGGCTCGATTCTTCTCCAATTGGACTTCGGTCCGGATTCCATCAACGTCAAGAAGATGTGTCCAAAACAGCTTTTCGTGCTCACGAAGGGCAATATGAATTTCTGGTGATGCAATTTGCGCTCACCAAATTTCTATTGGTATTCTTTTGATAATTTATTAATGTACAGCCCAACTTGGGCCCAACACTTAAAACATCTACAAAGGGTCTTGGAATTACTTAAGGTCCAATGCTTATTTGCTAAAATGAGTAAATTTACCTTTGGAAGGAAAGAAGTGGAGTATTTGGGCCATATAGTTTCGGCCCGTGGAGTTGAGGTAGATCAGACCAAAATTAAGGTTGTCCTCTCTTGTCCCATCCCCAGAAGTATAAGGGAAGTTAGGGGTTTTCCTGGACTAATTGGGTACTATAGACGATTTTTGAAGAATTCTACCCATGTTGCTACACCACTCACCAACTTATTAAAAAAGGGAGAGTACTTATGGAATCAAAAGGCAGAGTCAACATCTATGGAGTTGCAGTGACCTCTCACTAGTACTCCGGTTCTTGCTCTTCCAAACTTTGAGAAGCCCTTCACGGTTGAAACCGACGCATTTGGAACAAGGGTGGGTGTTGTATTGACTTAGGAAGGTCACCCTTTAGCATATTTCAACAAGAAACTGTCATCTAGGCTCAAGCCATGTCAACCTACAATAGAGAAATGCTCGCCATCACTTCAACAATCATTCATTGGCGTCAATACCTTCTCGGGCATCGCTTCATCTTGATCTACTAGAAAAGCTTAAGGGAGTTAACTTCTCAAATTATTCAAACACCGGATCAACAAGACTAGTTAGTGAAATTATTAGGCTTTGATTTTGAGATTTTGTATAAGCCAAGGTGCGATAACCAAGCAACAAACTCCCTATCTCGAAAGCCAAAAATTGCTATGTTAACCATCAATGCTATGGTTCCTTCCCCGAAATTCCTTGATGATCTGTGCAGAGAAATTGAAGAATCTGATGAGATGCAATGCATTCGCCAAGGGATCGCTGCCGACCTTTAGACGTTTGAAGCTTATCGCTATCGTGATGGTTTGCTATACCTGAATCACAAATTGCTTCTTCCAAGTAATTCTCAATTTTGACAATTCTTTCTCCAGGATTTTTACAATACTTCAATGGGGGGGGTCATTGGGGTTACCTTTGTACTTGGAAACAAATCTCTGCAAACATCGTGTAGATAGGAATGCAGAAAGAGGTAAAAAAAATTTTGAAGATCAATGTTCTATTTGCCAAGAATCTAAGGCTCTACACACATCTCCAGCTAGGTTACTTCAACCTCTACCTATTCCCCAAATGATTTGGGAGGATATTGCAATGGACTTTATCATAGGGCTTCCATATTCGAATGGTAAGGTTGCAATTCTAGTTGTTGTTGATCGTCTAAGTATGGGCATTTTGTAGCTATTCCACAGGGCATTACTAGTTACAAGTTGGCCGAGATTTTTGTTGTTGAGATTGTGAAATTACATGGTTTACCAAGGACCATTGTCTCTGAATCGTGACCCAGTCTTTTTAAGCAAATTTTTGCATGAATTACATAAGCTGCATAGGCACATTATTGACATTCAATATTGCATACCGACCGCAGTCCGATGGGCAAACTGAGGTCCTTAATAAATGTCTCGAACAATATTTAAGAAGTTTTGTGTTTGATAATCCAAAGCAGTGGATAGAGTATTTGGCCTAGGTAGAGTACTAGTATAATACTTCTTATCATACAACCACCTGTACTACCCCGTTTCAAGCAGTTTATGGACGTTCCCCTCCAAACTTGATAATATATACCATAGCAATCTTCCAATGTCGCAGTGGATGCTGATTTGTTAAACCACGATGCAACTTTGGCTGATCTTCAAAAGCATTTAGAGCATGCTCAAACATGAAGGCTTATGAAGATTCCAAACATTCTAACTGAAAATTCCAGGTCAGCAGTTGGGCCTATGTATAATTACAATCCTATTAGCAAGGTTCTTTGACTCACCTTCTACATCTCAAATCATGCAAGAGGTATTTTGGTCCCTTTCTGATAACAGAACGAGTTGGGTAGGTGGCATATCATCAGGACCTGCCAACCACTTCCCAGATTCATCCAGTCTTTCACATTTCCATGCTTAAACCTCACCTGGTGAGCCTCCTACTCTTCCATCAGACCCATCACTTCCCCCACCAGAACCCACTCCCATGGTTGTTCTCCAGAATCGCCATATTTTACGCCAAGGACACTCTGTTTCCCAAGTTTTAATTCAATGGGAAGGTCTTCCAATGGAAGATGCTTCATGGGTTGATGTTTCGAATATACAACGCTGGTTTCCTTTGTTCAACCTTGAGGGCAAGTTTGCTCTTGTAGGGGAAGGTAATGTTGTGACTCTCACTAGGCACCATCCAGTCAGCATCATAGGACTGTGTGGAAGGGACCAGATTAGCAAACATTACCCCCACGTCGTTCTCTGAGGGTGGGAAAGAGCCCTGCTTATTTGGACAATTATGCTCATTAGAAGACAAGCACATGGGCATGCTATACCATTTTGTTTTCTGTTACGATTTGCTCTTGCCTTTTGTGATTACTTGATATTCTCTAATCCAAACGCCTAATGAACCTCCGGATGTATAAAGGCAATGACTGTTGCCCTAAAGAGTAATGAGAATTTTCAAAGTTTCCTTCTGGTCTCTATCTTCCCTGTTTTCTTAAACTTCTGGCTTCCTCCTCTCTGTTCTTGACTCCTTTGATTGAAGATCACAGCAGGTAGTTGCATGGATGTCTGCTTTGCAATACCAGCCAATTCTGGATCACCGGTGACTGGGTTTGGTTTGTGGTTGTTGAAATATTTTGCTTTTGCGCGCATGCCATTTATGGTAGCAACTATGAACTAAGAAGTGATAAACAGCAAAAAAAACCATGAAAGAGGGCCCCTATCCCCATCATGAACTTTACAGACTTCGATGCTTAAAAGAAACAAAAATGGGGCAGACAAATGCTCCATTGGTAGTACTGGGGGTCCCTGATCAACTTCTTTGAGACCAAGAATTAACAGGTAGAAAAACAGATATCACAAGTCATCATCGGATGAATTGCAAAGCCCACAAAGAGGGTTTGAAATGTCATTCAATTCCTAATTTCTGGAGTTGGATGAGGGATACGGTCTACTTAGCACAGCATTAAAGAGAACCATATGATGCTGAAGGTGGCCCCTAATGCTCCCTCTACAGCTTGTTATGGAGGCAAGCTAAGTGAAGTGGAGGGGTGAGGAGTAAGTTTGTCTTCTGGGTTTTGAAAAAAAAATGTTTCAGTTTGGTTTGTTTAGCCGTTTGGCTTTTGGAAGGCACCATCATGGCGGTCGGTTCCCATAGGCTAGGGGGTTGAAACTCCCTCTTTCTCACTCATCTTCAAAGGCATCTATCTCCTCATGATCAACTTCAAACCCCATTCATTAGAACTTGAAAGCTTCTGCTTTTAGAGTTTCTGATTTTCTGCCTTGGTGTTTCTGTTTTTAAGTTCCAAAATCTATTGAATATAGGTTGAACCAGTTGATGCAATGAATCTACATGGATGCCAACCCAATACTGTGAACTAAAAGTTTGGTTGTGGGTATTAAAGAGAAGACAAAAATAAGCCTCGAGCTTTGTATGCAAGCCTCTCTTCTAAAAGTTAAACTCCCACCATGAAATGTCGGATTACAAGTACTTTGTTTTACAAGAGAATGCTTTTCATCCCAAGCTGAAACAGATCGAAAACAACAAGTACAGTTAAAATTAAAGTTTCAGTTCAAGCAATCCAAGAATGTGTCACTTCAGCCACCTTATTAGTGCAACGAGTGAAACCAAACCCAGGAATCCAGTGAATGTTGAAAAGTAAGTATTAAAGTGAGTGCTTATCGCTTCTTCACCTTCTTATGTCTTAAACAATCTAGTGAGTTATACCAAAAAAAAAAAAAAACAATCTAGTGAGTAGTGACAAACTAGAAGAAAGGTTTATAGGTTTACTTAATGCCTTGACAGAAAGATCATCATCAATTAGGTTTAGTCCCTGCCAAACATGTCTGTCACTTTATGAATTATGATATAACCCAGTTAAAAATTTTTGAATTATATACACCTTATGTGTCACTTTTTATGTGATTTTTTTTTAATTGGGGGTGCATAGGAGGGGGTTTTTATTTGCTGCAGTCGCTGCAGTGTATTACCAGCGGTCAAAATTTGGCCATGTAGTCAAAAGGAAATTGAACGGCATAAAATCAAAAGGCAGGGTACATATGTAAATATCATTTTTATTTTATATTAAGATTTAAATTCAAATTATAAGATCAAACCTCACCCCCCCCCCCCCCCTTTGCCCCGGTCAAGAATAAAATAGCAATAACTCGATGGCAAACTGAAATCAATCCGGACCTCTCTCCTGTCTCTGAAATCCAACCAAAGAAAAAACCGATGAGCAAACCATGTCCTCGAACGAACTAAGGTGTCTTCTTTTGAGACCAAATACCCAGTCAATCTCAGTGTGTTCCAGGCAACCTCCCTGATTCATAAAAAAAAAGCAGGAAAAAAGCAATGTTGAAGCAGGAGAAGAAGAAAGACAATTCCTCCTTGTACAAAAATTTTGGTTTTTATGTCTCGGTTGATAATGGAAATAGATGATGCAACACGGATTCAACCTTGATGAACACGATTTTGATATGTCTAAAAACCCTAGACGGGGGGGGGGTGGGGGGGGGGGGGGGGCGGGGCAAACCCTAGATCCCTATTTGAGACTTACCCACCACATGATCTTTGATTAACATCTGTTGGTATGCCAAAAGGGGATCTTTGATTAACATCTGTTGGTATGCCAAAAGGGCCAAGAAATTTTGCAATTAGGCATTTGACTTTGGGTAGTCCTGCCATCGACTTTGGCTGCCATGGAACAAGGTGAAATAGGGGTTTAGGATCGGGTGGAGCTAGGGATTTAATTTTGTAAATTTGTAAAACATTAAATCCTTCAATGTAAAAATAAAAATTGGTCTTTACATATGTACCGGCCTTTTGATGTTACACCGTCCAATTTCTTTCTAACGTGTTGCTAAATCTAGACCTTTGGTTGTATGTTGCAACAACTGCAGCAAATAAAAATCCATGGGGGATGACAAATTCATGCAAAAGAGGTTATAGCCCATAAATATAGTTTGATTTACTTAAAAATTGCACAAGACATAAAATAAAAGTAGAGATTTATTATTTTTCTGGTAGAAATAAAAAGTAGAGATTTTGATGGTTACTCAAAAGTTCTCAAATCAATTTAAGAATTAATAAAGTATATGGTATATAACTTTTCTTTTTTTCTTTTGGAATAGATAGCTGACAATATTAAAAAAATAATATACAAAAATTACATTTGATAATAAATCTTCCCCTCTGCATCATCAAGAACAATATCCATGAGGGCAAAAGGGATTCATTCCCCAGGATCAAAATGGATCAATGATGCCTCAAGAAGGAGGCTAGCCAAAAAATCAGCACACCATAGTTTAACTCTCGGACATGATGCATGAACACACTCCGTGAACCGCCACTGCAGCGAAGTGATCTCATAAATAAGTTCTGCAACGAACCAAAGCGAACAATGAGTTCCACAAATCATCAATATGGCTTCTTTGGAATCATATTTGATTTGAATACATTGAATGCCCATGTGGATAGCACGTTGCAAGCCCAGTTGGATAGCCGATAATTACATCAAGAGAATGTGTTTTCTGGGAAGGCGCCGGCCAAAACAAATATGACTTTCCCTTCATAGTTGTGTCCCAAAACACCCATGCCACCAAGTCCATTATGAATGGACCCATCATAATTAATGGAAATCCACCCCACATCAGGAGGTTCCCACCTCAAAGCTCTTGGCAATTTGACATTAAAATGGACTTGGATCCCCCAATTACTGAACAAATAACGCATGAGGGGCGAGTCAAGGACATGAGCATCAAGATCATAAAACCTTCTACGGGTGTCTATCAAGATCTGATGCATTAGGGAATAGGGACTACAAGTGAGCCTCCCAAACATGTAAGAATTCCTCTCAACCCATATTCTATAAATAGAGCAACAAAAACTGAATTTTTTGACTTGGGCAACAAGGCTCTTACCACAAAAGTGATCAACCACCCATTGAAGTTCCTCTTGCCAAGAACTTTTATGTCACTAGCTGTAACCATTCAACCTCATGATGGTAGACCAAACCAAGCCAGAGAAATTTCAGTTAAATAAGCGATGAGACTAAGACTCATCTTCCAAACCACATAGAAGACATCAAGTATCAACCTGGTGATTCCACAAGATGATACTTAATTAGCTTGGTAGGAAGGCGTTCAAGAGCAACCAACCAACTGATAAAGCTAAACCGAGGGTATGCATGAGGGAACCAAATCACAGAATGCCAGGGAAACCTCAATGAGAGGAGGACAAGCAGCAAGATAAGCAAAAGAAAGGGGAAAAAACACCATTAAATAATGGTGACCCAACAGGCTGTGTCCTCAATGAGGGAGTCATGCAAATGGACATGAGATATTTTAAACCACTAGCTTTGAAGAATAGGATCCAGCCAACCTAAAAACCATTGGTATATAACTTTCCTTACATTAAAAGTGTCCATGCATTTTGAAAGATGATTAGAGAGAAATTTACATAGTGATTATTTTAGGTATATCAAACGAATAAACTAAAGAAATGTGTCTTGGGTGTCCAATTAGGGAAAAAAATTTTAGAGGGTATTCCTACAAAACTAGTTATAATCAGTGATGTAAAATGGTGGATAATTATGAAGTATCAATAGACAAACTCAATATTCTCAAATGAGAATATTAAGATGAATGCCTGAAAAAGATAGGATGGATAAAAGGAAGGAATGATCAAATTAGAGCTTATTTAAGAACAGCTCTAACAAATAAAGCTATGAGTTAACATTGAATGAACATGTTCAACAAATTGGGATTAGGTTGGCCACCAATTCTTCTTCCAATCTACCATTGGCTCTTCAATCCTTATTACCCCTTCTTCTTTTTTTTTTTTTTTTTTTTTTTGACCACACTATTTTGGCCGACCAACCACCAAGCTTACTGTTAAATAACCAAATCATCAAGGCCGGCAAATTGAAGTAATTCATGAGCGGGGGCCATATTGATGTTGTTAGGCTGGCCACCATTAAACTTACCAACCAAGGAACTTCTTGTACCCTCTTCTGTAAAAGCTCCTGAATTCCTTTCCAGTGATTGATCATCCAAGCGTGTGTTTAGTCCAATTCAAGAACATTGAGAACTTCTCTAGGAAATCAGAAAACTTTATCATATATAGTTACATATATCAATCACTGAAAAATCCACCATAAATTGAAATCAAAAGCAGAGAGTAGAACTTGATGGATCAATGTCTTACTTGGCAGCCCCTAGCTGTATCTTCCTTCTCACTATGTATATGATATCTTCCCATGAAATAGCCTGTATGTTACATTGTTGTTTGATCACTCATCTATTGTAAACCAACACCTAAGCCAACATCATTACTCTTTTTGCTTGTATGCTTCTGGGTCTGGGTCTCCTAACTGCCAAGGTAGAGGTCTATACTCTTCCCATACTTCTTCACCAGAAATTAAGATGATGACCTATATCTGAGTTCTGACAAAATGAATTGAAAGTGGGACCCCTGTGGACCCCTCTCCTAAACAGAAGTCTATCCCAATGCCTATAAGATCTAGACTCGTATGCCAACTATCTGGGGTACCCTTTATTTTTTCTATTTAGTGTCTGTAAATTCAAACAAATCCTCCCCATCCCCACCTTCTTCGGTTTTCAGTCTCTTAGCTTTCAAATTTTACTAATTTGGGACCATTCACACTTTAAAGGGTGCTCTGCCCTTCGGCCTCTTCCTCAACAACCTGCACATATATCTCATAGCTCAGCTCCCTCACCAGCATCTCCACGAACACACGCAGAGAAAGAGAGATCAGTAACAGCAAAGTTAGTCTAAAAAGATGGCCATTAGCTTCTCATATGAACATGCAGATGAAGAAGAAGACTACATAGACATGGAAGTGAGTTCTCCTACCACATTATTCTACTACCCCAGCACCTCTCCTCCTCAGCACAGAGAGTTTGAGTTCCAAATGTCATCAGCTTCTCTTGAAAGAGAAACCTCTACTTCCCCAGCTGATGAGCTCTTCTACAAAGGGAAGCTCCTTCCCCTTCACCTCCCTCCACGGCTTCAAATGGTCGAAAAACTTCTTGATAACCATGTTTCTAGAGAGAACAGAGCAGACCCTTCTGAAGAAAACTATTCCACTCCCTTCACTACCACCCCCAATGCAACTACCTATAATACCCCCCTTGAGTCCTGCAACATTTCTCCCTCAGAGTCTTGCAGAGTCAGTGGAGAATTGAACCCAGATGAGTACTTCTTGGAATGTCCCTCTGGAGAGAGTAGTTTTGTCAGTGACCAGCCAAAAAAGTCTTGGTCCAAGAAGCTCAAGTTGATCAGGCAATCTTCAATTGGTCTCAAGTTGAAGGCTTCCAGAGCTTATATCAAGTCACTGTTCAGTAAATCTGGATGTCCAGATGAGTTCTCTGCAGAGCCTGCCAGAAATGGAGACAAAGCAACTGTCACCAAAGCCAAGGAATTCCCAAACAAGTGTGTGAAGATAACAGAGAAGAACCCATTTGGCCAGATTCGTAGGGAGAGATACCAAATGAAAACATCTTCCTCTGTCAGGAGAAATATCCTCACTGAGAAAGAGAAGAATATGGAGAATGGTGGCAGTAGCAGTGAAGGCCACAGAAGATCCTTCTCAGGGGCCATCAAACTTCGCTCCGCAACCAAATCCTCCTCATCTTCTTCGTTTTCTTCGGGTTCTTCTTCGTCGTCTTCTTCATCCTTCTACGAGTTGCCGTTCTGTAGGAGCAGCAGTTCAAGTTCAGAGCTTGAGAACTCAATTCAAGGAGCCATTGCTCACTGTAAACAGTCTCAGCAGTTATCTGGTTCAAGAAAAACATTAAGTGAAGTTGGGTTTTGTTCATTCTCTGCTTCAAGGATTGCAGCTTGTGACCAGCAACATAGTCCAGGACTCTGTAGGTGATGATTAGAATTGAAATTGAAAACCCCAGGTTAGCAGGAATTCGGGAGAGGATAAAGAAGAGAAGTTTCATTTTGTCCATCTTTTTCTCAACGTTACAGGGCGAATTTGCTTTATCGATGTGTAGTGATTCAATGCAAATTGCCACCATGTTGGGCAGTTCCTCACTCTGTATGTTGAAAGTTATCCTGAATTTCATCTGTGAAATAAGATATCTGTGAATTTCCCTTGTTAAAATTACTCTTCATTTCTCTGTTCTTCATTTCTCCGTTATTTTTTCCCTGTTCTTCACACATTTCAAATTGCAGCAGTCATTTTTCTTTAGCGATGGTTATGATAGACAATCTGAAAACTACAGAAAGCAATCTGCAAATTGTCAGGTGAGGTCACAACGCAGGTTTCAGAACATCATCTCTTTAATAATGGAAAGATCCTAAAATTTCTCTTGAGACTTGTGAGTCACCTTCTCAATAATGCAAACCTTTTCAGGAAGTTACCATCTGTGACAGCTTGATCTTGATGGGTGTTGCATTGCAATGAGTAAAACTGGCACAGGAAAAACTATTGTCAATGGCAGTCATAGGAATCCTAGAATAGCTTTACTCTCGTGTCCCCTGCCTCAAATAGACTCCATGACATCACGATTTCTTCCTGCAAAAGCAGCAAAACCTCTTTGCCTTTCACCTTTTCTTTGCTACCTAAGAAAAAAACCATTTTGGTAAATAGAGACTGCATTACGAATTACAGCAAAGCAACACTTTGAAGGATAGGCAGGTGTGAAGACCAATTTTTCCCATGTAGAATGTAAATGTTTTAGGGGTTTTTTTTTTTGGGTAAATGTTTTAGGGAGGGTTTGTTTGTTGCCTTAATGCGTGTGAAAGTTGTTTCTCGGCCATTGCCGTGTAGAGGATGAGTCTTGGAATCCAGATAATTTCCCCCGATGGAAAGGCTATTGACCACAAATTACAGGGGACCATAGAATTAGGGTGATGGGTTTTTTAAAAAAATAAATATTTTCTTATTTTTTATTTGTAGGTCCCACAAAATTTTTGGTTGTGAAGCCGTCAAGGGAGTACATAGTGCCCCTCGTCAGTGGAGATAATTCACACTCTGAGTCATGTTTAGAATTTCAAGTTCTTCGAAATGTCTGGTGTGAGTTTTTAGCTTTAATGGGTACAAGGGGTATTTTGGAATATCAACACAATAGTGTTTCTTTTATATCAAGAAACTTTAATATTCAAAACAACAATCAGCATCGTGCTTTATTTTTTCTTGATATACATCATGTTTATACAAATGGGGCTTGAAAGAAAACTACCATACAAGAAGGTTGTGGAGCTCTCTTATGAGATTCGGCTGGATGCTTTATAGCTGCCCAGGCTAAGATCTGCCATAGCTCATCAGCCACTTCTGTGGAGGCTAAAGCTATTAGAGATGGACTTCATTTAGCTTTAAGCTCTTATGTTGATAGAGTTATTTTATTTTCATATTGTTAGTCTATTATTTCTGTTTTAAATGGTAGTAATCAACCCATTGACTAGGTAATGGGTGAGCATGAGTATTATTAGAGAAATTCAGCAGCTTGCTGAAAATTTTTCCTTTGTTAAATTCAGGTTTGTTAGCAAATCTTCAAACTCTGCTGCAAATATTATTGTTCGTGGAACAAATCTGTTTGCTCTTTCTAGGTTTTGGTGGTTTGTCCCACCTCTTTTTATGTGTGTAAACAATGACTTTTCTTCCAGGTTTATTATCCGGGATATGTTAATATAAGATTTATAATTGTTGGGCAAAAAAAAAAAGGGTACAAATGGTATTTTGTTCATTTCATTTTGAAGTAGTGTTTTTCACCTCCAGAATTAAGAGAAATAGAAAATAGGTTAGCTTGTAACTCTATTTATCTTCTTCCTCATAGTGAAACACCATATTTGTTCGGCAATGAACATTACCTTCCGATGAACTATATAAAATCTTGTCTTTTGTGTGTGTTTTGATCGGTTTTTTAACATGGATCTGCCAAATGAATCATCCGGCTATGTTTGAACATGTGTAGAACAGTAATGGCAATAAAACTGAAATAGAATAAAAGGAGAAAAAATCCTCAGAACCGCCAGTGGTAGGATAGTCGAGCAGTTAACAACCCAATCTCTCCCCCCCCCCCTCACCTTCCACACATAATATATATCAACTCGCCAGCTCCAAAAAAAATCCTCGGAACCACAAGTGTTATTTCTTCTTCCATAATAATTCAACCTCCAAGTCAGAATCACACATGCATTATCTTGTTCGACCATCACTAAATTTTAGTGGCTTCATGCTAAGGAAAATTACCATCTCCCCCACCCAACAACTCTGCTTATGCCAAAGCCTTCACCAGACAAATAAGCACAAAGGATTAGAAGAGCTTTTCATTAAGAACTACAAGATACCAAAAAGATAACATTGAGAAATTCAGACACATCATTAACTATGTGATTTGAAGGTGGAAGCCAATTCATTTGGTCTATAGACAAAATTTTCCTTTTTGTATGTTGTTTATGAACTTTTTCTTCTTTTAAATCAATGTGCACATTTAAGAAGAATAGACAAATGCATCATGGAACGTGGCCTTATACCTAAATAAGCTTATCAAAACTAATCCCAAGAGGGTGACAGTTTGAATTAGTTTGAGGTAGGGGGAAAGCGAATGCGCCGTATATAAAGTTATCAGTTCACCAAAAAATAAATTATCTCATTAGTAGCTTTTTTCTTTTTTCTTTTTTTTTCCTTCTTATTTTGTAGATAATTAGGCCCCAAGAAAGTTAAGTTCATCACTTCTTAGGTGTTGGCCTTTGAGAACCTCTGGGAGTTAAGTTAGTAGAGTTCACCAACTGTTGTACATAATTTTTTATCTAAGTAGATGGTCTTTTCCATAAAATAATACACATCTATAAAAGCTGTGGGTTACTAATAAAGAAAACAAAGGAGTAATTTTGTTTACATATGTCCATTAGAACATCCAAAAGACAAACATGATAAATTGATACATAAATAGTGTTAGATTTTCAATAAAAGAACAAAAAAAATGGGGAAAAGAACCACTAAAAGGCAATAAGAATGGGAAGATTCATTGGTTAATGATAAAAGAAAAGGAAATCTTCAAAGTGCTAGAGTGATGACAACCATTGTTTCAGGAAGCTTTTTTTTAACCCTTTATATTGATCTTCAGAGCACTGGTGGTGGGGTTTACAAAGCCCACAATTAAGTGAACATTGTCAGCCAATATTTTGACAAGATTAGAACCAAAGAAAGCAACTAAAAGTCTAAAACTCATTATCTGTTTATACTTTATGATGGGCACTGTGGACTTACCCTGTTGGCCACTTGGGAATGCTGCCATGTTAACCGGAGCTTAACTGCTAGTACCTTCAAGGGAGAAGAGTTTCTTAAAAGGGAGATCTACATGCCCACATCAATGGTGTTGTGGTGTCACTTTCAGACCCACATGATCAGAACAAGAGAAAGAACTAAAGAACTGAAATACCATGGGAAAATAGTACAGTTAGATCATGAGAAACTTTCTCCTATGTCAGGTGGCACTGTAGTGGGTGGTAGGAGATACAATGAGGAAAATTAGATGTAGAACACAGGATTTCAGGAAAAAAAAGCAATGTGGAAACGCTTTCACACACCATTTTACATCCCTAAAACTCCTAGCTGAGGCACCTAGGTCAGGTCTCAAATTTCTTAGCATCAAGAAGATCCTGCTCCACCTGCTCACACAGACTTAAAACATTCTATTAGAGAGGAAGCCAATTTTATATTTTTCATTTTTGTGTATATGTCATATATGAATTTGTACTACAATTTCTTACACCACTAGTGTTTTGTGCAAAGTAGAGCTCCCCATGGCATTTAACATTCACAAATTTCTATTGGGTTTTGGAGAAATTACAAACAAATACAATTCCTTCAACTTTTAATGGCTTTACTCAGTTTATTTGTAATGTCGCAAAAACAAATTTGCACAACTGTTCTCAAGTCTCCTTGTAAAGCCACAAACAAATGTGCACAACTGTATATTTACCCGGTTCTTACCTAAGCATCAGAGAGATCTAAGAACATTTGTTCTCCTACTTGGATTAAATGATTGCCTACTACTTACATGATAATGCAAGAGAACTGTCCATATGAGCAAGAGGAGGAACAGAGCTTTTCTAGTCTTACATAAATAACAGTAACATTATTTTATAGGTGGATTGGTTGATAGTGCTGTGTGGCCGACAATGCCCAAAAAGTTTCAAAGTCGAAGGACTTGAAGCTGGCACACAAGATTGGAAACCATTGATTGCAATTCATTTGTCATGTTCTGTCCGACCCCATTCCCATTTCAAATTCTAGACAGGACCACAACACTTATCATACCATTTAGAAAGCCAAACTTACAAAAGACTTGACATATTTTGAAAGCAGTAATTGAACCAATCGGCAAGTAAATGTGAAGGAAACTCTAAAGTACCACTTGACAAGCATTTGATCATCCTTGCTTGTCATTATATTTCAATGTAAATCACATACAAGGTATAGACAAAGTCACAAAGGTCTTCCTAGTACTGTTAAATCTTGAACCCATCAGTGTTTTCTGAGAATCCAAACAACATAATTGAAACTCAGGAGGAAGGGGGAGGAAGCAAACAACAAAAAAAACAAAAATCAGAAAACCAGCAAACTCTAACAGGCATTACCATCATTGCTTGACCAAATCAGTGAGTGGAGCACAGAGCTCATGTGGCCAATGTCAGAGGTGCGTACCCTCCCTATCATTATCCCATGGACAATGTTCAGGTGACCAAACAATTTTTTTGCATCTGCATCTATTTGGCCAAAAGTGGCCATATCTCAAATAGGTAAAGAAAGGAAAAAGGAGAAAACAAATTCACCCATTCATTCCTTTGTTTTCTCCACTTCAACTTTTCTTCTACCGAGCTAAGAATGTAGTAGTCTGAAGCAACAAACAAGCTCAGTTATCTTGATTTTCAATAGCCCAAGAATAGCAACTTCTTTTTATCTGTTCTTACACCCTTTTAAGCTGCTCTTTAATGTAGGAGATTCTGTATCAGCAGTATTTCCACATGATATGAAACTGGGCCACTAGAAATAACATTTTACTCCTCAGAGATCATGTAGCCGACCCCACTTAGTTGGGACAAGTCTTGTAGTTATTGTAGAAATTGTAATATCATCAACGAACTTTAATTGGAATACACTTTTTTCCTTACCAACACCAACTACATGTTCAGAGAATGAAAGATGAGAAAGAATTACGTTATACTCTTAAGTGGACAAAAAAGTGTACGTCTGGGGCAAGTCTTAGGTGCAGGCAATCTGAACCATTGGCCAAGAGAAGAGCAACTGTAGTGAATGGATTTGCCCTTTCAATTGACCTCCCTCACCGGCTGCTTTATGTTCTTCGAATCTTTTCCCTGGCCATTCCAGAAAGGAGGAATTCAGGGCAATAAATAGACACTTGACGAGTACAGAACACAGCCAAGCAGCCAAAATTGCAGAGCTCATACGTATGCAAATGATCCTCATAGTCTCTTACAAAGCCATTATGAGATCTGACAAGATGACTGCATTCTAAGTATGATCTGCCATCAAAAGGTTAGGAGATTAGTATGCTTTCATCAAGGATGAAGGGCCTTGGCCCAACAGAATTAGAATTACCTTAGTTTTCTCATTGTGACCAACGTAATCATATAACATTTTACTCTTCATTAGCTCCTTCCCTGCCCACAAAAGCTGGGTAGTATCTTCTTGAAGAAGCTCTGAGTCTGGAAATTCTACAAGTCTAAGTTTTATTCACACATTTAATTGCAAACAAATTACTAAAAGGGGGAGAGAATGCTAGCAGGTAAATGCTTATTCAATTATGAATGCACACCCATCTATCTACCCTGTTTTCTTAATTTATATAAATAAAAATAAAAAGTAAAAAAAAGTCAATGAATAACAACCATTTAAAATATGGAATAAAAAAATAACATCTGCTAATATATACATATATATATATATATATACATACACACATACATACATACACACATACCTACATACTGATGAAGCAAGAGAGAGTTTTGTTTCAGGGAAGGGGGCAGGGAACATTCAGAAAGTCAAGAAACAGAAGTGTGAGCAAAAGTTTCATTTGTCAGTTCAAAAACAACAGCAACTATCCATACGAAACAAGGGACAACAAAATATCAGAGAAATTAGTTTGGGTATAAACCAGCCTTTCGAGTTGACTGGATTAAATATTCTATTTGCAGCATGGACCTCAATTTTTAGAGGACCAGAGCTCAAATGGGTTTTGTTCCACTTTCACTGTCTTTTACAACAGAGACAGCAAATGAATACATACCAGCTGCAGAATGGTAGAGAGCCCCCAAAAAATAGTTGCCTGGGCCCTGAAGGTAATATAAAGTGTACAGGGAATGAAAAACAGAAGCCCTTGGAACTCACAAAGAAAGAAAAAGCACTGCAGCCACATAACATCCCATTATATTTTGGAATCACATGGGAGAACTGGGTCTGGCTTGGTTGACTAAGCAGGAAATAAGATACAAGAAAGAAGACACAAGAAACCACAGTTTAGACATTGTACCATAAAAGAAGAGTGCATGAAACAATTGTTGGGAGGAAAAATCAAAAGAGAATGCATAACAGACTGTGTAGTAAGTGGCACTTCTACAGAAAAATAAATACATAAAGGTGATGAGTGTGAAGATCAAAGGACACATGCATGCCGATATTACTACTCTTAGCATAGGAAGTGCTAAGCAATGATACTATGAATTTCTTTAAGAAGTCAAGAGAGTACTTAGTGTTTCCTTCCCTCGCCAGTGTCTCTGACTCTGGTGTGCAACTCCATAGGAAGCCAACAGCGTCTCTTACACCACAAAGACTAAAAATGATTTGTGTGAAAAGAAAACGACGTGAACCTCCTGCTATTACACCTCCGGTAGCATAGAGTGAGCGAGTGCAAAGAGTATAACATGTTCCTCTAAGAACTCAGAGGAGTATCTAGTCTTCCCTTCCTTTGGCACTCTCTCTGATCCATGCTATGCAACCCTATTACCTATAACAAGTTCTTGAACTAGATTATTCTCAAGTGTATGTTAATGTGGCATAGTAATGGGGCCTATATCTCACACCTAGATGTTGAACTGCATTGAATCACCGTTTAGAACAAGGACGCCAATATGAGGGAAACTAATTCATGACCTACAGCCTGATTATTGTTACCATGGATAAGAGGAAAACTAATCAGAAAATGCTAGGTTGAAGATGCCTTTTATTCAAAGACATGTATCACAGTTTTTTCAAAACCAATTGAGACTCTTTGTTCACCCAGTTTTCCAGGAAGTCTACTAACCAGCAAGTATCCACCAGGTTATTTTTCAACCAAATGGGCATTTGCATAAAAAGATGCAAAAATTTCCAGTAAAATACAGTGTTATCCCTTTCAAATGAGACCTTTTGCACATTGATTTTAATGAAAGCACTATCATAACATATGGGAACTGGATCATTTCCTTGCTGGGAAGGAGAAAAAAATGCTCATAAATAGAAAATGACTTCAAGATACGAATGAGGATGTGGATTCTTTCTATATGTTAAACATTATGTACATCATCAGGTAACTAAGAACTAAGGAGGCATAAGGGTCTCCCTCTCCAAATGCACCACAGAACCAACCACTGTTTCTTCACTTCCCTTCTTACAGCACCAATGGGATAGTTAAGGAGTAATTTGCTAAGTAATCCCCTGTTAATTGGTTCAAAGGCACCATATTTAGACATGAATAGCGTTGTTAGATGGGCTAATGATGAAAGGAATTAGGTACACTACAGTACTACACTGTGAACGAAAATGTTGGTCATATTGCAGAAACAAAAACATCACCTCATTTATCCACCAAAATGGGAATAGCAGCAAAGCATGAATTTCCTCCAGAAACCAAGAGAAACTTGAAGTACACAGTAGGGTGGGGGAAAGGGAAGAATAAAAAAATGGGAGGTAGAGCAGGAACACTAGAAAAAAATTCTTTCAAGGCTTCCATGATCTAGGGACCATACAAATGCAGTAAGCACACAAAATTATAGAGTAAGAGCAAGTAATTCCAGTCTTTAGTTTTATTTTTACAATGGCAAGGTCAATTTGGCACAATGAAGCCATATTTGAATCCAAGCAATTCAAAATTATTTTTTGTAGCCAAAGTAAAAGATTGTATTGGGTTAAGTGAGGTAAATATATTCAATGAATTTTCCCTTTTTCATGTCAACAATCAAATGGCATTTGGTATGATCTTGGGTAGCAGTAGCACTGCATAATTCGGGAGCATAGTTCAACATCTAAGTAAGAATGGTGAATCACTTCAATGTCAGTAGGAAAACAGAGCATATAAATTAATGTTCTGATCGAAATGGGACCAAAAGTTGACATGAGTTTTAGAGGCATACCCTTCACCAGATCTATGATGGTTTTTCTTCAGTTCTAGGGTACATTTTTTTAGTTGTTTCCATCAAATTTTGTGTTCTTAATACTAACTTATATTTAAAATATGCTACATTAGAGAGAATTGTTCTTGCAGGTATAGTGTCCAGTACCAAGGATATGTAACAAAACTACCATTGTTAGTTTTCACAATCTATATGTACTAATACATTATAGATACTAGATCAGGTTTTCCCCGCAGTTTGGGCCAAAAATATGGTCATTTGACTGTTGAAATGGCCACAACATGAGAAATTTCAGTTGAAACATGAAATATTTTGACTCAAAACCCAAATCCCCAACCTCGTCGGAAGTTTCTTGAGAAGCTTCAATAGAAGTTGTGAAAAGATTAAAGTAGACTTAGGAGAACGATGAAAATTAGATGGGCCTAGGTGGAACAGTTAAAGTTGCACATCCAAAACTTGGAAATTCCGTCTCTGGTGAATCAGGGGGCTAGGCTAGGCTGCATACATTCAAATATCCCCCCCCCCTCCCCCAAAAAAAAAAAAGGAAAGGAACCCTGCAGTAGTGAGAGCCTTGTGCTGTTTTTATGGGAGAATAAATCAATGTTTCTTCTATTATTAACTATGACGGTCCTCAAAACACTAGAGCGACTTTGAATGCTTCCCAAGTGAATTCTTTGGAGGTTGTAAATCAACCAACTTTTCCTTCTTGGTTAACTAAGTTGCTTAATGCTATATGGATGTACAAGAAACATTCTAATTCAAATTATAGATATAGAAGTGATATTCAAATTTTCAACAACCATAGAGTACCAAGTCATAAACCAATGGGTCATATGAGATAATGGGTGAGGGTTATTAAAACCCATTTGAGATAAGAAACTACTCTTATGGTGAACAAATTTGGCTTTATGCCAGGAAGTTCCAGAACAGAAAATATTCACCTAATTAAGAGACAGACAGAATGACATTGCCATTACAAGTATAATCTCCATATGGGCTTAGTTAACCATGAAGAAGCCTGCAATAGAGACCTTAGCAAGTCAACCTAGTAAGCACTAGCTAAGAGAGTGTTTGAAGCAAATACATGGACAATATTGAAGATATGGATGATAATGTGAATAAGTTTATGGGAGGCCAAGGTAGCGAATACTCAATTACAATGGGTTACATGAAGGATCAACTTCAAATCTTAAATTGTCAGCACTTATCATTAGTGATTTAACTAGAGACTCAGACGAACATCAAAGCACCATGGTGTATTATTTAGTTAGTCTTGATTAAAAAGATGATGCAACCATTGGTTGGGTGACCTAGCAGGGCAGTAGCATGCTACTGTCCTCCTAAGATAGAACAAGCTCTGATTTAATCTGAATTGAAGGAACTAAAGAGCTAGAGACAAACCTACAATAACCTTCGGAGAAGTTGTGAGGAAAGATATGCATGGCTTAGGTCTTGTATCCACTATTGCGTGAATAGTTTAATTGGAAGGTAGATGGATCTGGTGCAGTGAGAATATCAGCCCAGCTTCCAAAATCATTTGCTCCTATTATACCTTCAATGATGTTATGAAGCTGATCCGGCAACATGTGGATGTTCCAACAACGTTTGTGGTGGGGATGGTGGAGACATGGTGGGTGTTGCTGTGAAAAGAGGAAGAGCAAGAACTAAGAACAGAGATGAAGAGGAAGATGAGGTAATTCTTGTTTTCCATTTTCCAGAAACAGAAAGAGCAGTTGCAGAGCTTGAAGAGAGAGAGAGGGGATTTTCTAGCAGGGATAGTTTCCGACTGTGGTGGTCCAATGAGGTATAGGTAGAAGATGGGTGAACCCACCTAAGGGTTGGATGTGAGAGAATTAAAATGAGGGTAGATTGGTCATTTTAAATGAGTTGAATGCAAGCAAGGGTATTTTGGTCATTTTACATGTCCACTTAATTGAAAATGTAATTGTGGGTAACTCGTAATTTTGAATGTGGGTACCATGTAATTTAAGAGGTAATAGCGGGTGATCAAGAGTTTTACCCCCTTCATAGTGGGTGACGTGTAATTTGCTCTTATTATTTTATGTACTTGTGAACAGTGTGGACCAACTAATAGTAACATTATGGGAGATCCACGCAACAACAGAGAGTGAAATACTGGATAATGTCATGTCTAACAAAATAGTGATTGCCTTAATTTCCAAGAAAATATCATCTTATTGCGGTAATAAGATTTCTTATATTTATAGCCAAAAAAAAAAATCCTAAGTTATACTAGCATCCAATACGACACCACAGATCTTATCACTCTCTACAATTGGATCAACTACAATCAAAATCAATCCTGAAATACCAAAGACAAAAGAGCTGAAAAAATGGTAATGACATTTACCATCAATATTCTTTCCAAATTACATCCTAATGCAAAGCAAATAGCTCATATCATTTATCTAAAACGCCAGTTCTACAACAGATATGGGAATGAAGAAAACTGATCCATTAACCTCATTATACTTTGAAGTACAACAACATAGAACTTCTGAAATTGAAAGATTTGATTGAAGAAGAGCACACATCATTCAAGGTACAACAACAACAATTTTATATTATATATACAACTAAATGTAACAAAATTACTTTTAAAAAAATTTCTCAAAAACAACACTACTATATACGAGGGATAGTGTTGAGAGTGGATACTAATGAATTCACGGTACAATGCATATGCGAAGTGCAATAAAAGGGTGCAACTCAAAAGAGAAAACAAGATGTGTACAAAATGTAGAAACAACAGATCATATTCCAAAAGGTAATAATATCACAGCATCACTGGTTGCGAAATAAATGCCGAACTAACAAACAAATTTTTGGCCTCATAAGTACATGCTTAAATTTCAAGTCTATTGCAACCGAAAGAATCAGCATCACAATTTTCAACGTAGTAGAAAGGCTGTTGAAATGCCCAACAAGCAAATACAATGAGAGACTAAAAGAGGTCAAAGATAATAATAATAACTAATTGATTGATTATTGTATTCAATAATACTAATAACGTATGTAAAAATAAATTCTTGCAGAACCAAGAAATCCTTCGTAGGTTCATCTCAAAGACCTACTACTTCTACTTCAATATAGACCATTCACCATTGAGTCCACTCTAATCAACAAAGCAAGCAAGAAGAAGTATTGTGCGAAAATACTCAAAGAACGAAATCATTCAAACGAGGAACAAATAACAGATGGATCGGACAAAACTCTAAGGAACAAGAGGATTAAAATTGAAGATGCATGATAAATGCCATAGGTCTAGGGAAATACTATTGTTACATTTTAACGCAATAACTTCCGAACCTTCACTTTAGAAATCTTGTAATCTTACTAATGGATGTTTTATTAATAACATAATTAGACTTGTAAATGAAAAACCAAAAACCACATATGAATCTTTTGTATTTGTGTAAGTATGTCTGAAACCGGGATTCTCTATTCGAAAAATATTCATATCCATCCGATAAGCAACTAGATCCAGATCTTGATAATTGGCTATGAAATCCGATAATATCCAATCAAATTTTAGCTTATAAGAGTACAGTATTTTTTAAAGTTTGAAAGAAAAAAAAATATATAGCTTATTAAAATTTTTAAGGGCATATAACCAAATCTTCCCATTGGATTCATATAGATAGGGATGTACCAAGCTGAAACAAACCCGATTACATGTCTAACTATAAGTAATGTCATATACAGCAACAAACTTTCGTCCAACATTGGATAGAAAAAGAACGAGAATTACAAGCTTAAACCGACAAAGCAAGAACCTAAGAAACTGAAACACACAATAAAATATCAATTTGGCTGAGACCAACATGAGATTATTTAAAGACCATAAAATTATTTAAAACATTACTCACCAAAATAACCGGAAGAACCCCAAACCAACAAAGTCCCCAAAAAATTAACAAACACAAAACTATAATATATCACTAGCGAGAACAACTAAGGTTCAACCACACTAAAAAAAAAAAGGAACATATACCATTAACAAACTTAAACACTATATTAAAAAATTATAAACTAATAACTATACGTCCACAAATAAGCACAAATGTTTTTGTTTAGCCCATAAAAAAGGGCAAATAAAAACCAAACAAATCTGATGACAATTTAAAGATTAAACAAAAAAATAGATAACAAAAAAGAAATATCTAGAAAAGGAAAAATGCCCCCAAAACAACTAATTCATGATTGATAATAACATATTCAATTTGTTGTCTACAGTAAAATACTATGCCTCCACAAAACAAGCGTTCAAACATCCAATAGCAAAAATACAATGAAATCAGAAGGGTAGAAAATGGCAAAAATACAAGAAGCCCAAAAAGAAAATAATCAAATGGAGATAACAACACATTATACTGAAAGTTCAAGCTTCTCAAATCAAAATCTGAATGAACCGCAAAATACAGAAGGTAAAATTTATCATAGTTTATTCAGAAAAATTTAAAAAAATAAATCTATCTTTTATAACATACTAATGTAGTATGTCAATACAACAAATCTGGAACCACAATGCTCCAATATACATGTACTAAAACAAATACCACCATGCATACATTGTGGAGCAAAGAAATTCCAGTATGAGACCCCATCATTCTATTGCTTGTTTGCTTAAACGAAAACGTTGTACTAGCACCAACGGTAGATCCAAATGAGTTATATGAGCTATTCACCAATCAAACACCAAAAACTAAGGAACTCAAAAGATATATGCAGGCATACGAGGAGTTTACACACTATCATGGACTACGTCCAATAATCCTAGAGAGAGACAACCCATGCTATTTATAGTTGCATATCTTCGACACAAATTATGAGTTGAAAAATAGAATCAAGACATTTCAAGATATGGTATTGAAAGAGCCAATAATGTTGAAAATAATGGAAATCCTATTAAATAATCCATATGCAAGATTCTTTAGAAGTTTAAAAGATGTGGATTTTTACAGACTATGAAATATAGTAATTAAAAGTGACATCAATCTAAACCAAAGAATCCAAAACAAGTCTACAATCGATCAAGGGACAGCAAATGATTAAAGGAAACAACCCAAACATCAAAGAAAGATGTAATATAGTAATACAAGGAAACTCAAGAAAGAAATATAGAGTGAAGCATTACTACACGCATTTTGATGCTTTGCAATATCCACTTTTATACCCAAATGGAGAAGTCCAATGGCATTGAAACGTTAAAAAGAAGACTACACCAACATTGGTTCCACACTGAATTACTATAGATGAAGAAACACCTTTTTAGGGTGAAGGACAAAATGATAAAGGTGCAAAGATTAAAAAAAAATTCAAAAAATCTAAATAAATAAAAGAGCAATGATAACAGCTATTATACTTGCAGGAGTAAAAAAAAATTCCCCAAATCTTATTATTGCTACAAGCTACAAATCATAAATGATACTCAATCAATCCTATTATTAGACTGAAGTTTAACTCAAAAGAGGGGGGAAAATACAAACTTTTATTTACACAAAAGTAAAAAAATTAATACACATCGTGAATACATCACATGTGCATCATTACTAGTAATGAACAAAAAACAAGAGAAACACACAAACAACAGAAAAACAAAAACACGGGAGAACTCACAAAAACACACACACACACACAACAGCAACAACAATAGAAGGATGAGGTTGATAATGTCAACAACTTTTGGCTCCCCGCCCCCCCCCCCCCCCCCAAAACTCTAGTCATGATTCCCCTAGAAACCAGTATTTGCTTTGCACCTACATCTTTGTCTGCGCTTTATGTGCCTAAATTTGTTTCATCAGCATAACCATAAGTAACTACTCTAAAATTTCGCAAACCAGTGGAGGATTTTTTGTCTTATTGCAATAATTGTAGTAATTTTTTTTATCACGTTGATAGTGTCTATATCATTTATTTGAATTGTGCATTTGCATTTCAAGAACTTCGAAGCCTTGGCATCTCAAGGACTGCATGGGAAAAAACCCCAGACAAGAAACAAGAAAAAAAAAAAAGTTGATAAGCACCATATAGGAAGCAAATAGAAAACCACAAGAAGTGTATCGAAGGGGTGAAGTTGAAAAATAAAGCGCAGAGCTGTTTTGGCATTCGACCTGTGGAGGAACCCGAGAGTAGCTGATGCAGGTGGCTTAAATCTGAGAAACCCATTGCTTCGTTAACCATTACTTGCTTTTCTATTGTCTGAATGTGGTCTCTCAAGATATTAGGTGATAAAAGTCTCCCATGGAGAACCTGGTCCTGAGAATAAAATACAGAAACATTCAGAGCGCGAAGTGTTATTTCAATAGTAGTCCAAGCGTGTGAATAACCTGGAGACAGGCGAGGGTGAAACCTTTGATATATAGGCTTTGGCTTCTGATAAAGCTCTCATTAACGGAACTGCTTCACTCGAGTGCCTTCCTGGAAGAGAATTAAGGATAAATTAACCACTTGATGACGTAGAAGAGAGGAAGAACATCGACAAGACAAATCTCTGCTTTCACCAAGTTGAATAACCCTTGACTCGAGGGCTAGAACAAGGCGCTGGATTTTTATTTGAAGATTGGAGATTTCGATTAAAGCTCTCGCAATCTCTTCGATCCCTGTGGTGCTACGGCAATCATAGAGAAACTGCAGCTCTTCCTTGTCATCATTGTGCTTCACCTTAACCTGAATTCGCACCATTTTCTTCGATTCTCCAGCTTGTTCTCGCAATCTCGCATTTCTTATCGAGTTATATAACTCGGAAGTCGGGTCTGATTCCAGCAGTAGCGTTTTTTTCGTAAAACATTCCAGCAGTTTGGGTTCAAAGACTAACGCAAGTTAGTCAGCCGATCCAAGATTTTAGTACTGCCGATCCGACTCAGTCTATTTCAGTCCGTTTCAGACACTTCTAAGTTCTACCCCTATATGTCTGATCCAATGGGAAATAAAAAAAAAAAACTAGTGCCATTTCAAATAGGACTTGGGATCCTCTTGACGATGGATGAAGAATTTTATCCAATACATTTTCTTGTCAGAAAATGTATGACATGTGTTCCAATATCACATCAAATGGTTAAAATTCATTTATAAGTCAAATCAATATTTTTAAATGATGTGATTTATAAATGGACCTCAACCTTGACACATATTACATATCTACTCGTCAGAAATGGACAAGTAATGGACCCAATCGATGCTCTCTCCACATTGAAGAGGACTAACCTCTAAATCCTAATAAGATAAATTAGAGGCGAGACGTTCATCAAAGTCCAGATCACCTCCTAACAGTTTTTACCACATAAATTGGGGTGGGACCTATTAGGTTCTCATTTCTTGCTAATTTTTAATATTTACACAATGAACCCACTCCTATATATGTGGTCAAAAACCCTTAGAAAATAACAATGTGTTCCCATAAGGGGAGGTGACCTAAACTCTTCTTAGTACACCTCCTTCCTAATGTATGGTGAAAAAGAGTGAGCGGAGCACAGCCCCTTGCCCCTATTCCTGATATGCATTGAGATCACTTGCATCTAAGTAGAACGTCCGTGGTGGTGGCTGGGCATTCAATGGTTGGACGCCATACCCAGACGTAGAGGATTTAAATCTCTCCTAGTATAGTGCTGGCTCTGTCTGAAATCCAACATTGGATTTAATATTTCTCTATTGGTAGTTTTTGTAACGCCAATCATACCCTTCCTAACCCAAGAACCCAAATTTCACCAAGGCTTTGAAAACAAACTAGACCAAGTTGTTGAGAGTCTTGAGACCGAGACTATATTCGCTCCACCCGTCCACTCAATTTTTTCCTCTCACAACCCACTTGATGAGGTGGCCCCAGGTGGAGTTGTGTTAGGTGAGCTGTGAGAAGGGACAAATGGATAAACCGTAGGAGTGGGTAGAGAGGATCTGTATCAGTTGAAACCTCAACTGGATTTCTAGGTTTTGACTTCTGAGGCAGGACCAGAGATTGCGGTGGCTGCTTAAGATAATCAATCTTGTGGATAGATTTAGTATGACTGCTGCAGCATAGCACAATGATCTAAGAAAAGGTAATCCAAGATTAAGTCTTGAAGCGAAAGCAGCTGTTTACCATGTATATAAGATGCCAATAGATTGATAACACTACAAAACCAACTTTCCATCAAAAGAAAAGATGTCGAAGCTCATGCATCAAGATGACAAAAACTTCAATGATATATCCATTGATAGAAATTTATAGTTCTGTTACAGTGAAGTTTGGAGCTAATTCAACTGGACCATGAGTAAGGAACCAGCTTTGGCTGCAGTGTGGTAGAAAGTAGAAACTATACTACAAGTTACAAGTTATATCCAGAAATAGATGTGCTAGAGCAAAATAAGATAAGAGGCCCAAGAATAGACCTGAGATGCCAGATAAGAGGAAAAAAAATACACTCTGGCATTCTGAACAGCAGATCTCAGATTGCATACATCTTCTTATACTCACTGTTCAAAAGCTCTGAATCTGATAATATTGACATGGACCATGACTGAGACTTGCTGCTCATTGATGACCTCCTAATGTTTCTCAAACTTGAGGCATGCCTGCGGTCTGTAGCTACCAAATAACACATGGTACCCAGTGTTGTTGTCATGATTATTGTTCCTACAACAGTCACCACAATAGCCAACCACCTCTGAGTGCCAACTACAACAAATCCCAATGCCGAAAATGCCACAGACACGAGAACACAAGCCAACCACATCAGCTTGTTAATAATTGCCACCATTTTTTTCTTGGCTTTGCTATCTGTTACTACAATTGAAGTCTGAACCACCACGACAGCTAGGGATATGAAGAGGGCAATGGAATCAAAGACAAAGAAAATCACAAAACCTGCTTGATTAGCAACATTTGCTGCCCCAAGGGAAAGCTTGGGAGGTATCTTTTTAGGGTCATCAACAAACTGGCCAGGGACAGTGAAGATGGCAGCAAAAGCTACAGTGGCAATGAGGACAGCAACAACTGTGGTGGAGTTAATTGCATTGTTGAGCCCCTCGGCATGCATTTTGTTGAGTCGATGGGCAATACCCTTCATGTGTCTCCTTGTGTTACGGGTTTGCTCTAGCTGGTAGTGGACCTCATGCTTTATGTCACTCACAGTCTGTTTCAGTTCCCGAGCTGTGCCTGTCTGTGGTGGCTTGATGTCCCTGGCACTCTGAACACCATGCTCTTGTAGGATCACCACCAGTTCAGAGTGTCCCATTTTCTCAGCAGTGTCAAGTGCTGTTTCCCCAGATCTGTTGACAGCTTTTTTGTCGGTGGTGTTGTGATCTAGTAGTTTCTTTACAATCTGCAGAAGTAGTCTGTAATATCAGTTGTTCTGTTTAGACCAAGTGTATCACATTTGTTTTCCACCATATTATAGAAAATCATATACTGATGCAGAACCGCGTGGAATATCAAAGTAAACTATAAATTTCTCCAAGAGAAAACAAAAGATTGGATCATCCCTACAGGCATATGTATGAGAATCAACCTTTAATCAGAATGGATTCAAGTCCTCATCCCTCTAGAAACAGCTCCAACCAAGAAGATCTCTCAGAACAAAACCTTACCCAATGAAAGCACAGATTAACTATCATAGATGGAGACTTTCTTCTAGAGCATCAACAGGTGCTATGTCTATAAAACGAGTGCATTACAACAGATGAATAATTTCAATGTAGTAATCTTGTTATTGCTTAGATGGCTTGAGAGGCTTCTTTATGAGTATAGCTTAATTCTGAGTCTGCATTTAGTTGGTGGGTGGCTGTGTTTATATCGCAGAAAATAGAAACGTTTTCTAGACTTGCCAATGTGATCCTATCTGCTGAAAATTTTAAGGATTTGGACTAACTACAGCAAAGCATTTGACAGTCTCAGTAAATACCCATCACCTAATACGAATTTTAATGCTGAAATGTTGTTTTATGATGAAAACATCAATTATAAACATAAAATAATTTTAAACTCTTTCACCTGAATAAACCTAGTTATTCAACTCCATTTATGCTTCATATTCTTTGACAATCCATGGGCTTCTAGCCTTTATACATCAGCAATTTCAAGATCCAATTCGGTTTGGTGTAAAGTTATACCTGTGTAGAACCTTCCATCTTATATCTGATTTTTTTTCCATTTTATTGTTCTAAATTATGTTAAAATTTATTTCTTTATTTTGCTTTTGTTTTGGGAATAGTTAAGGTCATAAATCAATTCAATACATTGAGAGCTTTTACATTCCTCACTCACCTGAAGGTCATATTTGAAAAGATTGTACCTCAAGGATTGGCTACTTGGTCTAGAATAGGCTATTAAATCGAGAGAATAGAATATCTTCCTAATCCAGACTCATAAACATGGCATGAAGTCATCAAGTTTTTAAATGAATCATGGCATTGCCATGCTCAGACAGAACAACTGCAAGGTAATTCTGGAAACCAGGGTAATCACTATCTTTGAGAAATTCATGCGACCTACTTTATCACTTATACATGCATACACATAAAAAGCTAGAAGAATTACAGCTATGCCTGGGTGCGTAGATAGAATTAATAAGTCCATAGCATCAGAAGATTAAGCAAGCTTAAAGGAAATCAAACCGAGAATCCGCAGTTATGAACTAAAAGAATTCTAAGCAACTTGAGAACAATGTAAATTGATGATACTATCACATATAATGTACCTGAAAATATCCAGACACAGATGGAATACTGGGAAATCCAAATTAGAGATGTCAGATTTTGTAGAAGTCACAGTTTTCTGTTTGCAGACCTAACTTTTTGAGATACTTATGTTGTATCTTCTCGAGTGAATGAATCTATTTGGTCTGTATATTGATTGACTTTGGAATTCAATCTACTTGATCTATCCTTGAAACCCAGAAACTAAGGAACTGACAGGTAAGGAAAGAAAAGAAAAACAATCACTCGGTGCTATTTCTGGATAAGCCAATCAGCATAATCCATACTCAGTTTTAGATAAATGAGAGAAACCCCTAACTGTGATCCCCATACCACCAAACTCCCCCACCCCCAAATCCCCCTCTATTTCTCTAGCATAAGAGCAATCAGATGTAGACAAAGTACATGGAACAAACATTGCAAAAACGATCTTCAATGATGAGGCAAAACATAAATGAGAACAGTCAAAACTAACAAGAGAATTCATCACCACTCAAAATTCCAAAACCTTATTTTCTTTGATTACTTCTCATAGTCTCTGCTACTAGCTAATCTCTCATCCTCTATAGAGAGAAAAGTAAGCCAAGTTACAAAAGCAATTCACCTCAGTTCGAGCCTTTCTGCACGCTATATGCAATGCTGTGTTGCCCTTGTTATCCACCATATTAATCAAAGAAGGGTCTGAGTTGATCAGCTCTTCTACCAACTCAACTTTCTGTCCTTTCACAGCCATGTGGAGAGCTGTCTGCCCCTTCTTATCAGTCCGCGCGGCGATATCAGGTTCCTTGCTCAGAAGGGCCTTTACAACCTCCAAATGCCCATTTCTCGCAGCTGAATGCAGGGGGGTTTTCCCATTGTTTCTAGCTATGGAAGCCAAGCTGCAACCTTGTTCCAACAAGAAATTTACAACCTCAATGTGGCCTTGAGTCGCAGCCGTATACAAAGCTGTGGTATTCGAGAGATCAACCGTCAGACATAGCTCAGGTACAGCCTTCAGCAGCACCTTCATCACCTCTGTTGTGTGTCCAAGAAGAAGTTAATTAACGCTGATTAGTAGAAAGAAGGAGAACAGAGAGAATTCAATGGAGACAGTACCTAGATTCCCTTGCTTGGTTGCATTGTGAAAAGCATCAAAACCGTTTCGGGCTTTGATGCTTGCAGAATCAAAATCACAGTACTTGATCATCTCTTCCACCACATCAACATTACCGTATTCAGCAGCCACATAAAGGGCCGTTTCTCCCGATTGATTCTGTTTCTTCAACAGTTCTCTCAGTTCTTCCTCTGCAGTCCCAGTGAGGATTTCCAGGACCACAGGTAGGTTCCCAGCTCTTGCTGCCGAATGCAGAGGAGTGTCGTCGCGTTTCCCAGTCAATTGTTTCGTCATCTTCTTCCCCTGGGCCGACTCCATCGGAACAATTAAAGAATAAAAACCTTACTTCAATCCTAAAAAGCACAAGAAATCTTCCACACGATAAGCCCACTTAGATCAATTAGAAAATTGACCTGGGATTTTGAAGAACTGGGTTTTTCAGTATCATCGTCGCTTCATGTCTCCAGCCATATGAAAAGCATGACAGATCGACATACAGAATGGAACCCAGAATAGTGGAGAACAACCCAGAAAGAAAAAATCCAAATTAAACGAAAACATCAACAATTGAACAGATTACAGATCTCAACAGGTTCTACGGAACCAGGTGGCAACAAAGGAAGTGTCGGACAAAAACCCTGAAAGTAAAATATCTGACTATAGAAAGAAAAGATAGCAAAATGGAAGAGAGGTCAGTGGGAAAGAAACACCACTGAGAAAAGGCAATGGCAGCCACGGTTGCGGCGTTGGAGGAAGACTGACCGTTGACGGACGGAGCGTGGACATCTGGTATCAATACCTAACTGCTGCTGTGTCACCATCGCTATCCACCAGACCTTGCGTGTGGATCTTCCATTCGAGAGAGCTCAGATGATCTCCTTCTCTAGGCCGCCAGTGAAGGGAAAGTTAATGCTATCAACGGTTTAAAGAATAGGATAGGAGGTCGTTACAGTGAAGAGGTAGTTCTATAGTAATATACTATAAGAGTTGTATTTTATAGTTGAAGATACTTACCAGTTTCTAGAAGCTGCTAGAATTTATTTTTTTTTTTGGGAAAAAGCTGCTAGAATCAGTTAAGAGTAAAAAAATAGTACCTTGAAGATGGTATATATGAAGTCTTGTATCAGAGAATGCTATGCTGTATGAAATTTGAGTTGGTTAGTATGGTGAAGTTTGTATGTAATGAAGTCTTTGTGATGGAGAATGTGATGTTGAATCCACTGTCAAATGCTCTATTGAGTCAAGATAGATTCGAGAAGCAAGAACTGATGAAGAGGATGATCCACTGATCCTAACATTTTGGCATGAGTAGCCATAGCTAGCAGTTGGGTCCAATCCCTCCAGCAACATCTGAAAACCATGAAGTGAATTACACATGTTGACGCGTTTATGGAACACTTTAACGCTAAAGATGACTTCTAGGAGCAGCATTGTTTCCAAGCAAAATCAAAAGATGAATTGGTCTTAAAGTCCTCTACTTTTTGATTCGTCTATGAATTAAAAGTCGTCTTCTAATATTCTTACTAAAATTTTTTTTTGAGTATTCGTCTATGAGATAAAAGTCGTCTCCTAATATACTTGTTAAAAAAATAATAATTTTGAGTATTCGTCTATGAGATAAAAGTCGTCTTCTAATATTCTTGCTAAAAAAATAATTTTGAGTTGACTACTTGGAGAAAAATAGATTTTTTTTAGGTGAAACACTCGTCTATTGAGGTGCAGCTGTCGAGAAAACAACATTACATAAAGACTGTAACCAAAGAACGGAAATAAAAAATAACATTACATAAGGACTTTAACCAAGAAATGGAAATGAAAGATAACATTACATAAGCACACCTCAATCTTCTCACTTTTGATTTCTCATTAAGAATGATCTTGCTGTTGATTCCGGTTCAGATAAAATTAGAATAAGCTAACTCAGGTCCTGAATTAAGCGATCTTAGAATTAGATTCCATATTTAACCCAAAAAATAAGAGAATATTTTCATTCGAATCAGTAAAAATCCTTTGTCAGATTCGTTGTTTTTGAAACCCTATCTCGCTCATCTCGCTTCCTCAACGAATGACCTTCAATTTTAGAAAGGATGTTTAAGTGAGACTGACCAAAAAAAAAGTATCTCCACTCATTTCTATACATTTCTCTGCCGATAACAGATGGATTATTAAATAAATTCTCCATGTGATTTACAGTTAGTTTTCTTACAAAATTCCCTTTATCCAAAAGCCACTCTCAGAAGGACAAACGTCTGTTTGCGCCGAAAGATTCTCGATCACATGTTTCCTCTAAATCGCACGAACGGCACAGATTAAAATACACATTTTCATATTCCTAGGACATGTGTGAAACAGAATTCCATGTGGATTCCGACTCTCCAAATGAAACATAATTTCCATCCACACCGACGGCTTGGAAAACTCTCTCCCATCATTCTACCATTCACTACCCCACAATTCCCTAGTGGAGAATTCGGTGAACACGGCTTTATATGGACCCTACAAGAAATGGGTGGATATCATTGAAGCAAACAAAACCAAATTCCAATTTCTCAAAGAGATTAATAGCAAAAGTGGATTTCAGAATGTGACTTAGGATTCCATTATATGACCATACGAAACAAATCGGAACACAAAGCAATGAATCGGATTTGATGATTTCCATTTCTTTTTCTCTCTCCTTTTTTATGTGATTCCCTAACAGATTAGTGAGTTCTTTAACAACTTTCTACGCCTTTAGAAGTACAATACATCACTAACTTGTATACATGATTAACTTTTCCTACTCTGGAATTGGAGCACTAATACCAGCAGAGGCTACAGAAAGCAACAACACAAAGTCATCTCTTCCTACAGGAGAGAACCTTCAGGCAGACTTCTAATCCCTGATTCCAAGTATCAGTATTATATTGATACATCAGTACTGAACATTGCATAAACCGATACAACTGTTTGTATCGGCCAATAGTAATACATCCTTCAACTGATGACTGATTTGAGCCAATGTATCGTATGGGCATGGACCAAGACAGATATGAAGGCAGATATTGACACCTACAACCATAATCTCAGAAGGTAGAGTTCAGAGATGAGAAATCAACTCAACACATTTTATATATACAGCGTGCCAAAAACCCTACAGCATATCTTTTCCTTCTTTTTTGGGGTGGGGGGAAGAGGGATTGGTCAGGCATTGCAAAATGAACAGATATAAATCAGTACCATCAATGTAGAATCTGAGGACAAACCTATAAGGCATAAATTGGATTGACCTCAGACTCAGATAATTCAGAGTGATACCAGGAGTTTGACCCACTCCTCCTTGAATGCTTCTCCTTCTTTCTGATCGATCGGGTTCGCTTGGATTTTACTACATAGTAAGTCATGGTGCCAAGAACTCCGGCCATTATGACCCCGCCAATGACGGTAACCAGAATTGCTGCCCACTCAGAATGTCGGCCGACCACTATGTATGAGGATGCAATAAATGCCACTGATGTACACACTGAAGCCAACCACATCAACTTGTTAATCACCTCCACAACCCGCCTCTCTGATTTTGTCTCTCCTCTAACCAGCGTGATCTGTACCACGACGACTGCCAAAGACGTGAAGAGTGCAACTGCATTAAATAGGAAAAAGATCTTGAATGAAGCACGTTTCACCATCACTGCCATCCCATTATTATCATCTCCACCAGGTACAGTGAAGATAGCTGCAAATGCTACTGTGGCAAAGAGCACTGCCACCACAGTAACAGAATTGGTCGCATTATTGATTCCTTCCCTGTGCAGCTTTCTGAGCTCCTTGGCAATCCCATGGACATTCTTGTTGGTTTTTCTAGTCTGCTCCAGCTGAGTATGGACATCTTTCTTGATTTCTGTCACCGTCTTCCTCAGCTCATCCCTTGGCTGGTTTAGCTCATTTGCTCTCACAGCACCAAAGCGGGCCAAATATTCCTTTATTTCAGCGGATTCTTCAGAAAGAGCGAGTCCTTCAGCAATGTCAAAGGCCGTCTTGTGTTCTCTGTTTAGGGCGTTGACATTTGTGTCAGGAAGATTCAAAAGCTCAGCCACAATCTGCAAGATGAGAGAAACCTTAATTTTATTAATTACCAAATCTTAACTTCTCTTCCTATGCAATTCATATGGGATTTTCATTTACATGAGCACCTGATTACAAAAACTAACCAACCCTCCCAAAATAGATGGATGTTCTTACTCATTTACTACATAGAAAATCACTTATTCCCTCCCCCCTTCAAAATCACCGAAACACCCACCCCAAAAAATAATAATAACAATAACAATGAAAAGAACAACAAAGCTGGGTCATTGTTTGGAGGAACCGTAAAAGGTTCAGCTGCCCAGGGTACCCATATTCAAGTCTAGAGAACAACCAGGACCATCACCAAATTCACCTCTCAAAGCAAAGATTTAAACTGGTTTCTTTAGAGAGAGAGAAAGAGAGAGAGAGAGAGAGAGAGAGAGAGAGAGAGAGAGAGAGAGAGAGAGACTTTCAGGAACACCAGAATCATCTTCTTTGGGTAAAACGGAAGGCCAAAATTTGAAGATGTGGAAGAGCGAAGGCGAACTTTTTACAGATCTTCTGAAATCTGAACAGCATTCCAGCTAAAACTTAACAATTACAACCATGGAAAAGGAACTCGCTATTAAGAGTTAAAAACTCTTAGCAACCAAATTGTGAGCAAGTGCCAACTATGTTGCAGTAGCAAGTCGTAAATATGCCACATATGTCAACAATGTAAAGGTACTCACTGATTTTCTACCTGGTCCATAGGTGCTAATGCGTTTTTAATCAGTTAGAATAGGAATCACCTCATCATTGCTGCAGAGGGATTTCTAAGTTCCTTTTAGAGAAATGTTCACATTCAAGAAATCATATGAGTTGATAAACTGATCCGACACACAGTATGTTAATCACACTAGCTAAATAGAGCACCAGCTCGTACAAAGAGCACTAATTTACAAACTCAGATTATCAAGTATATATAAACAGATTAATAGTCAACCATTTTGATTATGTTCACATGCATCAAGAGAAAATAAGAAAGAAACATGTGCAGTGCTGCCAAGGAATACCTCTGCTCGCTTTTTCCTGGTGGCCACATGCAACGCTGTGTTACCAAGCTTGTCAGGGAGCATCACTATGGCTGCATCTGCATCAAGAAGTAGTTTCACCACCTCACAGTTTACCCCTTTTACAGCCATGTGCAAAGCTGTCTGCCCTTTCTTGTCAGTCCTCCTTGCTAATTGTGGATCCTTTTCTAGTAATGCTTTTACAATTTCTACATGCCCTTGTCGAGCAGCCAAATGTAAAGCATTTTTTCCATTGGAACGAGAAATCTCAGGCAGGCTAGGATCCTTCATTAGCAATTCATTAACTACCGCCGAGTGTCCTCTATGTGCAGCAGATACAAGAGGGGTACAATTTGAGGGGCCTAGTGTCTTGCTTAGTCCTGGTTCATTTTCTAATAGCACCTGGACAATAGCTGCATAACAAGAATCATGTCTGAAAATACCCAGGATCATCTTTAACATCTTAAAGCAGAAAAAACAGTTGATGACAAGCTCAAGTCTGTAGATGTACGCCCACCAAGCAATTCTCTAGTTACAAATAAATTGTACAGCAGTTTCCTTAACACAGAAGAAAAGGGGGCTGACCGGGAAAAAGGGGGGAAGGGGGGGAGCAACTGTTCAACAGATTACTGGGGAAGTCTAGAAATTGCATAAGAAACATCAGCAAACAAAATTCAATTTGGAGGAGGCTTTCACATTAGATATACGGATATAAAGAAGTTTCCAAACAAATGAATTGGATCAAGTATCTCAAACAACAAATCAAATAAACTTCTCGGGTTCTGATCCACTACACCAGCAATACAAATTGCATAACAATTAACAAAAACAAAGAAATTTGATATTTTAACTCAACCAATGATGCCACAGAAAAACTCATGTGCAGAAGAGGCTTACATCAACCCAGTGAACTGCATGTTTAGATTTTTAGGCCAAAGTGAGAAGATTATACTATAGGCGGAAACTAATTGATACACTCTAAATTCTCTGGCATTAAAAGCAACAGTTGCCAATATATTATTAGCCATGGTTAGACAAATTATGATCAACATCAAGAGGAAGGGCAGACAGATCTAATCATCAACACGTGTGTACAGAATGGAACTTTTTCTTAGTATTCTCTACAACATGCATACTTTCGAATCCACTCCCCATTTTGGATAAAAAAGCATACTTCGAATTCAAGCTGAGTTAAACAGGCGTTTTAAAGAAAAAATTTTCTACATAAGTCTGCAACCTCAAAGGATGGTTTTTCATTTACTTAAACAACAGAGTAAAGAAGTGCACAAATAGATCCCGAGGGGGAATGAACAATCAGTCCACTGAGTTGATTTAAAACTCAGTAGAATTTCAGCAAAAAAAAGGGGAAATGGTTTTTTTTTCCCTTCCCCTTACCTAAAGGACTGAAAAGAAGAGGCAATAAGTAGATTACCATGGTGTCCTTGAATGGCAGCTATATGCAAGGGATCGAAGCCAGAGCGATTCTTCTTATAAATGCATTCCTTGGTCGAATACTTGAGAAGCTCCTTCACCACATCAAGATGCCCTTTATCGGCAGCCGTGAACAAAACCGTCTCTTCGAGCTCATTGACTTCATTCACGACCGACGACCTAATCTCCGCCACCTCAGCATCAAAATCAGACCCACTGAAGGTACCGACCATTTGGGCACCGATGGCGGCAAGAATCTGCTTCACAGCCATCAGATCACCTCGCTGCGCAGCCAAATGAAGTTCCGTGTCATTATGCCGACCGGTGACCTGTTTCACATACTTCTTCTTGCCTGCCTGATCCATCCTTTTACCGGAATTCGAAAGAACAAGAGCCGGCGCCGACGAAGCCGCCGTCGGCGACGGAGAAGGCGAAGGCAGAGGCTCGGCTGAAGGGCTATGGCTTATACCCTTCTCCAAATCTCTCTCCCTACCTTTAAAACCACAAAAGACATAAAATCAACAAATAAGTTCTTAAAGATTTAGCAAAAGAAAACGTTTTTAAACGGAAAAAGATCTGTAAATATACCTTCTTCGATTTCCAAACCCATGTTTGTTCTTTGGAAAAGACCCTAGAATTTCATCTCAGGTGGAGAAGATGAGCTGCTATTTCTAGGGTTTTGAAGGAGGGAAAGAGAGAGAGAAGATAAGAACAGAGAAAGGTTAGAAAAGGAAGGAGCAGCGAAGGAACAAACGGCAGCCGATGACGGAAAATTTGTTAGATTTCGTTTTCTGTGATGGTGTTCTCTATTGTTTCTTCCTTCTTTTTCCTCACTTTCTCTCGTTAACGACAAAACGGCCGATCCCACCAAACTGAGGGTCCGACCGCGTTCGTGTTCTTCGTGTTCCGGTTCACTTTCTCTTTGTTCGGATTCTTTATAATTGTGATTCTTCTCCTTATTACCCCTCAACCCACCACCCAAAGAAAGAAAAAAAACATCACAGTTCTCTGTAGTCAACTGAGGAGTCTTGCCTACAAACCAGCAGATCTCCTCCGCCAATTTATCTTTTTTTTTTTTTGGGTTTCCCCAAATTTAAAACCCCGAAAGAGGAAGTTAATGACATAAGCATGTCTTTTATAAGATAGCTTGGAGTGAATTAATGGAAGATTCGATTACCAAAAAAAAAAAAAGAAAATTAATGGAAGATTCGCATCTTGTTTAGTCATGCCAGTGGTTCAAAATATTGATAACATATTGCCATATGATTCAGACCTTCGACATGACATTGTCAATAAGTCGACGAGATATCATCAATTGTCAACAATTGAAAATTTGTCACTGTCGGCACTATATGGGGAGTATTGCTTGAATTTTTGACCGAATTTTTGTCCAATTTTTACAAATTTTATCTCGAGAAGCACATATTTCTTCTATTTTACATTTTAAACCTATTTTGCTCTAATATTCAACATTTACAAGTACATTTTGCTTCTTTATTATCGACTATCACGTTGTTTATGTCGATCAAGCGAGATTTTGCACATCTGTAAATTTTTTCTTCTCCATAGATAATCATACTTCTCCAACTGATTTTAAATATAAATAATTACAAAAAAAAAGGGAGAAAATAGGGAAACGGGTTTTGAAAATTATGGAAAATCTATATAATATTTCTCAAGTGCTACCCATGTGATTTTATCGTAAGTTTTGATGTAGTTAGCCTATTTTTTTGCTAAAAATTATTTTATATTTAATAATAAAAATTTTATAATTAGGTACTTAGGTACATAATTGTTTCTTTATATAGAGATAATCATTTTTATGTTGTTTAGTGACTTATGCAATCATTTTGAATGCAATAGTTATCATGTCTGTTAGTGAGAGTCAAAGGAGAGCAGGTTCACAGGATAGACAAGGATAGCCACAGGGCCCATATTCACAAGGAGGGAGAGCAAGTTCACAGGATAGACAAGGATAGCCACAGGGCCCATATTCACAAGGAGAGCCTCTGAGACTAACACCAAGAAGGAGGACTGATCCAACATAGTGTCTATTGATGGAGATAAGAATGAAACACACCATATAATTTTTGTGGGAATAAAATCTACTCAGGTAACATCATTAAGTTTAAAGGTCACATCACCGGGAGTTCGAAGCATGTGATAATATGCACAGAGGCCCATCAAGATGCAGTGAAGGTACTTGATGGCCCTAATTTTATCCTTGATGTTTGAACTCAAAGAATTAAGAAAATGGACAAAGATATGGTCAATCAAGGAAAGGGCCAAGGATATGGCCAATTAGGATGGAAATGAACTTAGATTAGAATATATAGGGTTGGGCTTGAGATTGCAAAAGCCTAGCCTAACCCAACCCTATTGCTGCCCTAATATTGGAGGTGAAAGTAAATGTAATTTTCTTTTCACGAAACCATCTTTTAATTTTTTCAAATTTACAAAAGTTTACTCAATTTGCAGGCTCTCTGCCGGACACCCCCACAGCCGCCGGTAACCACCACCTGACCCTCTCTCTGCCGGCAACCACCTCCCACCTTTCTTGTGCCTGAAACCACCACTGCTCACCACACCCTCTCCATCATATGGTTTTATTCTGTTGTTTCTCATTTCAATCCCGCGAATTGTGTTTTCATTTTTGAATCTTAATTAGTTACTTGATCAATGAATCAATTTACTAGTGCTGGTGCTTGAACACCATTGAAACTAAACCACCAAGATCATATTTTTTTACCTCGGTGACTTCGATTTCACAACCCAAACCAGAAACTCACGTTATAATCTCTACTTGTGGGTTCAAACCCTAATCCGACCAAAGTGCAAGTTTTAAAACCCATCGCATGATCTTCTGAAAAATATCGAAGCTTCTTTAGTTCTCCAGTGGCTGGATTCATGAGGTATCTTTGTATCCTTAGTCTATTGTATCTTGATTTTATATGCTCTTTGGAGTAATCTGTTTGTTTATCCTGAGATTAAAAAACAATAATTTTATTTACACTAACTATATTTAATCATTTGTTAAAGAGGGATTAAGATTCTGATTAAAAACCGGATTTTAACAAAATGCGTCTGCCGGGAGTCGAACCCGGGTCTATTGCTTGGAAGGCAATTATCCTAACCGTTGGACTACAAACGCTATGGATGTCAAATTTTTGTATTTAATAACATCTCAAACTACTCCTCCAATCTATTAAAGCTCGAAGCTATTTAATCTATACATAAAGTAGTGTTTTTTTTTTTGGGATAGGAAAAGAGCTTAATAAATTGTGAGAAAGCTAATGTCAAATCAGTAACAAACAAACTTTTCTACTATAAAAAGAAAAAGAAAAAGATCAACAATAAATTCATTAGACATGGATCATATATTGGAGTTGGACACGAAATAGTTGTAATAAATGAATACAAAAAAGTTGATTGAGGTGGTATAACAAAGTTCAAAGGAGGCTTTAAATACCCTTGAGTGGAGAAACAATTTAATCAAGATTGAATGAATTAAAAAAATTAAAGGAGACTCAAGATAACCTTAAAAAAATTGATGAGAAAAGACATACATAGTGTAGTCTTTGTATGTACTATTGTCAAAGCAAAATGTAGCTCATTTTTTTTAGGTACAAAGGGGCTTTATTAAGCTGGGGGATGGGGATATTGATATGCTTCAACAAGAGTTGAATCAACGACTTCTTTACTAAGAGTGTTGGTTTCCCCACTAGAATAGTTCTATGTAGGCAAAATGTAGCTCATTTAAGGAGAGTATAACCAACCTAGAGGAAACTGATAAACCAGTTAGTAGTTCTTATGCTCATTTCATTGCCTTACCATCAAACTACACCAGCTATAAGGTGGCCGAAGCTTTTATGAATGATGTCGCCAAGCTCCATGGCATCCCACGATCGATTGTTAGTGACCGTGATCCACATTTTCTCAGCTCCTTCTAGCAGGACCTATTTCGATTACAGGGCACCACACTCTCGATGAGCTCTGCCTATCATCCCCAGAGCAATGGACAAACAGATGTAAGAATATTTCTATCCAAGATCGCATAGATCGATTAAAAACACCTTAGTATGATAATGACACAAGATGATGATGAGCATACCTTTCTATGGTTCTATTTGAGACGAAGCGCAGCGGAATATCTTCTTTATGTCTCCCACTAGGAACAAACTTGAGGTGGAAGTTGATTCTATGATCAACTTGATGTTGGATCTTCTCCTCTAGACTCCTCCCTATTCACTGGCTTGATGGTATATCCTTTCTGACTAAGCAGATGTGATTGTGATTATGATTAGGGTTTAGAGGAGGGACCTAGCATCCTTTATATAGGCAAATCCGTTAGATCGTCCATCAAGATCTAACGGTTCCTATTAGCCCACACTAGCCAGTCCATATAAGAGTTCTAGTAACCGTATATTACCCATATCAGACCAATAAGAAACCAAATCAAAGTGTAACACAATCAATGAAGCCCACCTTATGTGGAATATTCAATTAATATTCTAACAACAGAGGCCTTAAATCATTGTCTAGAAAACTATCTTCGTTGCTTTGTAAGTAATGAGCCCCAATAGTGGCTGCAGTTCCTCGCTTGGGCAAAATATTCATACAACACCTCCCATCCTTTTCTTTGGCTTGTACACCCTTTGAGGCCTTGTATGGGCGAGCTTCGCCAATGCTGGTTTGATACATCCCCAATTCCTCTTCTAATGTGGCAGTTGACTCTGAGTTGCAAAACTGTGACAAATTACTCTACACCCTCAAGGACAATCTCCGCCGTGCTCAAAGTCGAATAAAATCGCAGGCTGATCGCAAACGAATTGATCGCGAATTTAACACAGGGGACAAGGTCTTTGTGAAACTCCATCCTTACGCCAGATTACCGTCGCCCGTTTCATGAACAGAACCTCTCTCGACGTTATTATGGGCTGTATTTGATAATCCGAAATATAGGGAAGGTGGCGTATGAACTACAACTTCTAGTGGGCTCTAGGGTGCACCTAGTTTTTCACGTTTCCATGTTGAAGCCCTGGGTTGGAGATCCGACCTCCTTCACGGAGATCCCTACCAATCATTCGACACCGCTGCAACCCAACATTGTCCTCAACACCCCCAAAGTTATCAAGGGCGGAACCATTGTTGCTCAAGCTCTGATCCATTGGCAAGGCTTACCTCCAAAAGAAGCCACCTAGGAAGATATCTCGCAGCTTTGCTAGCAATTTTCAGCACTCAACCTCAAGGACGAGGTTTTTTCTGCAGACCAAGGCAATGTCACGAGCCAATAGCCAGGTGGCCTTGTTGTGGCAAGAACCAAATCAGCCAAGAACCTAAACCGCCCAACATATTTGACCGATTATACCACTTAGAAGAATTCTCTAGAAACCATGTAACCACCTATCAGTTTCTATAAGTTAGCAGAATACGGAATGAGAAAGGAACAGAAAATTACTCTTATCCTGTCTCTTCTCTCATCGTCCTGCTCTCGTTCTTTTCTTTTCCCTCTGTTTCTCAGATCTAGATCTAATTCAATTGAAGTGTGACAGAGTGTCTAAACCTTTCTTCAACAACTCCGCTAGTCTCATGATTTAAAGCTTCCGACAATTGGTTAATCAACCGAACAAACTCCTTTCGATCAACACTGATATCTAACCATTTGTTATAGACGGATTTTCGTTTTGATTTCGTTGGAATCTGTTGAAGCTACGCCAAATATGCGTTGATCTTCTCTTTTTAACAGGCGATGTCACTGGCATTTTGTCTCCTTCTTCCACAACCGTTTGCAATATCCAACCCTCGCCATAGCCCACCAGAAGTGAAGTAGGACTGAACTGACAAGTTCATCCCCTTTTTTGACCCCTCAATATGCAAAGCTTGTGGAAATCCGGGGTTTCTTTGCTCCGATTGTGTTTTCCTGGGTTTAAAAAACAGGGAGCTCTTGTGTAAATTTGAAAAAATTAAAATAAAATTTTGTAAAAATTTCCTTTCACCCCCATAGGTAAAATGATAATTTTAAATTAAAAGCAAACAAAAAACCAACATTAGATGTTTTTTGTCATATTTCAAGTATGGGCACATTGAAAAAACTGAAAGATTGGCCACTTGAGTGTGGGCAAAATGAAAAAAAAAATCCACTAATGTATGATATCAAGCAAGAAGCTGACCAGCTAAGAAATGGACGACAGGAGAAGAGCAAAAGATTCAAATGAAATTAGAAAGAATCAAGATTGGAACCCTAAGATTCTGATTAAAACCCGAATTAACTAAATGCGTCTGCCGGGAGTCGAACCCGGGTCTATTGCTTGGAAGGCAATTATCCTAACCGTTGGACTACAAACGCTTGTTGTTTCAAATTGTTTCATAAAATTTCAATATCCCAATTTGATGATTCCCGACATTCACGATTTAGGGTGTCAAATGCAATCTCACTACTGGCCCAATCTATTAAAGCCATGGTACCAAATGTCGGCGACATATCGCCGACACACGGCGATATGTCGCCATGTCGCTGGGGGGCGATACGACACCCCCCAGCGACATCGACATCGCCAGAAGTCGGCGATTTGTTCGAATTTTTTTTAGTTTCTCTCTCTTCTCTCTCTTCTCCAGAGCTTCTCTCTCTCATTTTTCGCATTTTTCACTATATTTTCGTCCGATCTTCGACATCTACGGGTACATCTTGCTTCCTTGTTGCCGGATATCACGTTGTTTCTGTCGATCAGTAGCCGTTTCACACAGATCTGAGAGTTTTTTCGTCAAACAGGTAACCATTCTTATCCAAGTAATTTTTCACAAAATGCATGCTATATGATGTTGGATGATTTTGAAATTAATATATGTTGAATACCATGTGACGATCTACGATTTCACGGAGTCGGAATTTTTTTCCGCAAAGTATTTAATTTTTTTATTTTTGTGGGTAAAAAATGATATTTTGATTATCTTGTATGATTACTTTTTAAGTGATACAGGTGGTTGTATGATGATAGAAAAAACATATGTGGAACTCCGTGAGCCGATCTATGGACTCACGGAGTCGAAATATTTTTTGACCGAAAAATAAGTTATTTTATTTTTCAAAAAATATCCCGATATTAATAAAAATATCAATAATTATGAAAAATGCAAAAAATAGGGAAAAATGGGGGGAAATGTTTTGAAAATTATGGAATAATTATATAAGTATTTTTCAACTGTTGTTGGTTGTGTTGCCCATGTGGCTTCATCGCCGGTTTTGATATGGGCAGCTATTTTTATAATTATATCATACATGCAATATTCATAATTTCATATATGATTGTTTATATGTGTATAAAGTATAAACAATTATAATGATGTTGTTATTTGTTAATGTTATTTGAATGCAAAAATCATCATGTCTGCTGGTGGGAGTCGAGGGGAACCGGGTCTTCCCTGTGGTGGACGAGGACAGGGACAGGGACAGTGGTCAAGGACAGGGTCGTGGACAACCCGAGAGATCGGCAGTAGGAGGGAGAGACCGACCAAAGATGGCAATATTGTACGGCTATTGATGGAGACAAAAATAAACCGAGTGTAATTTTTGTCACAAAATAATATACTCAGGTGGCATCGTAGGTTCAAGGGTCACATCACCGGGAGTTCAAAGGATGTGACTAAATGCACAGAGGCCCATCCGGATGTAATCAAGTTACTCGGGGATTTACAAAAACAAAAGGGGAAGAAGAAAGATGATCGAAGGAAAGTCAATAGAGCACTAGATGATGCAGGGTGCGGGGGCCGTCATCATATGTGGATGATTCAGATGATGATAGGGATGTTGATCCCGTTGATGTGGACAGAGATCGGAGGAGAGGGATATGCGGCGGGCCATGGCAGAGAGCAGACGATTGCACCATCGGGGAGCAGGATATGGCCGTAGCTAGAGCTACAGGAGCTGGTCCATCTAGGCCTCACGGGGGCTAGACCTTCCGATTCTCGGGGGGGAGGGGTGGTGTATTTGGCATGTTTGGCGATCACGTAGTCGGCGGGCCCCTCATACATCGTGGTTCGGGACTGCTCGATGCCACTACCACGGCAACCATCCGATTATCCACGCCGTCCGCACCCGACCATGGAGCAAGATCCCGATACATTCAGGGAGAAAAGGGGCCAAGCAGCCCAAGATATCTCGGTGCATGGAAAGGTATGGCAAAGAAGGTAAAGAAGGCAATGTCAAAGTGGATTTATTACAATCACATCCCAAAGAACACAAAGACAGGTCCATACTATACGAATATGATTGATACTATTGCAGCGGCAGGCCCCGGATATAGTGGTCCCAACCCTACGAGTTGATGACCACCCTCCTTCAAGAGGAGAAGCAAGAGTCACAGGAGTATATTGATAGTATGAAACCCTTTTGGGATACTTATGGATGCACCATCATGTCCGATGGATGGACCGCCCCGACGAGAAAGTCCATCATCAACTTCATGGTATACTGTGATTGGAGAACTGTCTTCTTGAAATCGGTGGATGCTACCGGTCATACGAAAGACCACAGATATATCATGGGTCTCCCGCAGGATGTGATCGACCAGGTTGGTAGGAAGAATGTGGTGCAAATTGTCACCGACAATGGCTCCAACTATAAGAAGGCCGGTGAAGTGTTGATGGCTTCACCGATTATAACCTTATGTGGACACCTTGTGCTGCACATTCAATTGACCTAATGTCGGAAGGACATTGGAAAAATCAGCATTGTCCACAACACCGTTGAGAGTGCAAGACAGGTAACCAACTTCATCTACAATCATAACGTTGCTTTGGCAATGATGCGGAGATCATGTGGAGGTGAGTTGGTGCGACTGGTCCGACAAGATTTGGCGACAAATTTCGTCGCCTTGAGCAAAGATGCAAGATAAGAAGTCGGGCCTCGATCCATGTTTGCATCGCAGAGTGGTTTGATTGGGCTGGATCCAAGTAAGATAACTATCTACTATTTCATCTTATAAATTATTATATTTATATTATGAGTTTATGATTATCTTGTATGATATTTATTGTCTATTGACTTAATGAGTTTGTGATAATTCAAGACACGACCAATGGGCGCGCGCACACAAGACACAATATCATCCGATGATTTCCGGAGATGTGTTATCGTAGTGTTGCGTACCATAGATCCTATAGTAAAGGTCTTGCGTATGGTGGACTCTTCCTTGAGGGGACCCACTATGCCACACTTGTATGCATCCCTTGAGCGTATGAAGGATGCTATAAAGGCAAGAAACCCTAGAGGACATCGGGATTTCTTAGATATTGTCGATGCACGATGGACAACTCATCCGATGCATCCTCTTCATAGGGCCGGTAAGTAAATATTCGGGTTGTTGATTTGTAGTTGTAGACTTGTAGTCTTGTAGACTTGTGGGCTTGTAGAATTGTAGGTATTGGTACTTTGGTAGTTGGTACTAATTTTAAGCTTTTTTAATTATGCAAAGATATTTTCTAAACCCTAAGTATCAATATAGTCAACATTTAGGGTTGGACACAAACCTATTGGATGCCCCGATACGGTGATAACGAAGTTGGAGCCAGATGAGATGGTCCAATCATTTTGCCACAATGAGGTGAGACATTGGGAATTTCAAACGATTAGTGAGTTGTATTAATTGTTTAAATAATTTAGATAACCAATCAATACTAATGATTGTATTATTGCAGATCAAATTGTTTAGAGATGCATTTGGGTCTTTTAGTGGAGCTGGTGTCAGACGGGGCAGAGAAACCATGGATCCAGGTTAGATACTTATATAGTTAGATCCTTAGGGCTTAGATGCATAAATGTTTTGAGTCTTTTGACTTTTGAGTTTCTAACTTAATGTTTTTGTGATAATGAGCTGAATGGTGGTATCTCTATGGCAATAGTTCATCAAACTTACGAAGATTGGCAGTCAGGATCCTGTCTCGGACTTGCTCGCCTCCGGATGTGAGAGGAATTGGAGTACATTCAGCATGATCCACTCCCGTGAGGAGGAACCGGTTGGGAAGCCAACGTCTAAATGACCTCGTATTTATTCACTATAATATGAGGTTGAAGCTGCAATATGCCAGGGAGCAGGCTCAGAATGAAAGGCAATACATCAATCTCGATGATATATTTGATGTTGCCGAAGATGACCAAGATCCCCTCACTCAGTGGATGTTGGACAGGGGTGAGCCGGTATTGGACCAACTCTGGAGGGAGGCCCGACCCGTAACTAGCTCAAGCTGCAGGGGTTAATGTGGGTGAGTATATGGCCACCGAAGAGGGTCAAGCACATGCAGAGGCAGCTGCCACCGCTGATGAGGATTGGATGATGGCACCGAGGCACGGAGGAGCCGCAGGACAACACTCCCGATGACACACTCTCGCCTAGTCGACCGGTGGAGATGATGATGGTGGTGGTGGTGGAGGAATTGGAGAGCGTATACATGTTCCACTACCGGAGACACAGGAGCCCCCACCCCGGATACACCGGGGAGAGTCATTTTGATCATGCCACTCGGGATTATGATCATGGTGGTGAGTATCGCCGTGGTCGTCAATATCCCGATACGAGGCCGAGCCACCATCGAGAGGGGAGCTGGCCATGACTATGTTAATCCTTGGGATGCGGCGATTGCGTCAATGGGGTCCATGAGCTTGGATGAGTCCGTAGGCTCCACACCAGTTATTGGCCTACGGGTAATTATGGTGTCCCTCTCCCTCCTTCAGATGGACAGTATGATATGGGAATTAGTAACCCCTCTAATTCTTCGTATCATGGGAGCTATGGTGTCCCCTCCAGTTCTTCGTATCATGGGAGCTATGATGTCCCTCTCTCTTTTCACAATCGTAGTCATTCGTACCAACAAGGGCATCCGATGGCATGCAAGACGTTCCTTGGCCCTATTCTCACTTCCCTCAAATTGGAGTTCTCACGGCAGTGAAGATGACCGCTATAGAACTGCAGTGAATGATTACTTAAACAATTTTCAATATCGTATGAGATGGGATGAGTATGTGAATTTGTTGGGGGGGCATCAATGGAGACAGTCTGAGTCAGAGGAATTCGATCCACCTAGGCACAGTACTTGGTACTGAGACTGAGAGTTTCAGATTTTATATGGTTGGATGACTTTATGTATTACAAAGATTTGTACAATGAATTGTAGACTTTATATGATTTGGTTTTATGAGTTTTTAGGTTTTTAGTTTCGGGGCTTTCGTCCGCGTATAGTAAGACATGGGTCGATTAAGAACATTAGTTTAGGTAATGTTTTAGATCAAAATAACACTACCAATGTGTTTATTAGCCTCAAATTAGGCTACACATCAAATTTCAGGTCAAAATGACCAAAAAAACCCATCGAAACAGGGGTTCAATTTTTCATCGAACCCCTACCAAAAGTCGCCCGACTTTTGGCAAAATTTCGACCGTGTGTCGCCGTGTCGCCAAGGAGCGATTTTTTTTTTTTTTTTTTTTTTTTTTTTTTGGGGGGGAGGGGGAATAGTAAAAGAGCTCTATTAATTGTGAGAAAGCTCATGGTCAAATCAGTAACAAACAAACTTTTGTACGAAAAGAAATAAGATCAGCAATAAATTCACTAGACATGGATCATAGAAATAAATGAATGACAAAACTAAGAAGTGTTAGATAAATAAATGATGATTATATTCGAGTTGGACATGAAGTAGTTCTAAAAAATTAATACAAAAAAGTCAACTAAGGTGGTATAATAAAGTTCAAAGGAGGCCTCTAAATACCCTTGTGTGGAAAAACAATTTAATCAAGATCAAAAGAATTAAAATAATTAAAGGAGAATTAAGATAACCTTTAGAGAATTGATGAGAAAAGACAGATATAGTGTAATCTTTGTATGTGTGGTGAGAAGAATCGAAGAAAGTATTATGCACTATCCCTTTCCGTAGATTATTCAAATTCCTAATCATGTTTTGGGGGGGGGGGGGTTCATTTAATTTTAAACCATCCATGTAAAAAGGGTTAAAGCAACTTAAACCGGAGAAAACTGGACCCGGCTCAGCGAGTTTCGAGTGCTTTTTCTTTTCTAAGCCTACAACTACATGAGTCGACTCTGAAGGTGGAATCTAGATTGATTGGTTGCATTTTCATGTCTCTTCCCAATTCTGAAAATGACAACTTTCTTCACTGCCAACCGTTATTTAAGCCTTCCTTTCTAATTAAGTCACCTTCAGAGCATACTTTCTTTTCTGCCAATCGCTATCTACCGCTTCTTATTTTCTCATGTTCTTCGGAAAAGCTTTGAAACAGCTCAATAAAAGCTAGTACTGTCACCGGAGTCAATCCACGTTATTGAGACGATGATGCAGCCACAGCGACAGAGGGTTTCTTCTCTTCTTACCGAAAAAAAAAAAAAAAAAAGAGGGTTTCTTTTCTTAATCTTTTGATTATTAGGCTTTCTTTCAATGTCAAATATCAGCAAATATCCTTTATTTATTTGAAGAAAAAGTTTAACATAAAAACAATGGGTAGAAAGGTCATTGTAGCTCTTTTTGGTATTGAGTCGTAGCTATCCATTGTTTATAAACATATGATAGGTAAACAACATAGAGTCGAGATTTGATATCATTATCCTAACGTCAGTTCTACCGCATATTTAGGAGGGGACCCATTTCCAAATTCTGACAAAATAAACTAGAATACGGATAGAAGAACTAAACTCAACAACATATGGATGTGGAATGTAAACAAATTCAAGTTTAGATCCTCTACATGTTAGGTCTATGTTTTCCTCACACTTGAGGAGTTTCATCCATAACAAGTCAGTCTCCAAACGTGCAAATCATAATGCCATTTAAGAGGGTTGGACCCACTACAAGAAAATAGATTTTTGGCTACCCTTTTTCCTGTAATTGTCACCATATGTTTATTTTTGCCGACGCTTTACCCAAAACCGTCGCCAAATATAATATTCAGTATATGGCAACACATTTAAAATGCATGGGAAAAAAAAGGTTTTGGGCGACGCTTGTAATAATATGTAGTGGAAAATAGGTATGTTTGCCTACAAAATCGTCGTAGAAAATGAATATTTGCAACACTTACAAAAAGTGAGGGGGAAAATATATTTTCAGCAACGCTTGATAGAGAGTGCGTAGAAAATACTTAAATTGGCGACGATTTTCTAAAAACCATGGAGAAATATATTTTCGGCGATGCTTTTTAAACTGTCTAAACTGAATATTCTGAATAGCTTACCCATTGTACCTACCATGTACAATATTGGTCACTTCCAAAACTAATATGTGATATGATGCCAATACAGAGAACCATGATGTTGCAGATTCATCACTGAAACATGTATCTTTTCCTAAATAACCTACGGCCATATAAGTGTTGGGTATTTGATTTTACCTTGTAATGAGCCTCTCTTGTGGGCATGAAGGGTGAAGACTTCAAATGCATAAACAAGAGGGAACTTCCACTACCCAGAATAACAAAAATAAAGAGAGAAGTTTCAAACCAATCAAGTTCAATTGTAGTATAATAGGAGAATCCAATGTTTGATGAAGATGTGATGGTTGAAAGAAAAATAAATTGTTCCAAAATAGTTTGAAATAATTTTGTAGAATAAAACAAAGTTCATTTAACAAAAGATCTTAAAATGACAACATCAATCTTATTTATGTGAGGTTTGAGTAGAAAGCAAAAGAAAACATGATTGATGAGATAAATGTGGGATGTTAGTAGCCAAACCTAATATGAAGACAAAATTTGGATTTATTTCTATTCAAAGTCGAAACTCTGGAAGCATCGCACCACCCTAACCTTACTTTCGGTAGCTTTCTTTCAGTGGTAGATGATTTTTTGCTTCATTTTTGTTAGATGTTTCTACTTTATTTCTCTTCATCTTTTTCTAATTTCTTTTTTGTTATTTCTAAAAGGAGATCAAAAAAGTGAAGCAACGAAGAATCAGTGAGTGGAGACAACTCCTTTGGTACAATTGAAAGGAATAAGAAGAAGAAGAAGAAGAAGACACCTAAGATTCCACACTCCGAGGCTCCTAATCCACTTTACAAAGCTATGTTTCTATAAAGATATTGCAAATTCTTTTATATGTGAAGGTGTAGATGATACTTCCTCATGTCTCTACAACTTTGGTTATTATTATTAACTTTTGTATGGTTTATATCATAAGAATGTGACTGTATCTATGCTAAATTGTTCCTCAGCTTGCTCTATATATGTGTAATTATGAGATTGAAAATGAATTTGATTTTTTTATTGCCCTTGGACAACTCATGTTTGGAAAGGTGGACTGTTGGGAATGAATTGCAACTGTTATATTTATCTCTATTTTTATTTTGGTACATAAAAAATAGTGCATACATATTAGGATTTTGATAATTTTAAATGTTACTTATCACTCAAGTATATGTTTCTTCTTGCTTAGGAACAATGACTATTTTTTTAATTTAAAAAACATTTTTTGGCGATGATTTTATTTCTATCGTCGTTAAAAGTAAGTATTTATGCCTAAAGTTATCTAAAGAACCGTTTGCCAATAGAGTTTTCTGCGATAATTTTAAACTGTTGCCAAAAATCCAATTTTTCGCTTTTAAAATATTCGTCGCTAAAAAGTACCCATGCATTGGTACCGACATACCGTGGCTCAAAAGCTTTTTAACCACGAATATTACCATCGCCAATAATTGGATTTTTGGGGATGATTGTTACCATCGCCGAAAATATTTTCCCTGTCGGTGCCAAAAAATTGTTGCCTATTTTCTGCAATGCCAGTATAGATGACGGACGTGTCAATCGTAGGTAAGCGTAGCCCTTTATTTTTTTTGACGGTTTTGTTATTTTCGGCTACACTTATGAACCACCGTCAAAAATGAATTTTTTTTTTTTTTTTTTGCAGTGGCCCTCTTGTCCTTTTTTCGGTTTAATGCTGGACCTCTTCAGTTCACCAGGAACTGTAAAACTGGTGGGCCGTTACCATTTATTTCCCTTCAAAGAGATTTCCTCATTCGTTCACACTTTATTGTCTCAAAAATCGATTTAGATTTATGCTATTAGGGTTTTAATGTGAACCAAATCTCTGTCGATCAAAAATCTTAAAAGAAGCTTGTGACTAAGGCTCTTTTTGGTATCAATTCTCATTCTCTATTATGCCTATTTAAAATAAATAAGTACAATAATTCATTTTTAGTCAAGAATGAAAAATGGTTTGGTGAATTTTATCGAAAATAAATTATGAAATGGAAAATAAGTTTGGTGTCAAGATAAAAAATTGTTAAAAATGATAGTAAACAAGTGAGAAAAGAAGGAAAAAGTATGGTTGTTATAAAAGAATGTGTATTGACTATTTTACCCTCATCTTACTTATAGAACTTTAAGTAAACTTACACAAATGAAGATAATGAAATTCTCATCATAATCCATAATGGACAAAAAGTTCATTATGGATTTTGGAGGTTTTTTTATTATTTTAAATAAAAATAAAATTCAGAATAGATGCCAAACAATTTAAAATAATGAAAATTTCTCATAATTGACAATGATAATTGATACCAAAAAGAGCCTAAAGCCAACAAATGTTATTCTCTACTGGATTAACATAACGAGTTACCATTTGTTTTTCTTTTTTAGGCTAACATCAGTCAGTTCTGAAAGTAGAATCTTGACTGATTGGTTAACTTCATTCCCATTTTCTGTTTCTACTGGATTAACATTTGCACTCGGTTCTCCATAATCTTTTGAAATTTTCTCACGTCCATTCTTGATTTCTTAAATTTTTTTCTTCTGGCCCACTTTTCATGTGTAAAATTTCAATACTAAACCAAAGTTTAAAGTACTGGTATCGAGTATCGTATCGGTCAATTGACTCTAAAAGATATATCGTCTTGTATCAAGTATTGTATCGCTCTAGCTAATGTATTTTAGTGTAATTCAACGGAGAGACGTATCGAAATGTATCGTATCAGTTGGGTCAAATATGGATACATATCGATTAGTATCATATGATATCGTGGAATATTTAAACCTTGTACTTAACCCCCTCATGGTAAATCCTGGTTCCACTTCCTATGCAAGATTGCAGAACTAGTTCATCCATAATTAAAGTTTCCAAACTCTTCCAAAAAAACTCACTGAAAGTTTCCAAAACGAGCAAGTCATAATGACATTTAAGAGGCCTGGACCCTCTTCAATTCATGGAACTGTGAAACTGGTGGGCCGTTACCATTTATTTCCCTTCATGCAGAATTCCTTATATAGTTTGCTTCGTCCACACTTTATTGTCTCAAACATTGATCCAGCTTTATGCCGTTAGGGTTTTAATGTAAACCAAATCCGTTTAATTTATTGCAAGCAAAACGATCAAAACCAACGAATTTTCTTTCTTGAAATCTATGTCGAGGAACTTTTGCAGTAGATTACAATTACAGTGAAGCAGAAAAATCTTAAAAGAAGCTTGTGATCAAAACCAACAAATGTTGGCATCTCTAATGATAAACATGAAAATTAATTAACTTCTCTTCCAGTAATAATAATCTGCTTCTTATTCTGTACCTGTACGTGTTTATAAACTAGCAACACGCTTAGCTAGTTAAAAGCAAGCAATTTCAAGAACAATACTGTACGTATAATGGTTCAAGCTAGAGTAGTGAAGGTTTCAGGGTTCTCATTCATGATCCAACCAAACTTCTCCAAGAAAGGGTTTACTAGGGTTTCTGGAGGATAGCTACCAATGCATTCTCTCCATACATTCTCATCTTCCAAATCTTTCATCACCTCCCACACACAGCTATTGCACTTGAACCCAGAACCAAAGCTTATCATCAAAACCTTATCACCTTTCCTGAGTCTCTTCTTAGCTTCCATGTAACCCAGAACATACCAGAGACTACTCGCCGACGTGTTTCCGAACCGGTGAAGCGTCATCCTCGCCGGCTCCAAATCAAACTCCGTCAGCCCTAAGCTCTTCCCCACACCATCAATTACAGCTTTCCCACCAGGGTGAAGGCAAAAATGATCAATCCCAGTCTTGAATCTCACAGTCGGACCGGTTTTGTGGGTTCTTCCGGCTCTACCCTTGCTAGAACCAGCCCGTGACACAATGACGAACCGGATCAGCTCCGTTAGGGGTAGGATCTTGGGAGCCAAGGATTTCAGGTTCTCAACGAAGGCTTTTGTTGCAGATCTTGGCAAATTCTTGCTAAGGTGAAACCCTGGTCGCCCTAGCTCGTCTTCCATCTGAACCGCACACGTGTGAGCTTCGTCACTGGCTCCTAAGTGGGTTCGGACCAGACACTTGAGCCGTAACATGGACCGGTGCCGGAGATTTGGGTTGTTTGTTAACAGTATAGAACAACCACCTGACCGGAAAAGACAATTTGCCAAGATCATGGACTTGTCGTTGCCGGAATACCAGTTGGGTCCGATGGATTCCGACGTAACCACTATAGCAAGTGCTTTCTTGAAACTCTTGAAGATGTTCTGAACGATATTGATAGAGACAAGGCTTGCACTACAGCCCATGCCGGAGAGATTGAATACTTTAATGTCTTCTCTCATCTTGTAACGGTTGATTATCCTCGAAGCCAGAGAGGGTTCTGTAGAAAGCATTGAGACATTAACGACGAGAATGTGGATCTCCGAAGGTGAAACTCCGGTTCGGTGGAAGAGTTTGTCGAGGGTGTCGTAGAAGCATTCTTCCATCTCAGAGATGCCATCGAGGAGAGTAGGAGATTCTTCCCTACCCAGAATGACGTTTCTGGGTGCGTAAGTTTCTTCACCAATGCCAGAACTAACGATGGTTCTCAACAAGAACTTGTATTCATTGATGCCCAGATTCTTGTTTCGCTTGATGATGTTGCCGCAGAATTCTGTGTCTACCTTTCTATCGTCGGAGGGCTTGAAGCACTCATAGTGAAGTATGTAGCAGTTGCTGCTGCTGCTGCTGCTGTTTTGGTCATTCCATTGATCCACCAGCTTGAGGAAGAAGGACACTATTAATGGAAGTGCAATTAGAACTGCTGTTATCATCAACAGCTCCATGGACTAATGAATGACTCTGAAAGAGAGATTGATTTCTACTGAATTCGAAGTTGATATATATAGAGTTGGAGCTCGTGAAAATCAGGAAAATAAAAAATAATAATCAGAGATAGAACACGTGAAGATTAATATCACGATTCACGAAGGCTCACCAACTTCGACCTTCGAATTATTAACGTTTGGATAGAGGTTCAGTACTGCATATTAATTGCACAACACTGAGTTACGGTGAGGATCGATGGAGCTTCAGTGTTACGCATTAACTGTACGACACCAAATTGCATAGAGTGAGATGGAACGAATGGTCCACTTATATGTTTTTCTTTGAATGAATGGTCGAGATTCTAACTTCGACCACCCGTTCAATCATGACCATATGCTGCTAAGTGCTACGGCATTTAATACAGCACTGAAGTTGAACCCTTAATGCTCACCAACTTGTGTGAGCTTATCGCTGCATTTATGGAATTTTTAACTTTTGAAAGTACAATACATGTTCATCTCGTAGACCCCAGTGAATGGCAGAATGGAGTTTCACAGAAACAAATAATATCACTCTCGTCTCTCTCGTCTTGATTGTGGAATTGGGTGAAAGTGAAATTGATTTGAGAAATGACATGAGCTTGGGGATGACACAGCTAAGGAAGTAAAGGAGAGGCATGGAAGGTCATTAATTTATGAATTATTGGGAATGGAATGGATGTTCAACTGCTTCCAGGACAGCTTGAGCTTTTCCGGTTACCCTGCACTTATGCATTCATCTTGGGTACAGCTTTAAGTGCCAAGAATGGACTCTCTTGTTTTCACAAATGCCATCATTATGGGCAGCTTGAGAAGGTGGGGGATCTGGGTAGGCTGATGCATCTCTTGAGTCCAGATAAGCTACCTATTGAAGCAGCACTCTGTGCTCCCCCGACGGCTTTACCACCATAAATACAAGGTGATGATCCGGATTCGCGTCTCTTGTGGTGGTGCTTATGGTATCTAGCATTGGCTGCATGCTGATTGTATTAAATTTCAAATGCACAAAAGAATGATTTGATTTGGGTGAAGGAAAAATCGGTTTATTTTACTTAAGTTGGTATATTTTGCACATGCTCTTTTGCTCAGTTGAAATTTAATGAAATTCACGTGACGTTAATCCAACGTTCGACACCACAGACACCACCATGTTAGATACACTAGCCAAACAAAATTCGAGAGAAGAAGGGAAGTACAGAGAGACAGAGATTTGCATACATACAAGATTTCCTAAGTTTTAATGCCTCTATATAAGAGGCTACTATTGGTACGTTAAAAGTATATCCAAAATGAATCACATATTCCATTTCTACCTTTTACATAGAGAAATGGATGCTTGGAGAAATAAAATGGACATATACTTGGGTGGTTCTAAGGTGTGGATTTATCTATGAGTATCTGTAGATGATCCAATTTTCGTTTGGTCAGGAATATAAAGTAGCACGCTATTGAAGCACGATAGAGTATCATTTCATACAACAATACAAAGGAGGGTGACAAACTGATGATGTGAGCAGGATAGAAATACACACACAAACAAAGAGAGAAAGAGAGAAAACGATTGCAGATACATTTATGAATAATCAAGTCTATTTTTCAAAATCAAAACATACAAAATATTAGAGAAATAGTGGTTAAAATATAATTCTCCGAAAATAAAATAAAATAAAATAATGTAATTATTGAAAAAAAAAACACTCAAATAGGATTATGAGAAAAGAACTCGAAGAAAGAGATGTCAATCTATCCAACCCCACCTAAAATGAAAAATTGTGAAAAAAGTTAAGTTGTTGATGATGTAGCCAAGCATAGAAAAACAATTAAAGCTAAAGAGAAAGTTTCTCATCCAACCATCTTACCATACGAAATGCCCTTATTAGAAGGACTTCTCTTTGGTCTTTATTTGCTCCTATGTTGTCAATGAATGATTCACGTGATAGTGAGTGGATGTTACATCCTATTATTTTCTATATTCATCATTTAACTTGCTTCGTTGTTCTCCTTCGTTAGGAGAAAGTAGAGACCATGATAATCTGACCATGAAAGTGTACCTATTAAAGTGTATCCTATAAATAATAATATACTCTTTATCAAGATAAACTGTACCAGAAAGAAAAAACTGTATATAATTCATTACAGCATTATGGGTTTTATTACCTTTTTTTATTTTAATTTTTTTCTTCAAATATTACCATTTTTGTTAAATGAGAAGAGAAAATAGAAAAGTTAGGTGAATAAGAATGAAGAGAGACAGATTGTATGGTGCCCATGCCAAACAAATTAATGCGTAGACTGTCATGAGAATCTCATCGGTCCGTCAAATCGAAATCTCAGCCGAGCTTTTGATCTCGACCCTTGAAATTTAACAGTTGAAATTGAAACTCGCTTGACTGTCATGAGCATCATGCAAAACAATTTTGGTTACAGAGAAGGTTCTCATTATAACAAAATAAAGAATTAAATAGTTCCTCCCACAATTAATGAGGTTGGTAGTATATATATTTTGATATAAATTAAGTTGAGCATGAAATATCTATGTATTACCATGATTCTAAGCCTGCATGCTCTCCCTTGCTCCCTCTATTGGTGGCCCCTCTTTTGAAATGAACCTTTTATCTCACTTGTATGATATGCCATCTTACACCCACCTCCTATTAGTGCCTTATGCTCCACATTGAAGAATCTATACTTATGGGTATTTTTCCTTCTCAGAGGAATTTCCTCAAACAGGTAGTCCCAGCCATTTATTTGTCCAAATGAATAATGCCAGTTGATCCTTAGGTGGCATCATAATCTATGACTTAAAAGAGGTACCAATATGGGCCAAGATTAGATTTGTCATTTATACTATAGATAAGCAATTACTTTTGGCTGACCCAATTAAAGCCCAGCGTCTTCTAGACAGTCCAACTAGCAAGAGTTGAGTGGAGTCGCCAATGATGGGTTAGTAAAGGGGTTAAAGGCTCAACCTCCCACGGGGAGGTCTTGGGTTTGCACCCATTCGACGACATTAATTATCTCCTGCTTGATCCCATGATTACTTGCTCAAATATTCTTAGCAGCTTGCAATACTCAGACTCAGAACAATGGCTTCTTCAATCTTAATTTCCAATAATATTATCATTATTCATGCATGCATGCATGCATTTCTCAAGTTGTTTCACTGGTTTCCTCTTATTCAGTTCAACATACAATAAGACAAGCAATAAGAAGAACAACATATATCTCTTTTCTTCAGTCTATGATGAGGACGAAGGGAGCTTTAGGGTTCCCCTGCCTCCATAATCCATGCAACGATACTTTTCCATGAAAGGGTTTACAAGGATTTGTCGAGGATAGCTACCAATACGGTCTCTCCAAACATTCTCATCTTCCAAATCTCTCAGCACCTCCCACACACGGCTATTACACTTGAAACCTGAACCGAAGCTTATCATCAGCACCTTATCACCTTTCTTGCTAGGGTTGCAGCCCTGGGCAAATTCTTGCTGAGGTGAACTCCAGGTCTCCCGAGCTCGTCTTCCATCTGAAATGCACTGCCGTAGGCTTCGTCTCTGGCACCTTGGTGGGTTCGCACAAGGCACTTGAGCTGGAGCAAAGCTCGGTTTCGGAATGTTGGATTGTTTGTTAACAGAATAGAACATCCACCACACCGGAAAAGACAATTTACAAGCATCATGGACTTGTCATTGCTGGAATACCTGTTAAATGTAGATTTCACTATATATATTATCGAACACTGATGCATATACATATATGAATGAGAGATTGATTTTTTTCGAAGATTGAGACTGTATCACCTACCTGTTGGAGGAGCACCATTGAACATGGCTCATGCTTCACGTTCTGTTGTTGTTGGAGGTGTGTGGGCAGCATCGGCCTTATATCATTTTGAATGTTGGATTTTTCTTTGTAGTTTGGGTTTGGGTTCATGAATAGTAGTTGTGGCTTAGCATTTCTAAGCATATGTATTGTCTCTTGTAATATAACATTTGTAACGAGTTGTTAAGAGCAAAATATAGCGTACTTTTTATTTCGTGAAGTTCTTGAGCTCTTGATCAATCTCTTGCAATAACGATGGCCTCTCCCCCCTCTATTCCTTCTTGTTCATTTTTCTTGTTTTGTTAATCTCATGGCAGCCAAGCAGACCTACATTGTAGGTATGAAGCATCACAATAAGCCCTCATCCTTCCCTACCCACCACGATTTACACAACCCACCTTCAATCCCTCTCATCCTATCCTTCGTCCCTTCTCTACACCTACACCACTGCCTACCATGGCTTGGCTGCTTCCCTCTACCTTATTCAAACAAAGTCTATCCATCAATCCAACTCTGTTTTGGTGTGTACAAAGTCTCACCATGATAAAAACTCTTTGTTTTCTTACTTCTTTCTTCTTCTTTATTTTTTTTATGTTGTGGGTTTTCTACAACTCAATTTTTATGGGGAAGAATGGACCTCCATGGTTCTTTGATGTCACCATTTTTCTGAGAGCAATAGACAGATATAGAGAAAGTAAATAAGAAAATCTAGCAATGTTTTAAAATAAGAAAAAGATGGAGAAGTAAAGATGGGCTTGATGCCGGTGAATAGATGTTCCATAGTGAAGAGAGAAGGAGAGAGACGGAGAAGAAAGAGCTTAAACGATAAGAATTGTCTAGGTTTTAGTGGGAAAACAAATCAGAAAATCGTAAAAAAAATTTAAAATAAGAAAAATGAGAGAGGGTTGGCTGAGCATCAGGCCAGGGAAAAGGCACATTAGAAGAGTGAGTGATCGTGTCCTTCCTCACCATTTCTTCGTTGCTGCTTCAGTTCTCACCCGTGTGAGTACGAAATCAACTCAAGTTCGAGGGATACTACTAATGGCATGAAGAAAATGTCTTAGGCTGCATTTGTTTGCTGGAATAAAGGTAGGGTGGGAAAAAAGGGATGGAAAAATTCTTGAAAAATGTGTAAATTTTTTACTTTTCCTTTAAATCCTAAAATGGTAGAGTGTTTGGTTGCTTGGGGGTGAGGAGTGAGTGGAGAGGGACAACGGTTCCTTCAATCACGGAACCTTGTAATGCCGATATGTTGACTCAACTTTCCCCCACCCCGAATGCTATCGATGTTTAACAACCCCACATATTTGGTGGGATTTTGTGGGAAAGTTGGGAAAAGTAAAAAAGTGGGACCCACCCGATCACTTTTCCAACGAAGAAATGACCTTTCCTTTCCTTTTCTTCTGAGGCCCTCGGGACCTCACTACAAGGATGTGGTGACCCATCCATGTTAGGTTTTTTTCCCAAGAGGCCCCGGACCTTCTGCAAGGAACAAACGCACCAGCCTTAGGGGGGAGGACCGGGACCAGTCCCCAAGACGGCGATTACTAGTCCTAACAATTTCAAGGTGTCACTTTATCCCATCATTCTAAGATTAGGGATGGGTATAGTTTATAATTCAAGATTTTTTATTTAAAAAAAGAAAAGAAAACATAGAAAATATAAACAACGTAGAATAAGTAACACAATAAGATTGCAAACTCAAGGGTAAATATATAATTTGCTTTAAAATCTTTTAATCCCACATCGGCCAAGTACTATAAAAGAGAAAGGAGGAAGGAATATAAATAAGGGGAAGACATACAAGAAAACATACTTACCTGGACGGGGTCAATGGCTGATCAAAAAGGGTCATGGCCTAGGTTGGTGACCTCCATTGCACTTGGGAGGGGTGCCCGCCTAACATCTCCCCAAGTGGGAGAGTGTACGTCATAATTTGTGGCAGCGGGGGGTCCCGCGTTCGCGGCCCCTACCCAATTTCCAAAATCCAAAAAAAATATTTGGCTAATGCTTGACCTAATGTTGAGATTTTTATTTGTAGGAGTTGTTGCAGTAGCCACGTAATTAAAATAACATTTTTTAGTTGTAAATATAATTTTTTTATTTATTTTTACATTTAAGTTAGGGTTTTAAAATTATATTTGAGACTTTTTAATTTTTTTGGATTTTCATTTTTAAACATTCTAGTGTGTAAGTAAAAAAAAACTAATTAATAACTTCTAGTAGGAGATCAAAGTTCAAATTTTTTTTGGAGTCAAAGGTCGCCTATTATGTAATATCCCTACTCCCACCTTCAAACAATCGACCTTGAAACTAGTGTGCCTCCTCAACTCTCCGCGTATACATTAAGGGTGATCCATTCCAACATTTAGTACGGTGAATAAATTAACCTCATACTATTATTATATCAAATACCAAACAATACAAGTATGTCATATTATTATTGTAGCATATTTAGCTAGCACAAAACGATTCTAAATCATATAAGGTCTGTCACGACCCGAGTTTTCATAGGCTTGGTGGGGCCCACATTATGGACATTTAATTAGGGCACGTGACAATTCCTTCCTTAAATAAACCGGTTTATAACTATTAAAACCAATGTTAAACTAAATATTCTTTAAAGTAACATGCCTGATAATTTAAATCATAAACATATGTACACAGTCTAAAGTCCTGTTATGCTTACATTTGACCTTACAACAATGTTTAGTAAAGTACATACAATTTCAAAAAAATATATACATTTACAGTTCAGTTAAACCAACAACAGTTAAGAAAAATGTTTCCATCTTCATCTTTAAAAGTACTATCAAGTGGTAGCACCTTTGCCCTTATCACATATCTGAGGACCTGTCAACATTTTCAATAGTGAGCTTTACAGCCCAGTAAGCAACATACACAACCTTGTAAGTAAGTCAAGCAATTCATCATGCATCACATCAAAGTCATATAACATTATGCATTTCCATTTTCATTTTGTCTAATTTATTTTCATTTATGTTATCTGATATTATAGTCTTGAGCCTAGGCAAATCCAAAGGATGCACATATCTTTTCACCACCGAAGTGGCTTCTAGGCACAAGGCCTTGTGGATTGCCATCGGCATAGACTCAATCTTTTCACTTTTCAGTCTTGCTTCATACCTTCCCATTTGGGTACATAAGTACCAGGACTTACGGAAGCCATTACATTTTATTCTTTTTTCTTTTACTCTTTTCATCTTCAAGTACAGTATTGCATTACCATGCTCTACACATTTCAATATACATTTTTCATTTCCATCATCATTTAGTATCATCTGTACACAATTCATGCAATTCAATCATTTAAATATGAGAGCATGACAATTCCATATCTGATAAGCATAAGCATCTTTTCAAATTCATAATTAACAGTTCAAGAATGCTATTAACATTCCAAGTCAAGCAGTTCAGTCAAATCATTAACCTGTCATTCAATCCCATGCATTTGTTCAATACACAAAGACACATATATCATGCACTTTCCATAAATTGCATAAATGAATAAATAGAATAGTCATTATGTTATCATGTGCATGTTGTATGTCTACTAAAAGGAATCACTCACTTAACATTTACAGGTTGGTCAATATTACTTACCTGTCCTTGCTCCATGTGTGCGTGTGTTTTGACCCTGGTTCTGATAAAATCCGCTTTCCCTCCGGTATTTCAAACAATTACTGGCTATTTCGAATACGCGAGGAGCCAACAGGGAATTTCTCCTTTTTATTTTATTTTATTTCTCTCTCCTTTCTCTCTCCTCCCCACGGTTTTCTTCTCTCTCCTTTCTTGTCTTCCTCTTATCTCTCCACTCCCTCTTTCTCCTCTTCTCCCCACTCCTTCTCTCTCCTCTTCTCCACGTTCTCCTCTAAGGCCTTTAATGGCTGCCTTTAATTTCTCTCTGGATTTCTTCACTTCCACTTCCACTCACTTCTCTTTCTCTCCTCTTGCACGTTCTGTCTCTTCTCTCCCTTATGCTCTTCTTCTCTGCTCTCTCTCTCTCCTCCTCCCCTCTTAATTGCTTGGTGCTTCTCTTTCTCTTATTCTGTCTTTTCTTTATCTTCTCTATCCTTTGTTTCTGCAATCTGATTTCTGCAAATCTAAAACCCTTCTCTTTTCTCTCCTTTTATCTCATGTCCCTTTTTTTAAGCCCCCACGTAAGTAGGAGGTGGGGGGGGGGGGGGGGGGGTGTCACCTTCTCCCAAAATATATATATATATATATATATATATATATATATGGGCTTATGGGCCCGCTGTAATATTTTATGTAGGGCAACTCTGAGGTGCTAATATTAGTACCTCTAGGTTCCGAAAATCATGCTGATCATTTCCGTATTTTCCGTTTAGTCTAATTCCACTGCTGTGGGATCCACAAGCGATATCTGACCTCGACCAAATGTCAATTGAATCTAGCCTCATTTAAGCTATCCTTTAACTATACTCAAATCATTTGATTAAACCATCAAATCAATTATCGAATCCGTTAATAATCTTAAAGACTGACACATTCACACACGATAATTAAATAATAATATAAAAAGATGCGGGGTATCACAAGGTATCCATGAAAAAAAAGTTTGGCTAGATTTTTTTCGGTGCCAACTGCCAACCTGATGCACCAACCTTCCTCCTTTACTCGGGCTTGGGACTTACAGCAAAACACTGGTGGAGTTAAATATTGGGCATAATGTTGGTAAGATAAAATTCATTTATATCATTTTACTCATCATTATCGTACCATTTATTAAACGGTACAACTATGTCATACAGTCTAACATATTTAATTGGTATAAATGTTATAGTTTTTCAGTAAATAATACACGGTATGAATTCACAATGTTATATTCATGAGGCAATCGAACTTTAATTAACATTGACATGGTGAATCGCCTTGAATGAAGAATTTGGATCATCACCCCTGTCGGGGAGCACAGAGTGCTCTCTCTTTTGTGTCCTTCAATTTCAAAACACATGGTGTCCACCCATTTTCTTTTTCCAATCTTTTTTCTACAAACAAACAAATATGATATAGATTTTAAATTAAGACCTTGACCTGAAGCTAAATTTTCTTTTTTATTGGCCATGATGATGCCAATCAGAGTGATTGGGGGCCCACAGGCCCAAGGGGATGGGGAAGATGTGGAGGGAACGTAGGATTGAACCACTAAACCCCTTGGACTTTATGTCTCTAAATAAAGGCTGCCACTCAAAAGCGCTATAAGCACACCCACAGTAAATATTTGAATATTTCAAATGCTTCAACTAGCTCTCCAGTAAATCTCAATTGGGTTTTCAGATATTTCTTTTCTCTATCTTACAAGTAGGAGATGTTGTTAGTAATTAAAAATAACTCACAATTGAGTACTAGATCTATTTTTCAATCAATTAATTAATAGAGACCAAAGGAAAACATGGGAAAATCCTTTGAATGCTTTTAAAAAATAATTTGGGGAGGATACCTCGTTAGGGGAGGACTTGGGTTCGCATATATATATATATATATAAAAAAAGCTCCCTCCATATGCACAAATCGTCAACTTAGCGAAACAAAAAATTTAATAAAATTTTGATTACGTTGTGACCTGCCAACGTTGGTACCACAAGCCCTACTACGTCATCAGAAATTTTGTGAGAGATCCAAATTCAAAAGAGTAGAACCCTAGTGCGATTCTGTATATGAGTGTGTGGTAGCAAATGGTACTGTGGTGTGGTTCCTTCGCAGTGAAGGATTGCTTCGTAGTCAATGGTGTTTTCTTACTCACGAAGTTTCATTACCTTTGTTCTAGTAAACTCCCCTGTCATTATCAAATATCCAGTTTATCTTATCCAGAGTCACTTCAGTAAGTTTGATACACTCCAAAAGCCACGGTTAGAGGTCAGAGGAGTTGATCTAGGCATCTTTTAATGGAACCCATTGAACCCAATCGGGTGATTTTGGTGTTCCCACTCCTCCATCATATGGCTAATGATCGTCCAAGTTTCATAATCCAAACCCACAGCCATCTCAGGTTCTCAACTCCCATCTCTGAACGCTAAAAGTGGGACATCCATCATGTAGTCAAAACCTTCTACGCCACAAATGGAAATAGAGGAACACAGGCCGAAACATGGATAAAACAGACAAGTTTATTATCTACTTGAGATATCACAGTGATCATTCACTGTCACTCGGTCGCTGTGAGCTGAGAGCTCGCTCTTCTTATTTAAGCTCGGCATTTCTACAAACAGGTTGGAGACACTACGAGAAACCATAATGTCTACCGCGTGGAGAACATGAAGGGACGTTACTCCGCTACTAAAAGACGCCCCTGGACTAAAGAAGAAGATCTTCGTCTCAAGAAATACGTGGAAAAGCATGGTCCAGGCAGCTGGCATCTCATTCCTTCCAGGGCTGGTATGGTGTTATTATTGTTCTTTTGTTTCATTATTACTTATACGTAGGGTTCTAAGAATTGGGAATCGGCCGATTCAAATTGAAATGGGTTTTGGTGATTCCCGATTCCATCAATCAGATAAAAAATAAAAAATATTATAGAGAAATTATAGTGATGGTCGTTGAACTATTCTTTCAGGTATTCAGAGATGCCGTAAGAGTTGTAGACTGAGATGGTTGAATTATCTGTCTCCCAACATCAAGTTAGGGGAATTTGGTGAAGATGAAGATGATCTTATCTTCAAGCTTCACAAGCTCTTAGGCAATAGGCAAGTTCTTTAATTTCTTCGTATATTATGATTCTTTTCTAAAATTTTGTTCTCTTTAGTTAATTCTCTCTGCATAAGATATTGAATAAGTGGGATATGTTATTTTGCATGTAGATGGTCATTGATTGCTGGTAGACTTCCAGGAAGGACAGCCAACGATGTGAAGAACCACTGGAATTCCCACTTGAGTAGAAAGCTTTCTGATGCCTGTGATGAGCTTAATAAGAAAGAAATCCCTGAGAGGGTTCAAGTCATAAAGCCAGAGCCTCGGATTCCTACCAAGGGTTATATACAGATTTGTTTAAACAAACACAACCCAGAAACTGAAGTGTCCATGATGATGACCCCTTCCAGGGTTATAAGCAAACCTGCAAGGTGTTGGGAGAGCTCGCGAGGTAAAGATGGGGAAGAAGTTTCTGGAGGCATAGATGAGGTAGTGAAGCAGAAACCAGCTGGTGATAGCCCTTGGGTTGATGGTATGGAGGTACTGTCACAGGCTGAGGTTGCCCTTATGAATGAAGGCGATGATCACTACTGGGAGGCCCTCACATTTGATAACTATGGTGATTGGTTTGACATGTTTTAGTGCCAGAACCTGGCACAGAGTGTTTTCCTGCTTCTTATTTGGTTATTTAAGTATTGAGAAGGGTATGGTAAAATGGTCTCCAATGAAAGATGACTTGTGTAGGTCGGTTTTGAAATGTATGGAAGCCAGAGAAATGTAAAGTAGCTAGTTTAGGGATATTATCATCCCTTTAAGTTAGGTCAAAGGGGTTGTATTGTAAAATAATTTTCTATGAGATCTTTCTTCCTATCCTGTATAAAAACATAAAATTCTAAAATTACTTTAAATCAAGTTTTATTTTCAGCTTTGGGCATTTTTTACTCAATTAGTAGAGGATAGGAGTGTAATGAGAATTGATAATGACTTATGGGATTAGTGTTATCATGGAATCTTGGGAACAATATTCACATAACTCGAAAGAAAAGATAAAAAAAAATTGAACAAAGAGATATGCAAGATTTTTATATGGGAATCCGTCAAAGAAAATGCTCAAAGTGGTCAAACATCCACTAAATTTAAAGATAACATTCAATTACACTGAGATGAGAGTTACATATTTATACGAAAACTCCCATTACGAGATCAACATTGTATATGGTGTCTTGCTCACCCTTTCCGTTGCATATTTTCGGTACCACAACCACAGCAATTCGAAATAGAAAATCTATATGAAAGAAAGACCTACCTGTTGGAATAAAGTTATCCATTGTTATTTGATACTTGCGCCGGCGGAGTGATTGGGTGAAAGTGCAGAGAGGATTCAACCCTCGGACTAGCCTCATGGCCGCCATGCTCGCCTTGCCTGGGCCATCTCTACAAGATAATCTAGGCTGTCAAATAAAGAATCTCAATGCAATATCGACTTCACCAAAATAATTTTTAAAGGCCTGAATTGACCTCAATACCCCAACGGTTGGGCTAAGGTTTAGGGCAAGCCCATCGTGTTGGCATTCCCTATTGGTAGGATCCAAGAATGATTAGCAAGTGAACTAGAGTGAGTTGGAAGGCAGTCGGCTTTTATGCTTAGCTGATCAAATTAATACCACAAGCAATAACCTTCAATCTTAAACACATAAAGCCAATTTCAACAATTATTCACTCATAACATTGATCCTATCACAGGACTAAGTGATGTATATCCATACTTGACTACCAATACAATATATTTTGATACATCTCTCTATTGAATTACACTAAAATATATTAACTAATATGATACAATATTTTATACGGGATGATATGTCTCTAAAAATCACCTGACGCATACAACACTTGATACCAATACTTTAAACCTCGTTTTTAACCTATTCCTATCTAGCTCGGTTTTGATGTGTACCTTATCAAAGTGTAAATCGAACCAGACCAGAACTGGTTCATATGGGTTCAGAATAGCTGAGCGGCGGTCCGCCGACATAAACCTTGGTTGGCCCGGCTCATCGTCTCCCATTTCTCCTTGGTACTTTTTCTGCAGAGGAGAATCAGTTAATCTCATCTTACCAAAAAAAAAAGAATCAGTTAATCTCTGACAGAGCGACCGAGCCAGGGGCAAACTGGCAAAGAAAGAAGAAGAAGAAGATAATCTTTCTAAATCTTAATGAACAACTGAAGCTGGCGTCATAATCGAAGTGTAAAATCGATTCTGAGCTCCACGAAATAATGAAGGTTTTATTGTCGAACATTGAATAGAGAGAGGAATTTGGTGCTTATGGGTAACGTCTGTGACTGTTTCGCGACCGACAGGTACTCCCGCAAGACTAGGAACAACGGCAGCAGCAGCGACCCCTCTAAATATGACCAGATTGGCAAGACAACTTCTCAGCCTCACTCTCACGCGCAGAGTTCAACGTCGACGTCAATGGCTTCTCTCCCCTACGCCGTTGTCGACTACAGCTTGAGGGCCTTGGCCGGAAATGCCGAGGGTTTCGGCCGTTTCGCCATTGGTGGTCTTAACGGACCCCTCTATCACGTCACCACTTTGGCAGGTTCTCTTCCTGTTCTTCCTCCTTTGATTTTGGTGTCTTCTTGGAAATGTCTTTCTTCATTCTTATTACAATTTGCATTTTGTTCTCTCTTTTGCACTTGGATTCTTGGTGCAATGCGGGTTTCTTTATTTTTTATGTTTTTTTGGCTTTTGTTTCCAATGCCGCTCTACCAGTCCCCTTCTCCCAGGTGTTGATTCTTTGAACATGTTTATCGCTGGGTGTATAAACTGTACAATTAGGCTATGTAGTCCCTACAATCAGCAACCTTATTTGCGAAGTGCTTACAAAATTATCCTAATGTGAGTGGGAGTATCAATTAGCTGCTTCACAATTCACAAAACAAAGAGAATAGGATTGAGGCATACTGTGATAATCACCAAGCTCATTAGAAACAAGTAGGAGTATGGTGGTAATGGAGTAAAGTGACAGCAGTAAACCATAGGAGGCACCCAGATCTATTCCTTTATTTTTGATGGGTGCAGCTTATGATTGGAAGGTTTGCCTAGAAAGAACTTTTGTTTTGAAATATGCTTGTCAAATTCTTGCTTCCTGTTATTTTGATTTGTGCATACTTAGCATTTCCTTTCTGTAGATGATGGTCCTGGCTCACTTCGTGATGGTTGTCGTCAAAAAGAACCACTTTGGATTGTCTTTGAAGTTTCAGGCACCATTGAGCTTCAATCTTACTTGAATGTATCATCATACAAGACAGTTGATGGCCGGGGCCAAAGGATAAAACTCACCGGAAAAGGTCTAAGGCTGAAAGAATGTGAACATGTAATTGTATGCAATCTGGAGTTTGAAGGCGGCAGGGGACATGATGTTGATGGCATTCAAATAAAACCCAAGTCAAGGCATATATGGATAGACCGTTGCAGCTTGCGAGATTATGAAGATGGATTGATTGATATCACACGTGAAAGTACAGATATTACTGTTTCAAGGTGAGGATAAGACCTGTAATTTGTGGTCAGATACTGGTTCCACATCTAACTCTTTACTTTGTAGATGTCATTTTTCGCGGCACGACAAAACCATGCTTATTGGTGCAGACCCCAGCAACACTGGAGACAGATGCATGCGGGTGACCATTCACCATTGCTTTTTCGATGGAACCCGACAACGTCATCCCCGTGTTAGATTTGGGAAGGTTCATCTGTACAACAATTATACCAGAAATTGGGGTATATATGCTGTGTGCGCAAGTGTAGAGTCACAGGTAATGATGAGTTTTAACCCCTGCAACTAAATTAGTTAAAGATAAGGAAAGATCTGCTGGTTTGTTGAACTTTCTCTTTGTGGTATGGTATTTCGTGCTTATGGTATGTGAGAACGGCCTAACTTTCTGTATATTTGGCAACCATCTTAAAATTTCTATATGTGGTAGCTCAATGCAGTTGACTTTATCCAGGTGGCCAAAAGGAAGTCTGTTTCTTGACCACTCTTTTTTATTTTGAAAATAAATTCGGATGTTTCTTGCATGTGTAACTAATCTGATTTGGGGTGGCAAGTGTTCTAGAGTTAAGTGATTGCCTGCCACACTGAACCTTTTTAGTAGGTGTAGGCTTAATGTTTTAGATCCTATTATATCTGTCCATTTTTGCTACTTGAGATTGATGTGCCTTTCTTACTGAATAGGTGACCAACAATCATCAAGTACCCCATCTCCATGGTCATAATAGTCATGGCACTAGGTGTCCAGGCATCTTTTCTGGAAAAGTGCCTTGCTTGCCTAGGAACCTTGGTGCTTTCGTGGCTCTGTCCCCTTTATTTATTTATGTATTTGTTTTTCCTCACTTTTCAATCTCTAGACAACATGAGCTGCCTCTATCATGCATTACAGTGGTTGGAACCACAATTTAACCGATGCCATGGCAAGGAATATTGTATGAAAGTGGAAAATGAGAACAAAATAAGCTGTATTGGTTTGTATCATTTATCTCATTGTGCTATGATGAATAGAAAAAAGAGGCCGGTGGATGAACTGTAGAATTTGAGTAAGTTTAGTAGAACTTCAGTTTCTCTTTTTCTTTTTATGTTTTATCTTTTACTTACATACATCTCTGGTAAAACTTATAATTCATTATCTTCTGATCTTAAATTTTCTAAGGCTGGTGCAACAGTACTTATGCAGTGTCAAGGATATTGAACTTTAAGATTTATTACACAATTATATTTGTCAGAGATTTAGCATTACATGACTATCTTCCAATTTTTTTATTTCCTTGTCTATTGCAGTTTCAGAATATATGATGTTTTATTTTGAATAGCCAAATTTCTGGCATAGGATACCAATTTTTGATGGCTTATGTGTGAAACTGCTGGTTTCTGAAATTAATAAGACCAATATGTACTGGACATGGTAGGATTTGGGTGCACACCTGCTCCAACCTGTAGACATACCAGGTCTGGTACATGGTGAGGTTATGACTTATGTGGCCTAGGTGGAGACACGGCTGTGACCAGGTTGTTTGGTTTCCCTGCATTACGTATCTGGCTAGAGAATCAACAAACGATTTAGAGAGGAACTGTCGGGTTGATGTTCGTAAAACCTTTTGTATTTACATATTGTGATGCATAGAGACATTTATGTACTCATTCCAGACTTTGATTTGTCTATTTGTTCATCTTTGAGCCAGATATACTCCCAGTGCAACATATATGAAGCAGGGCAGAAGAAGGTGGCTTTTAAATACCTTACAGAGAAGGTATCATGTTTACTCTACCCTTCCTGGCGTATCCATTCAAATTGTTTAATCTGATTGTTTCCTATTTGTTTTATTTTTTATTCTACAAATTTAAAGTGTGAGTTGTTCACTCCTTGCACTATAATATGACTTTCAGCATAACTCTAGGGAGACTATGAATCAAGAAATTAAAGGGTTAATAAAGGAAAAGGTGGGTTGAGATGCAATTTTTTCCAATATGCACTCCAAATCTGGATTTCTTTAATCAGTATAAACTCATATTCTAAGATAGGTTAGATTTGCTAAATGATGATAATTACTCTGTTGGATACTTATATATGGTGTTCAGGAGGAACAATACGGTGTTAGTTTAGCAATCTACCATACCCAACTAAGTTCTCATAGTTATGGCATGGCGCATGTCCAGTTTTGATAACACCTGGATTTTTTTTCAGGGTCAAATCAGATATTGATCAGTGTGACCAGGATTTTATATGCATACTGTGTATTGAGGCTTTATCTATAGACCTCTCAGGCCTTAAGCATGAGTGATGATGTTATGTCTTTGTAAGTTTGATGTAGGTAGTTGTCAGTGTTGATGCAGTAGAATCGTAGATCACATTAATATAGTCTGCAGGGGAATTCAACTGGTGAAAGTTACTTCTGGGCCAGTTATCGTAATAATTTGGGCAGATTGTAGGACATCGGTCAGTTACTACAAGCTTAACCAGATACTGTGGCCATTATGGAACCATGATGAGAGGCATGGGTAAATTCAGGCCTGCATTAGGTTGTACCATACACCTGGTTTTACAGCCTTATACAGTATCTAATAATATTGGAACTCTTAATTTAGTATCATGACATGGATGTGGAAACAACCTGGCTATTTATTAGGTCCCACTAATTTGGACCTTGAGCTCTATTAATCAGGGCTGCCAACCCCTGGCTGTGTACCATTAAAGGATCTGCCGAGTGTTGGACCTCATGAGTGGCATGTTGAATAGAGATCCCAAGGACTGTTTCTTTGTTTTGGGCAACCAAAACTGAAAGCTGAATGAGAAAAGAACCAATATCTTTGTACTCTCTTGCTATGGTTTATGGGGGAAATGTCTTCATTAACCCTAATCAAGAGAATTCCATCTAGAAAAACCACTACATAATTTCTGAATCTGCAAGATGCTACAATTATGTGACCCTATTCTGTAACCCTTCTTACAGAATTTTGCTTGTAATTCGTACCTTTCCGCAGTTGTAATTTCGAATGGACTTCTTTAGGGAATTAGGTTGGTTGTTGGTTGAAAAACTCTTCAGTAGGCTAATATACAGGAAATATGTTGTCCTGTCCTCATCCTGAACCTCACTTGACCCTTTTGGTTGGAGCAGTTTACAAGTATCGAGGCCAGACCAGGTAACTGTAACTGGGGTACAGAATCATCTGCAAGTGTTGTAATTGAGCTGGGGTGTGAAGGGTATCTGGTTCCTAGCCCGATATATATATGTATGTTAAATGCTTGTAGTTTCTACTACAAGCCTGACAGTATCTTAAATCAATCTAGGGAAAGGAAACAACACAACTGAGCAATGTCCCAACTAATTGGAGTCGGGTAAAAGTTACAGATAATATGAAATTAGCATTAATTGTAGTTTTGTAGTTGAAGTCAACAGTGTCCTGATGGAACTAGGTACTGTCCTACTAATAATGTGAAGGTTGGATGGTAAGCAAATGCATCATGAACAGAACCTTTAGCAACTAACATTCAAAACCAGTTTAAAACACTTCCATAATTTCTTCTTTCTTGCAAATCTTTGTGCTAGGAGCTAGGAAGAATACTAGCATATGCCAGCACATAACTTCACTCAAAATCTCTAGTGTTTTTGATATTCTAGATGAGGGTTTTGTGGTCTTGCCCATGTTGCTGTCCAATTAGCAAGGGATGCAGGGTCTCTTGAAGTAGTGTCTTTGAAATCATTGGAACCAGAGGAACACTATCATGCTTGACTGCTTCAATGATGTATGTTTCACGAAGAACATCTTTTAAAATATTGATAGAATTTACAAAGAAGGCAAGAAAACAATGCTGAGCATGTTTTCAACACCATTTAGTGCTAAACAGCTTATAAACGAAAGGTATGAAAGTATTGATCAAGGAGTTGTAACTAACTGAAAAACAAATAGAATTTCTGCTTTCCGAAAACAGAATTACGTAGCCACCTGTGATGAACCAAGAATATTCAGCTTTTATTAAAGTCCAAACTAGTGCTGTCTATTTTGAACTTGGAGTCAAACCTGTCAGGATTGCTGGCCCCAGTGCTAGGTAAGGAGGTTGATGCATCAGGTTTGCAGCTGACAACATAAAAAATTTAGCCATACCTTTCAGACCTTGCTTAAGTCCTGCACAGTCCTGCGCATTTAACGTGCAGGACTGTCAAGCGAAACATTCCTGGCTGCAGGATCAAATCTTGGTCAAGATTTCGATCTCAGTGATTGATATTCAACAGTCGAGATCAAAATCTTGACCGAAATTTTGGATTCATCTGAAATTTGGCATGACAATCCTGCGCATAAATGCGCAGGACTTTTATGTGCAGGACTGAAGCAATTTCCATACCTTTCAGCATGAATCCTTGACACATTCGAAATGTAGCTTATCCCATTTATTATTAGAAGACCTGGTCTGAGTTGGGCAAAAATTAGTTATGAGGGGGTGTGATCCCTTTGGGTGGCCCACTGGATGAACTTTCATTCATCAGTCCTTGTATACCAAAGTTTCATTTAAAACAGCTTCTCCATGATGAGACACGAATGATGTCCGTGCAGGCAGCAGACCGAGAAGAAGGTGGTTCAGGCTGCCTAAGGTCTGAAGGGGACCTGTTCCTTAATGGAGCTCAAGGCTGTCTATTGACAGAGGCAGAAAGGGAAAGTATATTTCATCCTAGTGAACACTATCAGACTTGGACTGTGGAAGCTCCTTCAGATACTCTAAAAGAAGTTCTCCAACTTTGTACTGGATGGCAGTCTATCCCAAGGCCACCAGAAACAGCAGCAGACTGCTAGCTTGCTCATTATACCACAATTACGCCTTATGTGTTACCCTTTTTCTATGTTCTCAATATACTTTGATCTGCAACTAGCATCCTTTCTCACATGAGATTACTTTTGACAATTTGGTTCCTTAATCTTATAGGTCACAGATTTTCAAATGTTATTAGATATAGTTTCTTTACAATGTAATTTGTCGATGCTGTGTAATTGGAGATGATGACTTGAACTGGTTGGATTGTAAATACAAAAAATAACTCAATAGGTTTTGCTTTCCCACTTCATCATTCCCCTGCAATTAGCATATAGCAAACATGTTACCGAAGTAACAGACTAAATGCAAGTGAAAACATGTCGATCACTATCTGGTACTTATTCTGGGTTAATTGAGCATCACCGATAGACCCCCTGCAGTATCTGCTAACCGGTAATCTTTCATGAGCCTAAACTTATGCTTCTTTCATGGCGAAGCCTGCAACTATCTATTAAATCACTGCCAGTAGAGTCCTGTCAGTACAAGCATGTTTTGACATATATGCAGGATACCATAAAAAGACGAGATAGACTTGAAATACTGCACCTGCTACTGTTAGCAGCGCATAAATGCGCATTGAAGTTGAGCCCGAGACCGAGCAGATTTGAATGCTGCACATTAAATGCCGCAAGTTGCGATGCGGGACTCTACTCTTTTGATTATGAGCGTGACAGGTACAAGAAGTGGATGTGTGGTTGACATTTGGCACCTAGGTTTGGCTGAAGTCACGGGTCAGGCCATTAGGGTTAGAGCCCTGGAGTCAATTGACCCTAAAATTCTAGGTTTCATGGTTGAGGGAGTCAAGGATCCTCCTTATCATTTCCCCCCTCTTTCTTAACCCACAAAACACCATGGAACTTTTTTTTCCATAGAACTTGAGATGTCTCCTTGTGCAGTCTTATTGCTCCCTGAACTTTCATAGGGATTGCACAACCTGCCAACGACCTGCACCAACAACTACAAAAGAAATGTTAATGCTTGATGGTATAGACCGTAGGCTATTCATACAATACACCATTAACCCTAAAAAATAAAAAAAAAATAAAACTAGCTTGGATTAGCGTAAAGCCTATCCTGAAGTTTTCCCCCTAATTTACAAGCCATAGATCTGTAAAGGAAGGTTTCACATATAATTTTGTGAAAAGCAAACTTCCATTGCTTAAATAAGTAGGAGTCTATCCTCTACAATCTCCGGATTCTCTTCCATAATGTTTATCAGAAAGAAACTATTACTTGAAAACGAGTTCAACTCAGCTTCTCCTTAACTACTATTATTTTTCAGTAGTAATGAAATTATCAATAAATTTTTTTTATTGGATGAGAATATATTATAAGTAGGTTGTAAATGATACTATCTTTTTTTTTTTTTTTTTTGGTAGGGAATAAAAACTTTATATATGTAACTGAAATCCCCGCGGGATCTTACACATTAGAGAGTCAAAAAGTAAAATTCAAGATAAGAAAGGGGGGTGGGAGAAGTGGTACAAGAAACGGTCCTGTGAGATAGCCGTTGATTTTGCAAGTGCGTCAGCTGCAAAAATTGGCTTCCGGGATGTAGGTGAAGGAACAGTCAGGAAAGGAAGTTGCAAGCCTGAGGATATCGGTGATGAGGTGTGAGGTTTTCCAACTACTGCATGATGAAGGCTGCAAAAGAGTGAAAATCAGCGATTGGTTGTCACTCTCCACTTGGATATGGGAGATCCGAAGGTCGAGGGCAAGATGAAGACCATGACGAATGGCAAGTGCCTCGGCAATGAAGGAGTCCTGACAGCCCGTGCCCTGGCCAAAAGCAAACACAACCTGATTAGAAAAGTCGCGTGCGAGACCACCAATGCCCGAGCGTTTCGGATTGATAAAAGATGAGCCGTCCACGTTTAGTTTGATCCTGCCTGGAGGTGGAGGTTCCCATCGAACAGTGGGGAAGTGTTCCTAGGTGAATGAGAGGCGAGAGGGAGGGGGTGAATTCATGGATCGCATGATATAAACGTGTCATGACATCCTGGCTTGGGAGGTTCGGAAGAGTATATAACCGTGGTATAATAGCTCCAAAGAGCCCACAGAGCGATAAGGGAATGAATAAACTGCAGTCGGTTAGGGGAAGGGCAAACAGAATGGATGACAAGGTCTCGAAGTTGGAGATCAAAAGGATGTGAGTGATCCCATTGATGAAGGTTAAGGGTATGCCAAAGATGGGATGTGAATGGGCACAGAATAAAGAGATGATGTGCTGAGAAATGATGATACCCACGGAGTCCACAGTGGAGCGGAACGTTACAGCCTCTCGCATGGAGCAAATCCACCGTGGGTAATTTGCCTAGAAGATATTTCCAGAGGAAAAGGAGGATTCTAGGGGGAGGGGGAGATGCTCCGAAGCCAATTAAGGCGGGGTATTGAGGAGGAGGGGGAGAAAGATGAAGTTGCCAATCTGATAGCCGACGGTGAAATTGCCCGAGGAAGTGGGTTTCCGGATGTGCGATCGGCTTGAGAGAAGAGCGGGATAGGGATCTTGAGAATATTGGCGCGGATATCATCGAGCCACCAAGCCAACACCTTATCCTTATTCCAGGAAGCTGTTGTGAAATTGATGAAGTTAGAAACTTTAAGAGGAAGGGGAGCTGCTGGAAAGCATCCCAGATCGGGGGGTTGATTTGAGACCCAATTGAGATTCCAAGGGTTTGCTTGGGAACCGTCCCCAATCAATAGGATGTGAATGTAGTATTACCTCTTTCCAACCAACCAGAGAGAGTCGAACTTGTGACCTACTCACTAAAAAGTGTGGGTCTTCGAAAATGAAAGACTAAATTCTAAAATTTCAAATTTAATGTTTACATCTTTACAAATAAAATGGCACAAGTATCAATGGATTATTGGAAAAACTTGTATTCATCATGCATATATACCCATTTAAAAGAATCTATCTATCTCTATACAAAATATAATTATTTAAGCATCATCTGAATTTGAGTGAATTTCCAGAGTCAATATAATGGAACGTGGATCACCAGCTAGAAGATCTTGTTTTTCCCTCGCGATTCGGCCGGTGAACGAGATGGAGACGGCGACGGCGACGACGACGACGAATCGCTCTTCCCATTTCCATGGAACAGATGGGATAAGTAATTCTCCAAATCATCGGGGGTAAACATGACATTTAATTCCAGATGGTTCTCTGTTCTCAATAAACCCCGATACTCGCCGTAGAACGCCCGATATCTCTGCACCACTTTCTCGTTTAACGACGCCTTAATCTCTTCCCTCAGCTTCTTTCCCTTAACAATCCAAGAAGACTCTGTTCTGTATGTCTGCTCGAACGCCGAATTGAACTTCTTGAAGCATTCTTTCGCTTCTTCCACTGAAATCGTTCTTGCCGTCGAATCTTCCGGTATGGCCGATAAGACCTTATTCCACCCAATCCTCTCGAAGCTCGCAGCGTATATTTTCACCTTCTCTTTTTGCTTTGACATCCAATCCTCTCCCAATAAACTCCTGAGATTGGATTTCTGAACCTTCTTCACAACGTACCCCAGATTGTTGGTGAGGAACAGATATGCCAAAGCAGGGTCTTTGTACAGCTCTGCCTTGCCGTCGAGTTTGCAGAGGAGCACCAGTATGATCCAAACCAGACGAATAGTTAACTCCGACAATGGGTTGTTGTTGGCGTTTGATCTCTCGAAGTAGAACTCCGGGATAGATGCATGCTTAGGCAATGGCCAATCGGCTAGGATGTCGGTGAGGATTCCACCGTATTCTGACAGGCGAGATAGGTAGTTCATCACGTAACGGGTTAGCGGATGAAGACCACCTCCTGGTGTTGGGGTGGATTTTGATGAATCCTTGTGAATGGCAGATTCCAAGTCCAATAACGCTGCACGAATACTGTCGCCGAGCATGATGAGTGAGTTCTGAGCGTGAGATCGAATAATAGATGTGGAATCAAAGGAGAAGATGAATTCTATATCGGGAGAGAGTTCGGAAATGAGTTCATATATTTCGAGCATTCTGGACGTCTTCTCCGGTGATTTTCCTTTATGATTCTTGGCCACAAATGCTGGAAATCGAAACAGATTCATAGCTCCTTCTTTAGTGATATCGGAGAAACAAGACTCCCTGATGGAAGCGGAAGTGGCGAAGACGTGATCGCAGACTATCCTTTCGCCGGAGAAGAGTGACTTCAGTGCAATCCTGACGGCGTTGAGCCAGGTTTTGATCTTGAGGTCAAGAATTTCCCAATCCATCTTTTGAATTTTCGAAGAAGAGAGCCGCTCGATTCCTAGCTTGTATAGAGCTTCGTCGGCGATAGATTTCCTCATTACCTTGTAGATCCTGATGCACTCCGTGCCGTAGCCGGAGGAGATCATGCATTCGGCGATTGACCTGAGATCCGACATGGCAAGTGCGGAGAATTGCTCGACCTCCGAAATCGATGCCCCGGCGGCCTGAATCTCTTCCTCGGCGTCGGCGTCGTCTTCGTAGTCGGAGATGCTCGATCTAGCGGATGCGCGGGAGATGCTGGATCGAGCGGATACAGATTCAGGATCGAGATGGTCGCGATTGGTGGAGAGATACTGATAGAATTCCTTCTGTAAACGCTTCATGGCGATCTCTACCAGGTTATGAGCTCGGACGAGCTTGGTGGAGGCGGAGTAGTGCATAGCGCGTTGCAGATACCTGACGGATTTGAGAAAATCCTTGGCTTCACGGCGGCTTTCGTGGAAGAGAGAGGTGACTTTAGCGAAAGAGGAGGTTTCTGGATTCCATTTGGTGATGATAGATTCTGCTTGCCTCAAGCTCTCTTCCTCTGATAAGGAACCGGTGCTTCTCGGAGGAAGAGGAGGAGGAGGAGGAGGAGGAGGATGCGAGGTTGCAGTAATAGTAGTAGTAATAGCAGAATCCATGGAGGTAGTGAAGCAGAGGTTCTTCATACAAAGACAATTAATAGTTTTGTGATTCACCATTTCTCCTCTGTGATTAGAGTTCATGATAGCTGCTTTCTGTGGAGATCACTCTTCAACTCGATCTGGTGTAAATTGTTTTTGGAAGTGAGAACTGAGAAGGTGATTTAAGAAGCAAAGCAAAGCAAATCAAAGCTCATGCAGATGCGTGTGCTTCTCTGCTTCTGGAGCTCTCACTCGTCAACTAGATCTGGTGGAAATGGAAATGGAAATGGAAATGGAAATGGTCTGTACTTGCTCTCTTTGAAATTTGAATTCCATCGATTAGCCTTAAACCCTATACATACTGAGCTCAACTCGACCGACCAAAAACCAAATCAACTAATTTGATTAATCAGAAAGACCGTTCCCTTGGACGGTGCATGGGTGATATGTTATCAAAATATAGTGTTCCCATGGAATTTGATTTAAGTAGTGGTAGCTAGATTACAAAGTCCTCGTCCAAGACAAAGACACAAAAAGACTAGAGATTTTCGTTATCAAAGTGTATACAAGGAAGTTTAGATCAATCTTCGGTGTATAATTGATGTGATGATCAGTCAGTCATGACTCATGGTTTTTTTAATTTGGAAACAACAATCACTTTCAGAATCATTACTTTGAAAATTTTAAGAGCGGTCAAATCTCACAAAATCGAATAGAAAACAATGAAGAATGAGACAGATTTTACCCTGGTTCACTTCAACGTCTTCAACGTGAAGTTACGTTCAATATTAGGTTTTTACTGTATTCTTCTCAAAACAGATACCCTAAGCCATAATTATTCATGGGTTCAAGTCCAAATTGTAAAGAAATTTTGAATAAACATGGACCCTTGTATCTATTGGCACACAATATGAAGCATAAACTATACTCAACAAAATTGGTTATAGAATCCCCTCTCTCCTGCTCTGATTTTACGAATTTCTTGAAATCAATCTGCCAATTCTTTATAGAAATGGAAATGTCCATGAAGAGAAGAGGAGAGGAGCAGAGAAGAGACGCGTGGGATTTGAAAATATATAAAAATTTTGAAAAATCAAAAGCCCCAAAACTGTTGGATATTTTATTGATTTTATGTTGCAAGAAAATCCTTGATTCCTAATGAACAACGCAACCGCCGAAAACGAAAAGAAATTCGCTTTCAAGATTATTGACCCGGTCAAGTCGTTTTGTGGCTTGAAAACTAGTACGTAAGGTACGTTTATATTTTCATGGCACGGATTCTGTACGGATTAAATTTAGGTATAAACTTATCAATCAAGACATTAAGGATATATAATAATACAAATACTTTTTCTAATATGACTAAGTTGCGTTTCTCTCATGTCATGTCATATCATCTCTTATGTCACATGTCATATAATAACTAAAGAGAGAATATTTTCTTGTGGGTTGACCAAAGACCCATAGGGGATGAAAATGATCGCCTTGCCTTAGTGGGAAAAAGAAAAAATCTAGCCTTGAGAAACAATTCCTCTCACGTGATATTTCAATTTGGACATGTGTTGCAATTGCACATTTGCACCCTAGTCCTAACAAGCAACCTTCTTCACAATTCATTAATTACTTTTGAAATTAGTAGTTATGGCAAAGTCAATCTCTTCATTCATTTAATTTCTGAATAGACGTGTGAATATATTAAACGATTCTAAATTTCTATCGTTAGATCTGTTGACTAAATCTGAATCGTCTGATAAAATTTCTATTTTTTATTATTATTTATATGTTAATTAAGATAACCTTCTACACTTGTTAAATTTTCAAAAAAAAAAAAACAATGCTCGATTCCTTCTCTATCTCTTCCTGTATTCCCTCTCCATCTCCATCGGCTCTGAAAATTCTTTCATTTGCATTCATCAAATTTGGATCATTTGATTGCAGTAATTCTTTTGTTGTCCTCGTGAAGAAGTGAAAAGGAAATTTTCATCTTCCCTGAGATCTCATTACTCTTTCTTGTTTCTAATTTCATCTCAAAGGATACAAACAAGAGATTCTCACATATTTATGTTCAGTGAATTTCCCACAAAAACCAACATTTTTTCCTTTAAGTTTCTCTAGAAAATTAGTTGTGTTGAACCTTTAGAAGAACTATATTAGAAAAGAAACCGAGGAAGAAGAAAGTGTCGAACAATGTAGAAAAGTATATTAGAGAAGAAATAAAGGAAGAAGAAAGAGATGTTATCGCCAACAAGAATCGGCAACTGGTGATATTAGGTTAAACTTAACTAACCCGTAAATAATGAGAGGAAAAAATAGGAATATTATTGGACGATTCAGATTTAATTTAACAAATCTGACCGTAAATATTCAAAGCCCATTTAGCTAACCTATTCACACGTCATTTGATAATTTATCAATTATTTTTATTTTGAGAAACACCATAAATAGTTCTAGTGTTTTTGGAAGCATAAACACATTTTTAAACATTTGATAAAACTTGTTTTTGGAAGTATAAACAATATGAGTGGGTGTTCGTCAAAATCGATTTTTTTAAAAGAAATTTAGAAATTGCAATAAAATTTACGAAATTTGTCATTGTTATTTTTAGAGTGTCAAATTCCATTAATGCCCATTTTAAAACTGTCACTTAAACCTACACCCAATTTTTTTCCTTTGAGAGATAGACTCAACAACAAATAGTTGTCGTGTTGAAGTGACATAGCAAAAAAATTTAATGAATTTTAATTATATTGTAAAAATCTTGTAGCGAAACAATTTTTGGCAAATTTCGCCAAAATTGTTCTTCGTTCTTCAATGGGTTATTAAATAGGTTCTAAAATCAAGTTGCGATATTCTATCTACGAAGTTAGAGGATTGCACTTCCTTTACATACTGTTAATGACTAAAATGGTCATTCTATATCCCCGGTCTGAACCGGCGGTTGCACGATCCGACCAGGTTCACAACCTAACAGGGTCCGACCAGGAGGTTCATGGTAGGACCGACCACACTAATAAATCCATCCGAATAGCAGTATGAGATGGCCTCATGAAGGTAGACTCCTACCACCCAACAACTGGAGAAGAGAGTTAGTTAGGTAAAAGGACTCTTCTAAAGAGTTACTCTCCTACAATAACTCAAAGCAGGGTTATTCCGAATATAACTCTATCACCATACAGGCATACACTATATAAAGACCTCTGGTAAACACTAGAGGGCAGGTATTCATACTTCTTGTGATCAATTACTTGAATTCTCTATTGAGTAGTTGAGATCATATTATTGGTACTGACTTGTTCGTCGGAGACGTATCTCGACCCCCCAAGGTCGAGCTCGTATCTTGCAGGTTCGTGACAGGGAAGGACGAGCGAGATTCCGTATCAACACATACTTTTACCATTCATTTAAATAAGACACAGAAGTCCTCCTTTGACCCTTAATGCCCCTGTAATTGTGATGGCACACTGAGGAATAACACTTGAAAAAGCTTTTTTTTTTTCTTCCCTCAAACAGTTTGGAGTGATTCAAGCTCTTAATTTCGCATAAAAAAATAATAGTAATTTGTCAAGGACAAAAAGCCTAATCAGAGAATCGATTTCTTGGTTTTTTTGCCACTTTTTTGTACCAAAACAGAATAAAATAGTCATAATTGAAATAAAGTAGACAATACACAGGTCTTAAAAATCACTGTAACGATGATAAGGAAAAACCTTGGGGACGATAGTTGTAGGTCCCATATTATCAACTTGAAAAGTTGGAGCGAACATTGGTTCCACCGGTGTGTATCCAAAGAAGTTGGCGTGACGAGCAATCATGTCCTCCAAGAAGACATGTAGTTGGGCTCCAGGTTTTCAGGTGTTGAGGTAAGAAGAGAGTTAACTGCAAAGTGGAAAGACTCAAGGGGGGGTTGTTCGCTAGTGTTTGCGACCTTGGACGCCACCATCCTCCATACCCGAAATGAAGAACCCCGAGACATCACAACTGCACATATTACCCACAACAGCACCTTCATTACCATCAGAGATACCCAAGCTTCCACCATTGTTTACATTGATGGAGTGGATATTTGAAAATTTGCACTTTTCAGTATGTTCAGTAACTTCGAGAGAGCAGGATCAGATAACAGTACTTGGGCCTTCTAGTTCTCTTTTTTGTCAGCAATAGTTGCATTTTTTGGACTTCAGATGACAAGCCCGGTTTGATTCCCACATCAACAGAGGTATCATTGACTGGCAGATTGTTGCCTTCACTAGCAGAGGGAGGCAGTATCACATTAGTTTGTTAATTCCTCTTCTGCATAAGCAATCAACACACCAAACCCAACAAATACATCCCTCTTGGTGGTTTTCTTACGTTACTCAACTTCATAATCATCAGCTTTCACAACTTGCTTCCCTTTCTCCTTGCTTTTGGCTAATAACGCCCCAAAGGGTAAGATCAGAAGACTGTACCCAAGTCTCAGTATTTTCTTCTAGCAGAGCAAAATTTAGATTGTAGTTGTTGTTGACATCTAAATTATGAACATTGAAGTTGATATTGCCCACAATGTTATCTCCCTAATTATTTTCTAGAGAATTAGAAGAGAAAGCTTGCCCAGTTATAAGGGATGCTTCAAGGAAAGCATCCACAAACTCATAGTCCAGAATGCGAACAGGTCCTGTCATTGGCTGCAACGCTCTAGCAAAAGAAGGTACAGGAGCCAGCATGGGTTCAAGGAACTTTCGTCCACCCATGATAGGAGCACCCCTCCGAATAGGATTAGTAACCACTTTTTTGTAAAACTCATTAGCATCAAAGCCAAGTTTAAGAGAGGCACACCATTCATACAAGTAACAAGTTACAGAACTCGGCTTCTAGGGTGATTTTCCCATAGTTGGTACAAATAAACAAAAGTTCATATAGAACATTCAAGGTAAACCACTCTCCTTCGACATTTTTTATGGAGATGGTTACCTTCACAGGTTGGTTGATATCTATCAACACTTTCATTCTAGCACAGATGATGGGCAAAACCAAGTCACGGAAGTTAAGTTAGACATCAAGAACATTGCCAACTGCCGAAGCAGCATTAAAACATTGTTCAAAGGCAAAACAACCAAATCGAAGTCGCGAAGTTGGGATCAAGACTACTATTGGAGGAAGCTTAGCCGTCTTCCTGTTCTCAGGAAAAGGCTCAAAGAGAGAACGCATTAAGTGGTTTCCAACCCATCATAGAGATAGAATAGCACCTTAATCCTGAGCTCATGGGTTGAGAACATAGCTCTAACATTATTACAGCCTCCACCTGCTACAGTCAGAGCACCCATATCCTTCCAGAACTCAGCCAAGCTACCATAAAGAAAAGACATTGAAATCGGTGTGAAGTCCAGTGCATACCCAAACAGGGTTCTCTCAAGAGTACCCGAAAGCTCATGTCATATCATCCTGTCTTGGCGGTTGGTTCCAATAAGTAAGCGCTTCATTATTCATTCTATCATGCCATAAAACATATAATAACTGAAGAGAAAATTTTCTTGTGGGTTGACCAAAGACATGTAGGGGATGAAAATGGTCGCTTTGCCGTAATGAAAAAAAAAAACCTACTTTTGACATTAGTAATTATCCCAAAGTCAATCTCTTCATCTCTTCGATTTCTTGAAGGCCGTTGAATTGTTGTTTGTTCTTTTTTCCTGTTTCATCACCTCAAGAAATTTTTTAGTGCCGAACAATTTTCAATTCCTTACGTAAAAAGTGATAGGATGGATATTAATAATTTTCAAACATAAAAATTGATAAAAAAAATAGATGATCAAAATAAATTCAATCAAACTAAGGACCCATTTGATAACTGACAAAGTATTTCTGTTTTGAGAAATACTAGAAATAATTCTACGTATTTCTTAAAGCATAAACACTTTTTTAAGCGTTCGTTAAAATTTTCTTTTGAAAATATAAACAATATGGGTAAGTGTTTGTCAAAATCTATTTGTTGGATCATTGGTTTTAAAAAAGAAATAATGTAATAATCTATATATATATTATTTATATAAGTTTCAAAAACGTTAAAACTCTATCTCCCTAGTTTTGTTTATAACACTTATTTGATTCTTATCTCTTTAAGACTCTTCTAAATATAAAGATTTCAATCCAAAGATTTTGGCGAACCGCATATATAATATTCCTATCCCTATATATAAAAAACGCCTTTGTACAAAAAAAATATATAATAATGGCAATTCCTTATATATAAGGTAACTTAATTTATCATATTTGTGCTGTCCCACATCGGATGGAGCTAATGATAATGTCGATCATATATATATGTATTGATTGCTCCTAACTGGGATGTATGCTCGTGGGAAAAAATTCTCTGGTGTGCACATTTCTCTGCAATGCACAGCACACCAGCACTTGACAAGTGGCATATTCTTAGTAAATTGCTCTACTGCATTCTTCCTACATGGGCGAGAGCAGCAGTTTTGTGGGGAAATTCCTGCATGGTAAGAAATATTGTATCAAACTCTTGTTTCCAAATCTCTTTCCTGTTTCATTCCAATTTTAATACGGTTTTGTCTCTCTTTTTTCACAACTTGATGCTGAGTTCTTCACTTTAACAGAAAAATAAGAAATACAATTCCAATTTTACTACGGTTTTGTCTTTTTTTTTCAGAACTTGATGCTGAGTTCTTTACTTTCACAGAAAAATAAGAAATACAGAAACGGGAGGATTAGATATCTGATGATTGCAAGTTAACAAAAAAGAAGAAAAGAACAATAAATAAATAAAATAAGAAGAAGATCAAGAACAAGAAAGAGGAAAACCTGCAAAATCCACCCGGCTCTAGCTTTTTATTTATGTTGTTTTCCAGAGGAGGTGTTTTTGCTACTTAAAAATGTATTCAAGAATCATTATATTGTTTCCATTGAGAACAACGGTGAAAGGGAATCAAACCTATTATTTTCGTGAAGAACAGCAGTGAGAGGTTTCAGAAGATGGATGGAACAACAAGGAAGAAGATGGAGTTGACGGCGGCAACACGATGGGAGAAAAATGAAAAGAAAAAAAACTTTCTAACACTCATATTTAGAATCGGGTCACCAAAAACAAAAACCGGTTATAAGATAGGTCAATTTCACTTCAAACCTTGTTTTCTAATCAGAACCATTTATTAAGAATATGCCAATTGTCAAATGGTAGTAGTGCACTGCTGTGCACAGCAGATGATTTTTTTTCGGTATGCCCGTAGAGAGTTGAATATGGATCAGGCTTAAGCATCTAGCTGGGCCAAGTTGGGCGCCATGGTCTGTTGACGGTTGTTTGACAATGTCTATGATGGAAAAAAAAACTAGAATAATAAAAAAATAAAATATTTGACTTTTTCATATCTTTATTTTTATTTTTGACCTCCTTCAAAAAGAGATTAGAGCTAGCGAATTGTAAATAATTAATAAAAATAAAAAAGTTTGTCCCCATTGGATTATGATCCAGAAAAATTGTACGATCAATCACAACTATTTCCCTTTAGAGGTGACCTTACGTACATATGTCATTCTCCTCTATAGATGTTGATACGATGCTTTCGGTATTCTAGTTCTAACAATTTTTAAAAAGATATTTAGAAATTGTAATTAAATTTAAGAAATATGTCATTGTTATGTTTAAAGTGTTAAACTCTATCAATGCCCCTTTTAAAACTGACACTTAAACCTACACCCAATTTTTGCTCCGAGATACCGACTCAACAACAAATAGTTGTGTTAAAAGTATTATGGAAGTAGAAATATTTAATGAATTTTAATTTACATTGTAAAAATCATGTAAAACGAAACAGTTTTCGGCAAAATTTTCTACTTCTTAAAGCAAGAAACACCAAAATTGTTCTTGGGTGGGTTATTGAAATAGATTCTAAAATCGAATTGCAATATTCTATCTATGAAGTTAGAGGATTGTACTTCCTTTACATACCTTTATTATATATTTAAGAAAATGCTCCACACTAGTTCATTTTGTGAGTGCTCATAGATGAACCTTCATTCTAAATTACTAGTTCATTTTGTTAGTGTTCAGAGATGAACCTTCATTCTAAATTATAGTAGAAAATTGTAATTTGGATTCATTGAAATGAAGTCTTCATCTCCTATCATGTCATTTGATTAGAAATTATACATATACCAACCTAACGCATCCACTCTAAGTGGTCCCTACACCAACATTGTGGGCTACCGAAAAACTACATCGATGCATTAAAATTTAAAAGGAATCGTTTTTTATATTTTATAAGTGGGTTGAATAAATCTCCACGATTGATTTTTCCCTCTATCCCTGCGATGGAAGATATAACAACAAATGGCCGCATAGCGCAGTGGATTAGCGCGTTTGACTTCGGATCAAAAGGTCGTGGGTTCGACTCCCACTGTGGTCGCTAGTATTTTTGTTTTTTTTTACAATATCAGGGCACAGAAACCAAACATGGGCGAAGAGAAAGAAATTTTCATTAAATTCTCATTAAGTTTGCTCTAGAGGCTCTCCCACTGGGGTCGGTCCTCCGGTCGTGTGTCTTCCCTCTCAGTGGTCGCTAGTATTTTTGTTTTTTTTTTTACAATAACAGGGCACAGAAACCAAACATGGGCGAAGAGAAAGAAATTTTCATTAAATTCTCATTAAGTTTGCTCTAGAGGCTCTCCCAGTTTACTGAGGGGTCGAGTCACCTCTCAGTGTCGTGTATCGAATGCGGCTTCCCAACCCACTCACCTCTCAGTGTCGTGTATCGAATGCGGCTTCCCAACCAACCACAATCTGCCCGCATTTGAACTATGCTTTGCAGATATCTAGGGCTTTGCTCTAATCCCTCTTAGCGTGGTATTTGCTAACTTGATCGTCAGACGCAACTTCCCCACCAACTATGGTCGGCCCGCTTCTAGGAAAAGTATATTCTAAGTTACCTATAAGTATATGGAAAAAAAAAAGGGGTGGAACAGGAGTTCTCAACATACAAATTACATTGATCCGTCACTACACAAAATGCAATGGAATCAACTACAAATGAACCAATTCCAAGATGTCTTGAATGATGTAATGGATCTTCAAATTAATGCTCTTCCAGTAATTTTGATAACCTTAATATTGCCACCATCAACAATTATTTTGGGGATGTTCAAGGTTTGAGCACAAAGTTGCTTATGCATTACATCCTAAGTATGTAGTTTGGAATACCCAGACCGTTGCTTCTACCTAGTATTTATAAAACAATACTGAGTTCTATGGTTAATTGGAATCTTTTATAATGCCCATTATACCGTTGGATCATAACTAATCCGATGGTCAATATTATAACATAAGTTGGATATAATTCAAATACCTCAACATGTTGAGCCTTAAAGCTCTTATGAAGCTTGCCTCACCACAAGCGCTTCGATCACAAGAAACAGATTGAGACCCACAACCTTGAGCAAAACAAAATTTCATTCGAGCTAAGGAGTGTCTTCCAATGCCTCTTACACCAAAATATTAGAGTAAGCAAGAAGAGCACCATCGAAATTAACTTTAATCCATGATTCCTCTGCAGCTCTCCACTTGATTTGAGGGACATCAACCTTGACATTGTTTCTTGATTGCACAGAGATGTATTCCTGAGTCAATCCACTTGGCAAAGAGAAGATATGAAATGAATTTCTAGGCTCCTTTCCATGAATGGTATCAGTGAAATTAATCCACAATGCCCAAAGCATGTTTAACTGCAGCAAAATAGAAAAAGTTGTTTTTGCCTTTTAAGAGTCCTATTTCCTCATTCTAATAGTTAGTAGTCCAATTTGGATGCTAAAGTTGCTAGTCTTTTGTGTATCTAATTTCCTCATTCTCAGTGCCAGATTTGTAAGATCTAGTGTAACGTAGAACACATCCTCTGTTGTGCACATATATACTAAATGATTGGCTGAAAAAACAAAGTAAATACAAGATTATTGAAAATTTTTAAATTTTAAAATTAAACTTTTAATCTTAGCTAATCATTTGGTATAAAAATGCACTATTGTGCACAACAGATGATTTTTTTCCCCAGCCACGATACAAACCTTGTGTCTTAATCTTTAGCCAATATTTTGATAGCGTTATTGCATTAAATGCAGTCCTCTGCTTTAGGTCCCTTTCCTAATGAATATATTGTAAACTGGTTCATGAATTTAGTTCTTCAAGGTATGTGTTCTTGTACTACCCAATCCTGAAATGGCCTTTGGCTAACCAATATTTGGTAACTATATTTAACCGTTATTTTTTCAGAAAATAATAAATAAATAAATAAATAATCTTAATTTAAGGATATCCATGTTGTGTTGGATTTATGCTGTGTTATTTAAAATAATATATGACCGCATAGCGCAGTGGATTAGCGCGTTTGACTTCGGATCAAAAGGTCGTGGGTTCGACTCCCACTGTGGTCGAGTTTTTCTTGACCTGAAATTTTTTTTTTAATTAATCCTAAAACAATGATGTGAAAACTCTGACATTTGTAGGACATCAATACGGGTTGAGCTAAATGGGCAGCACTGTGCTACGGAAGAGAATCTTGATCAAGATTCCGATCCCAACCGTCTATTTTGATTTACAACACTTTTGAAATGTACAATCGATATCAAAATCTTGGTCAAGATCTTGACCGTTGGCAGCACATGTTGCCGATAATTATCCAATCTAATAAACTATCCATGATTGTTGATTATTATTTTTCAATTTGTGATTTCGGATTTTCTAACTTTCCACTTATCAATTCTGAATATCAACCCTTTTAGATAAAAAAAAATATATGTTGTATCTAATTGTTTTTTTATAATTTGGACTATTGTCTCTGCATATTGATGGGATTTAGGGGTGAGTTCAACCTACTAATAAAGGTTAACCGATTCAACTTTGGCAAATGTCAAAATGCCACTTGATGAAATACCATTTAAAAATTAAACATATAATTTTTTTTTCTAAAACAAAAGAATAATTTATTTCTGATGCGATAATATTTCACCAAAAATGCATTTTCAAGCCAGATTTCAGACCATCCATTTATGGGGCCACTTAGATTGTTAAAAGGTTAAAAATGGTTAGGTACTTTTTTTTCTTTTTCGGATACAAAGACGGGGCTAAAAGCCAAATACAATCAGAAGAAAAACTTATCTCAGATTGAGACTTAAAACTGCTTGAAGGATCTCCTAAGATCTCAAAGAGGATTTTGAAATAATACCAAAGACGAACCCGAACACAGATGCATCTTTGACATCCAATCATCAGTTTTATTGGCTTCATAACCAACATCGTAGTACCGAACACTACCCACCTCTGCCACCAAAGCTTGAATTTCGTTTACCACCTTAAACCACCTTCCCTTCAACACGCGAATCCCGATCAAGCAAACTAATAGCTTTGTCGAGTCTAATTCAATCTGAATAAGTCACGTCCCCAACTCCATAGTCATCCTAACTCCTTCCGAATGGCACAAAGCTCCGCTTCCACCATCAACTCCACTTGCACATGACCAACAAAGCACCCAAGGAAAAGGCTTCCGACATCCCGAAACACCCCCATCGATTTGGCCATCACAATGCGCCCAAAAAGAAGCATCAACATTGCATTTAAAAGATATAGTCCGTGGGCATTCCCACCATACCGAACCCCTAAGCAAAGAGGATCTAGAAGTCACCTTGCTACACGACATTCATGCCTCAGACACCGAATGACAATAGAAGTCCACCTGCCTTTTGCCATCCATTGGTCAAACAAAATCTTCATCATGAGCCTCTTGATTACGCCATCTCCACAAGAGCGGTAGCATATACCAAAACTTCTCAAGCCAATTTGGTGTTATCTTAGTTAAAGAGCCACATATTTTATCCACCATCCAAGTTTCCCTTGATGAGCTAAAGGACGCCACACGGTGCTCAACCGACACCAATTGCCACCAAATATTTTTTGCAAAACATCCATCTCACAATACTTGAAGAACATCTTCATCAACTTTTGAACAAAAAATACACATTGTCGATGTCCCCAATCCTACCTTATACATTCTAGCACTTGTGAGGAGATGATCTAAACTCACCAACCATATGAAATAACATACCCGATACGGCACCTTTAACTTCCAAACCGAAGTCCAATATTTCTTAGGGAAAGCATTAGGACAGTAGGGGACAACATCACCAACCAAGATATCATAAGCTGAGCTTACCGAGAAAACTCCATCCGATGAAGGCAACCATAAAAATATGTCATTCCCATTCTCCAACCTAGGTGAGTTACAGCAATCCAGGCTATTCTTAGCGACCCCATCAATGTAGCGATTTAGTTTACACCACTTCCAACCACGCCTCCCATCTGTGACATCACTCACCAAACACATTAGCAACCTATTGGGGACCGGACCCACTGTGGACTCCACCAAACTAGTATTTGAGAAAATCCATTTATCCCACCATAACAAAATGTTTTTACCATTCCCCATTGAGATTTTCGAATGCTCCAATACTTGACAAGTGACACTACATAAACCTTTCCATAAAGAAGAATCAGCTCCAAGCGCCACAAAAGGCTTCCCTCTTGGAATAGAAGAATACTTAGATTTTAAAAATCGGGTCCAAAGAGAGTCTTGATGCAAGAATTCTCAAACCAACTTCATTAAAAAGGCGTAGTTCATCACTGACAAGCTTCTAAAACCCAACCCACCACCTTCTTTAGAGTTACAACACAAACTCCACTTCACAAGATGCATCTTTCTACGATTCAAGGTATCACCCCAAATGAATCCACGAGCAAGCTTCTCCACCTCATCCAAAATACCTTTCGGTACCACATTAGTTTGCATAGAATAATATGGTAAAGCCATCACAACTGACTTGGCAAGAATCACCCTCCATGCAAAAGACAAGGAAACCGCTTTCCACAATAACAAACGATCCTTAACTTTAGACACAATATAAGAGAACTTTCCTCTTTGAGACCTGCCACCCCAAAGAGGAACAGCCAAATAGTTCCCAAGATCACTAGTCTCAAAAAACCACAAGAATGAATGATGTCTCTCACCTCAGTCCTCAGTGGCGGACCCAGGATGCAATAGTGGGGGGGGCCGAAGAATGAAAGCCAGTAACCTTCCTATTTGGGGTCCCACCGCTAAATTATTTTATTAAATTAAAGAATAGACCCATATATATTTTGTGGGCCCACACATATTTGAAAAATGATAAATTATTGATAATGATATATTTTTTCACAAAATATGGTAATTAAAGCAACAATATAAAAAAATATATCCATGACTTCAACCTAAGTTATCAACCAAAATTTTCATTGGTGGAGATTAAACCAAAAATTTTTTTAGGTATGCAATCAATGGTAGTTAGTTACCTACTACTATACATTTTATTCACAATACAAAATCAAATAACAAAAATTGCGAAATAAGAACATTGAATATAAAATCAAATTAAAAAGAATAACAAAAGAAAGAAAACAATGAATAAATTGAGAAAGAGAAAGAGACTTAATTGTGGAGTAGATTTTTTCCAAATTTTCTTAAGCCACGCTTATAGAAGGGGAAGAGAATAAATAGGAAAAAAAGAGGATAGGGGAGAGGAGATAAGAGAATAAATAGGGATGAAGAGTTAGTTTTTAATTAGAAATAATATTTTGATTTTTGAATACCTAATAAGATTTTTTTTTCCAAAATTTCCTTTAACCCACGTTTATAGAAACATAAGAGAATAAATAGGAATAAATGACGAGAGAGAAGAGAGGGGAGAATAAATAGGGATTGATGGATTAGTTTTTTTTATTAGGAATGACATTGATACCCATCATTTTATATTTAAAAATTGTTCATAATATTGGGGGGGGGGGCCAAAAATAGTGACATTTCACATGTAGGAAGAGAAAAAATCGAAAAAATTAAAGGAATTAGGGAAATATGGATAAAATTTAAAAAAATCCGGAGGGGGCCATGGCCCCCTCCGGCCCCTTCATAGGTCCGCCCCTGTCAGTCCTGCTAATATTAGAAGATACCAAAACCCTCAACTTATCCACACTAACTTTGATTCCCGAAGCATTGCAAAATCTACTTAAGCAATTAAGGATGATTTGCATCTGATTGACGGAAGCCTCTGCAAAAAAAAATAATATCATCTACAAACATCAAGTGGGAAATTAGGGGTGTCAACGGTTCGGGTTGGGCTGGTTTTGGGTTGGGTCTAACTGTTTCGCGCTAAAAAACACTCAGCCCAAACACAGCCCATTAAGAAAATAACAGTTTCGGGCCTGTTTTGGGCCGGTGCGGTTTGGATTCGGACTAACTAACAGTTGGGGCTAATGGTTTAGAATTGGGTTTACTAACAGTTTGGGTTTGGGTTTACTAGCAGTATGTTTTAGTACCTTGTTGATGTGTGGAATTTATCAAGAGCATGTGAGCACACATAAGCATTTAGTTCTCTCCAAGTCTCTTATGTTGGATGTGTAAAACCAAAAACATTTTTTGATACAAAAAAATAAAAATTATAGAACTAATATACAAAAGAAAGTTGGCATCTTAATGAATTTTATTGGGTTGTTTCTGCTTATTCTCCTCCCCCTACCTGACACTTAAAAAAATTGATCAAAATAAAACATTAAAAGATTTTCAAATGATAATACACTTGCTAAATACTTACTAAGCCCATCTTCCAAATGGTGAAGGCTTTAACAGGCTTATTGTTTGCATATTCCAAAGCAAAACAATTAAGGAAAACAAAGGGATACTTGGGGGTTTTCCTGTCTTTTATATTTAAATTTAATTTATTTCTTTATTTATAACAGGTTTAACAGATTGGTTTCAAGCCAAATGGTCTAAGCTAGTGGGTCACACACGAGTTGGCCCCGACCAACCCAAACCAGTGTGGGCTGAGGTTGTTCAGCCCAAACACAGCCCATTAAGCTTCCGTTTGAGCCAGTTTGGGCTATAACGGGCCAGTTTGGTCCGATTTTAACAGTTCGGGTTAAATTTGGACATCCTTATGGGAAATACACAACTCTATCTTAAATTTAGACACACCGCCTCTCTTTGCGAAAAAAACCCTAGGCGCCATCAGGAGGTGGAGAGCCTCTCTCTCCTCCTCTCTCCGTCCCGTTTTCCGGTCTCAGCCTCCATCTCTGCCTTACTCCTTCTCTACCCGCATCTTTTCGCCTCTGTTGCATCTCAAACTGAGGCTCTCCGCCTCTCTCTCCTTCTCTTTCTACCTCTCTTTGCCTGAGGCTATCATCTTTTTTCCGTCCAATTCCGCCTCTCTCCACCTCTATTTTTCTTTCTCTTCTTCACTCTCAGCGTTTCCTCTGCATCTTCCTCATCGTTTTTTCTCTTTTCTATCTCTTTTTTCTCTATTTTTTTAATCTTTGTTTCACTGTTTAAAGCTTCCGGTTATAAAAAACAAAAAACAGACCGGTGGTTGATGCAAGTTTTGGTCATGTATTATGCGGATTTGGTGTTTTTTATGCTAGATTGTGTTAGCCTTCTGCTGCTAGTGGTGTCCATGTTTGCGGTTTCAAGATGGGAGTTCAAAAACAAGATCCGGTGCTTTTTGCTTCAACAACTGAGTTGGCGCCCTTGTGGCGTGTTCAACCGCCTTTGTGGCGTGCTCTGTTTCCGTTCTTGAGGCGTGTGGTATGTCAGCCCTTGTGGCGCGTGGTATGTCAGCCCTTGTGGCGTGTTCCGTTTTCGCCTATGAGGCGTGTGGTATGTAAGCCCTTGTGGCGTGTGGTATGTTCAGCCCTTGTGGCATGTTCTGTTTTCGCCTATGAGGCGTGTTCTGTATCCGCCCTTGTGGCGTGCTCTGTTTTCACCCTTGAGGCGTGTGGAATGTAAGCCCTTGTGGCGTGTTTATGTCTGCATCGGTGTCCACCTTTGTGGTGTATCTCCGCAAGCGATGGTGGTAAATATGTTTATCATACCCATTATGTTTTTCTGGTTCTATGATTATCACAACCAGTTTTCTGAAAATTTGTTGGGCTCGACCCATCCCTTAGCTCTTTTTTTTTTCCTTTTGTTTGGTGTTTGTGTTTTCTTTCATGTTTATGAATAAAGTGTTGAACTTTTCTGTTTCCTTTGACGGATAAATAACATTTTAGCATTTGTTTTCTCTTCTTAAAAGGAATATCTTGAATATCCAATGAGTTATAAAATTCAATTACATGTAATATTCTAACCTACGAATATTTATTAGAGTTATCCCAACTTTGCAGAACCTTACACATAATAAATCCAAACTTATTGGACACGTAAGAGAAAAAGCCCCAAAGCCACTAAAAAGAGGATTGAACACCACTTCTTTTCAAGGCCGAATATATGAGCCTCTTAGAAGGATTAACAGCAGCCCCCAATTTAAAATTAACCATGTGCAATAGGAATTACGTGTTGCGCAATTCTGAATTCATTATTTATGTCTGATTGTCTTCTCTCATATTTTACAATCTCTCATCTTACATTTTTCGTAATGATGTTTTTTTTACCCTGCTTTGTGTTCCATACCTCACTCTCCATGGCTAAACCTTGAACTCTGCCAAATCCATGGAGAATCAACGGGAGTTTTCTATCAAATATGATATATTAGTACCTCAGACCAAACGGAAAGAGAGTATAAATTCCAAAATGAAAACAAAAGAAAGGAGGGAGAAGGCTTTGGGAGAATAGAATGCTACTCCACGTAAAACTGGAAGAGAAACATTCTACTAAGTCTGAACTCTTGCACAGAAAGTACCAAAATTTCCATAAAAAAAATGAATCCAACTTTCAGCGTCTAAATAAATTCATCCTACTCTACACTTTGATGGCATACTTCCTCATTGGGAAATACCTCAGTTTCTTCTCTTCCCGAGGTGTCTTCAAAGATTCCTGCATGTAAATGAAAAGCAGATGATAAATTGCCACCGACTTGTAGTGATTCATATAACAAGCATGAAAATTCACAAACATAAATGAGAGCAGCAAAAGGTCAAATTCAGTAGGCGTGGGGCAGCAAAGTTTTGAAGGTAAGTCCCACATGTCATGGAGTGAGCCAACAAGGGTAGCCAGCCCCCCACAACACACTTCATTTGGTCACATTTTTGCCCAAATTTGTTTTTAGAGAAGGGCCCAGAGCAGATAGATTGGGGAGGTGAGAGGTTGAATGCCAAGGCTGTCCTTGGCCTTCCCAGCATTGAGGTCATCAGTGGAGTGACCAAAAACAATACGCTGATTTTTATGCAATGCGATGTAATGAAAACAAGGCAGCAATACTTGATGATGGCAAAGTCCATGACACTGCACTTCTAATTGGGGCTGTGTGGTTGCCTTTAATGGTGAGAGCAGCAACATCATGGGCTCATGTTCACTTTCAGCACGGGAATGTTACAAGCCAGAACATAATTGACTTCTTTCTGGACTCCAAAATTCACACCCACCTGCCTCAATTACCCACAAAATCAAGAAGAGCAGTGCATGCTCACAAAGGAAATGAAGTCACTGTGGCCAATGACAGAACGATTCATTTACCAGCCCCCAGATGGACTCCCAAAGTTGTCAAAGGCACCAAGTTCATCTGCCTCAAGCTGTGACTTAGGAGGCTGGATAACTTCGTCAAGTTAAAGCCCATCAGCAAAGGCCTCTTAAGTGAGGCTCAAGACCCACTTCAACAGAAAAAAGAAGAAGAAAAAAAAGGTAGATTCACTTTGAAAAAGGATATCCCCTTGCAAAAATCTGATCTGTGAGCTCTGAGACGGCACCCAACCATCAATCCCCAAGAATCCACAAATTTCAATTTTAAAGCAAAAACTTGAGATCCATGGGTACATGAATCGCTGGATGTTTTTCAACCAAACGATTTTAAAAACCTGATTTATGAATCTATGGATTTCAAATCCATGGATTCTTCCAACCAAACACACACTAAAGAATCCTACTAAAATTAGAGGGATTATGAAAGAAGTGGATAAAACACTGACATAAATTTGATAGAGATTTTCTAATAACTAAGAAATCTCACCCAACAGCTATCAAACAGACAAGTTGTAAAATCATATGACATTTTGACAATACTCCTAACCATTCAACTGCCCAACAGCCATCACAGCCAAGTTGTAAAATCATATGACATTCTAACAACACTCTTAACCATTCATCTCATCTCTAACTCAATGCAAAATTAATTTCACTTTACTCCATTTGCAACCAAACAACATAAAAAGGGAAAAAGAATTACCTTCACTTCACTTCACTCCCTTCCCTTTCACATTCCCCTTGCAACCAAACATACTCTAAAGAATCCTACTAAAATTATATGAATTATGCAAGGAGTGGATAAAGCACTAACATAAATCCGATGCGTCCAAATCCTCTCCACTCGGGTGCACCCTCCACCCAAAATTTTGTCTCACAGCCCACTTAACAATAGGTGGGGCCAGGGAACCTATGTTCAATGGGTTGTGAGACATAAAGTTGGGTGGAGGGTGGGAGATGGGTGGAGGAAATCTAAATCCAAATCCAAATTTGATAGAGATTTTCTCATGACTAAGAAATCTCACCCCAAAGCCATCAAACAACCCAAGTTGTAAAATCATATGGCATTCTGACAACACTCTTAACCATTCAATCTCATCTCTAATTCAATGCAAAAGGCTAGTTTTGTTTGCAAGGATAGAGACTAAGAATATTGAGAGGGAAGTCAGACTTTCACATGAAATACACATTTTGAATTATTTGGTTGCAATGGGGGTGGAAATTAGATTTTCAATGTTTCTCTATCAGGGCCTTCTTAGTTTCAACCCCATCTCCACCACTTCCAAAAACAAGACCGGATCTTCTACCATGGTGGATAAGGGGTCTGTGCTCCCCTCACACCTCTCCATCATACATTAGGAGGGGAGCCCACCTCTGGATTCTAACAAGAAAAATCAGAGGTGGGCCCCCCTCCTAATGTGTGGTGGAGAAGTGTGAGGGGAGCACAGACCCCTACCCTGAACAAGTAGAGGATCCGGTTTCTCCAAAAACCCCACTAAACGTAGGACTTAACAGAGAGCTATGGAACAATGAAGAGGGGAAAGAAAACTTTAAACAGTCAGCATAACACAATACAGCAGGAGCGAACCACAACAAAATCCAATATTATCACCCTATAAAAGAAGCCAAAGACACCATGTGCCCTGCACAGCCCCCTGAAGGGTTTTAGATGATTTTTTAACTGAAACCTAAGACATGTTCAGGCAAATTACTCACCTGCATCTTTGTCAATCATCTTATCTGTTTTCCTATATGTTTTTCTGTGACGTTTCCCAAAGTTCCAAAACCCAAATTCCATGCCCTCAAGCCCCTGGCTGCTACCACCCTTATTGAAACAGTTTTACTTCAAAACAGCGTTGAGTTCTAACAGCACACATTCACCGGCTTCATTGCTGGCTTCTTGTAGCACATCGCAGTGTTCAGTAGACACCATCAAGACCCAAATGCAGGGAATGGGCTCTTGCCCAGAAGATTGCTGGTCCCCTAGAAGACCCTCTGTTTTGGTAGAACAAAGGCCCTTTTGGCCTCTACAATGACATCGGCGGAAAGGGTCTTGCCGTCTTTGTGCTGATGAAATGATAAATCAGTAAACGGAAAAGTAAGAAATGACTATGTTCTCGGGTAGCTTCTCACCACTGGCAACCAAACGCCTTAACTTTACTCTGATTGTGGGTAACGCATACGACTCTCACACCCTTCTAAAACAAACTGGACCTAACTAACCGTTTCATCTCAGATCTAGTTCCTATCCCTTGAATAAGTTACTCAAGGGTATGTCTTTCAAATTTTTTTAGAGACAAATGCAAAAGTGTTTACGCTCAGATCCACACACAATGTTAAGTAAATAAACCTTTCAATTTGGCCTAACTAAAATAAGAAGATAAGCTCATCAAGCGTACCTGATGCTTAGTCAATCGCCTTCTTATTGCTCTGGTCTTCTTCGGACGCAGATCAAGAGGCAAAAATTTCTTATTCTTGTAGGCTTCCCTCAGAGCGGCTTTTTGCTTCTGCGATATCACGGTCAAGACCTGTGCGATTGAGAGCCTAACCACCTTGCTGCATACCCAAAGATCCATCAGTTTTCGAATACCAAAGAAACAAAAGAATTCGCATAAAAAACCATTTTTTTAAAAACGCAAGTAGAGAGAGATCGTACATCTTGGAAAGCTTGTTAGGTGCACCACCAGTAACCTTGGCGACTCGAAGCAGAGCAAGTTCTGCTTTCAGATCCTTCAACTGGCTCAATAAGTCTGTCTTCGACTTTCCTCTGAGCTCGTGAACCTTAATCCTTGCTGCAGATTTTCAATTCAAAAGACCAAAACAGATCGTAAGAACCGATGAGTAGATCAATGTATCGTAAACAGAAATCGGAACAACTACTTACCCATGGCCGCGGCTCTACCCTGCTATTCCCTCTCTCTCTGTCTCTCTCTCGCCTTCAATCGTCCAAAACCTAACAGCATATATCAAAGCCACCGCGTGATAGGGTGTCTTATTCTTCACCTTCAAAACCCTAATTGATTGATTCTACCAAAAAAAAAAAAAAACCTTAATTGATTGGGACATGGGCTGGGCTGGGCTGGGCCAAGTATGGTTGAGCCCACCACCATGTGTAGCCCGGTTGGGACTTCGGGAATTAGTTTTTCTTTTAAGCCCAATAATTCGATTTAGAATTGATTAGTGTGTTTGCGTTAAATCAATTTGGGGCGGGTTTGATAAGTCACTGAAAATAGTTTTTGGTGTATGCTACAAGAAATTAAAATAATAATAATAGCAATAAGTGAAAAATCATTTGATAAAATTATTTTGCTTTAAATTCTAGAAATTGAACTTTTGGCATTGAAAGAAGGATTGGATATTGTTCTTTAATATGGGGGCATGGCTATTGAAATGGAATACGACTCCCACCAGGCTATCTGCTTCTTTATTCTTATTCGAAGATTCAAGGAAAGTTTGGGAACATTATTAATGACATCCATCAAAGATCCATATCAAATGGACATGTCCGTTTCACCCACATTAGATGGGAAGGAAACCAAATAGCCGATTGGTGTTCAAGAATGTATTGTGATAAAATGGAAATCCTGAAAATCCTACAAAAGCCACTTCTAGAATTAGAAGAATTTCTTCAGACTGATATGTTGGTTTGACCAAATTAGTTTGTTCTTTGTTTTGTTTTTTGTTGGGTTATGCCTGACCCGTTATTTCAACAAAAAAAAAAACCTATTTGCTTTAGGAGATTTTTTTAACTTTAACTGAATTTTATGGAAAGTTATGTTTCAAGAAACATTTTTTATGCAACAATTACTTGTTGTTACGTCTATTTCTTGAATAAAAAGTTGGATGGTAGAGTGATAAAATTTACAGAGGGATATCATGAAATTTGACATCCTAAACATAAAAACCATAGAAGGACATTTCGGAGAATTTCACCCCAAAAATAGCAAAATAAAAAAAGGGGTGAAATCGATATTGTCTTAAAGTCATCGGAAAATCAACAATTTTCCACTGAACCAGTGAAAATTGCCGAAACTTCATCGTCGGCAACAGTTTTAGCGGTAACTTCCCCTTGCAACTGTATATCTGTTAACTTTCTCCCTAGTGATACGCTCTACATAAATGATCCACTTGCAACAATAGACCTAAACCACTTACCTTCTCTACCTTTGTAGGTTCCCCTCACCACTAGTACCTCGTTGTCCTTTCTCATGGGAATGGACCTCATGTTATTCTTGTTCCTCACGTCCAATGAGAGAGGAACACTCATCAGAAACCAATGGACACTGGAAGCAACGGTGAAGTGTGCCTTTCGACCCTTGCGTCTGGAGCATTCAATGGAAGAAAAAAGCATAAAGTGAAACGGTTGAAATAATAAGAGCATAAAACCCTATTCCCCAACTAAACCCAAGAACTCCTCCACCACACACCCTCGTCCACGAAATCAAAAGCAAGTGCAGCAACTACCCAAATTTTCACTTTAATTTCGAAATTGCCACTGCTACCTACCCAATGAGAATACTTGAATGTGGATTCCGACTATCGATGAATATACAAACAAAAAAAAAATAATCCTTGAAGTTTATTGTATCATGGATGTCATCGAGAACATATGTTGAGGTTCTGCAAAATACCGGCATATTTCGCCGAACTTTCATGCCTTGATAAGAATTCTGCTAAAAGTCTAAAACCTTGTTGATAGTGTTTTCGATTCCAAAGGTGCATCTTATCAAATGCCTAAGAACTTATTTCTGCTTCCATAGACAATCAAAACCGTTTTCATGTTTTTTTTGAAGCAGAAACACTTGTGGGTATCAAATGATCCTTACATTGTTTGGAATATGCTTTTTTTTAGTCCAAACAAAGGTGGGTGGAGACGTAGAGTGAACCAATAGATTCTTTTTGTTTTGGTAATAAGGTAGCATTATGAAGAAGTAAGCAAACTCATGGAGTAAAAGAAAGAAAGCTTTGCAACTGTGGATCAAATATGGGCCACAAAGTCAAGCTTGCAATCAACAATGCTCTCCTCGCGGGGGTGTCTACAGTTGCACTACACTTACTTGAAACATAAGCAAAGTTACAGAAGATGAAACTATACTGTAGGATTGCGATGTCCTCCACACATTCTAAATACCAATTGGAGCAACACCATGCCCATTGAGAGTAATGCTAGCACTCTTGTTTTTCTGTTTCTTTCCCCTTATATAATTAAAATGACTTCTCAATCTAGTTATTTGCAATGCATGGGATTACGAGTCTAAATGCTCTGCCCCCAACCTGCCCGTGCTCCATTCTTCTACACTTACATGAGATGTAGGACCCATAGACACAAGTTCTGCCTATGTCAGGCAAGACAGTGTAGGAGCCACCCTCATGTGAGTATGGGGAGGAACAGGTAAATCAATGGCAAATGATTACACTTCTAAATAAAAAATGTTTGTTGACACCTTGGAATTACTATATTACATTAGTGTACCAAATGAAGTTCTAAAGGGTTCATGAAAAATATATTATCAATTGATTATTCATAAATAAAAAGTTTATAAATATAAATAAACTAATAGTATCAATTTCAAATAGATGATATAATTTGGTTTTATGAAGATTCAAAAAGAAGTATATATTTAATGATTTTCTAACTTTTAATTAATAAGGAGGGTAGAATTCCTAATTTCAAATTAATGGCATTAATGAATACAATAATTAAATACAAAAGTAAATGAACAAATTTAACTTCATAAAAATCCAAAAAATAAATAATTTTATACTTTTCTATTAAAAAGAGGGTAGTATTATTAATTAGAATTAATGACAATATAATAATTAAATACAAAAGTAATGAACAAATTTCATTTCGTAAAAAATCTAAATTATTTGTTTGTAATAATAGCATGATGAGAAATCTCTAAATGTAGGAATCTTGATAATTTTCTCCACAAGAAAGATTTACAAGAGAAGCAAATGACAAATCTTGCCTTATAAGAAAACTAAATTTTGTGGTTAATCTTTGTAACATGATCATTTTGTACAATTAAAGATTTATCACAACTTAAGTATGTATCTTTGATCTTAGCCAAAAGGCTGAGAAAGGTATTAAGTATGTATCTTTATATAATAGTTTGATAGTATAACATGATATGACAATATGATAAAACTTTTTTTTTTTTTAATCTAATGAATATATTGAATCCATATCTTAATAATTATAGTAATGTCAATCAAGATTGATACTAAATATTGCTAGCACAAATCTAAAATTGTGATAAAAAAATAAAAAATAAATAAAAAGAAGAAGAAGAAGAAGAAAACTGAAAAATTAAATTAAATTTATCTAAAGAGTGAGACTGACAAAAGAAAAAAGAAGCCAAATTTCGCATTTGACATCCTTACTCTCAAACAAGTACAATTAAAAAACATGTACAAGTTGCAACACAAACAAAAACATACCTTTGGGTGCAAGAATTAATTAGATAGGACGATGCACAATGGGATATTCCCCTCCTCCAGTCCATTTTTACCGCTATTGAAGTAGAAGCAATCCTTACATTCCCTCTCTTGTTTATCAATACAAATGATTCATGGGTTTGGTACAAAAATAGAAATGGTAAGTTTCTGTTAAATCTGGATATTACCAGTGTTTGGTTATGGCAAATGCTCAAAGTAATTGTGCTTCATCATCTACTCATTCTATTTTTTGGAATCAAATTTGACAAATCCCTACCCTTCCTAAAATCAAACATTTTCTTTAGAGAACATCACATGAGGCAATTGCAATTGGTAGTTCTTTATTTACTAGAAGAGTCACTCTTGCCCCTTTATGTTTGATTTATGATCATTGTCTTGAGAATGTTGGTCATGCTCTTTTCTTTTGTTCCCATGCAAGACGTTGTTGGGAACTTTCCTCTCTCTGCATTAATATGGATGATTTCAAAGGTGAACATTTTCATGAATGGATGGAATTTATCCAATCAAAGTTTAAGGGATGTGGGGATATGGATGGAGTTAACCAATCTGGAGTGCTTTAATTTGATGTACTTGGAATACTATAAATGCAATTATTTTTCGTGGTATTTATGCTTCCACACATTACACTATGAATCACTTTTCCTCTTTATTGGCAGATATCCAAAACTTCTTGAACATTGCTCAGGTCCCAAATCTCCATGAGTAGCTCATTGTTGCAAACCACCTAGGAGATGCTATATGTTTTCAACTTTTTGTGGATGGTTTGTGGGAGTGCAACACTAGAAAGGGAGGAAGAAGCTGCATTCTCTGGGACACTAATGGAACTTTTATTGCTGCACAATGCAACCATGGTTTTGGAACTTCTACTTCTTTGATGGAACTTCTTGCTGTGAGAGATGGCCTACTACTTGCACTATCTTTAGGAGTATCTCAAATACAAGTGAACTCTGATTGCCTACCAATCGTTTTGGCTCTCCAAGGCTTTAGCTCTTCTTTAGATTGGTCTAGTCTTAGTTTAGTTTCTAAAATTTTTAAGATTGTCATAGACTTTAATGTGGTTCTGTTTGATTTTGTTTTTAGGACTAGCAATGTTTTTGCTGATTTTCTTGCTAGGGGGCACTTGTCTTTCCCTCTCTCGATCTTAGTGGAATATCCCACCTTTATTCATGGTTGATGTCTCTTTGTTGGCGTCCAGGTTTCCTGGCTTACACTATTTTTCTTAATGTTATGACTTTTATTTGTTGACCCAAAAAAAAACATAACTTTGTGATTTGAAAATTGTCCAAGCTCCTATAATTCCCTTTGCCCAAGTAAGAATCCAATGCTTAGTTGCTTTGTTTTGTGCATGGCTCCAAAACTCATTTGTCCTATCTTCTTCTAAATCTTTCTAGCTTACCTAATTAATAATTTGTTATAACAAAATAAAAATATCAATAAATGATGAATAAAGTAAATAATCTAAAAAAATTTAAGTTCTGACTCCTAAAAATCATCCAAAGAGTTCTGTTAAGGCAACCTAGAGGGGGGTGAATAGGTTGCAACTAGTGGACTTGCTAAATTTTTTTTGGTTTAATTATAAATACAAAGTAAATTGTAGATTTCAATAATAATTAAGTAATGCAATAAATCCACAAGACAAGTATTTTATAGTGGTTTGACTTTGCAAGTCTAAGTCCACTCCTTTCTTAACCTCAAAAGAGTATTCCAGTAGTGATTCTCTTTCAATACAATAGATAAAGATTAAACCCTTTACAATCTATGTTCAATAGGGCAAGAGCACATTTTACAATATTTGTTTTAATTAGAGCAAGAGCACCCTCTACCAAATTGTAATCAACTTAGATTAGAATTGAACAATCAATACAATTTGAAGAATTTGAAGATATTACCTAACAAAGGGTATGACACTTTAAATTTAACACTTGGTCAATCGTCGGATCTTATTGGCGGCTGCATGTTATGAACCGTTTAATCTCTCTCAAAGATACGCTCCAACTCGATCACTCTTGTTTGGCCATGAGTCGTGCACGAGTGGCTTTCCATGTTTTACATGACCTAGGCTCTTATATGAGCCGTCCACAGGAGATTCTGAGACACCTTGCCCCTAGGATACGTGCCCAATTATCCTAGTTTGGTGTCAACCTAACCGTGTCGAACCCAACTGGTTATCATGGGTATAACAGTTACTACTCATCCATCCACAAGACCATATAATTTAAATACATTACGGAACTTTTTTGATTCCGTGAGGGTTCGAACTCTTAAACATACTATTAGGCGCTTTTCCCCCACCTTACAATACTAATTTAAATCAACCATTATTTAAAACAACATGCACCATGTGATTATTTAGATAGAAAAGAATCACCTTAGGGTCATTTGGCTTCTTAATTATAAAGAAAGGCAAAATGAGCATTAGACAACGAGTTATAACAACTACTTAATATGTTAGAATTGAAGGAGAAAATAGTAGTTTCATAAATAGCTAGTTTAATTACAATATATATTTTTTTGGTGGACATTCAACATAAGAATATGGGATATCAATAATATTAAAAGGCAAAAAGTAGACTAGCAAAATGTTAGCTCAGTCGGCAATGACTCCTCTTAATAAAGAGGTTACGTGTTCAATTCTACCTGGCTGTATAAGTAATAGGTGTTAGAATCACTAGTGCTCCCTTGACGCTTTTTGAACTAAAAAAATATGGCGTGGGACTCACGCATGAATAATTATAGAAATTTGTAGAAATGGGACATGACCCATTGTGGATCTCCATGGGCCCCCCTGATTTTTGCTGTCAAAAAGCATTGAGGGAGCACATACTACTCCCTGATGGGGAGATGATCCGTACTCATGTAATAGTCCTCATTCTCTAAGGGCCTGTTTGGTTACATGAGTCTGGAGATTTCAAATATGTAGAGTTATAATTTATAAAATTAGATGTTTGGTTGTGGAATGAAATCTGTGGATTCATCCTAAAAAAATGATCGACCGTGATTTTTGTGAATGTGCAAATGTATAATTTTTTTGAAATCTCTGGATTTCACCTCTTACCCATAAATCTACAGATTCACGTTTTTAACGTAAAAATATGAATCTCTAGATTTCATGAATCTAAAGATTTGTACAATCAAATGGGTATAATTCTTAGATTCATGAATCCAGAGATTTCAAATCTCTGGATTCATGTAACCAAACAGGCCCTAACTAAACCCAATAACTCCTCCTCGACACACCCTCATCCACAAAATGAAAGGCAAGTGCAACAACCCACAAATACCCAACTTTATACTTTAATTTTGAAATTGCCACTGCTACCTCCTAATGAGGAGACTTGAATGTTGATTTTGACTACCGATGAATATACAAGAGAAAAAGATAATCCTTGATGTTTAGTATATCATGGATGTTGTCGAGAATATATATTGGGGTTTCGTGAAATACCTAAGAACATATTTTGATATCTTAATAATATATGATAAAACTTAATATATTTTTTTAATCTAATGAGTATATTGAATCCATATCTTAATAATTATAGTAATGTCAATCAAGATTGATACTAAATACTGCTAGCACAAACCTAAAATGTTGATAAAAAAATAATAATAAAAAAAAATTTGAATTTATCTAAAGAGAGAGACTGACAAAAGAAAAGGAAGCCAAATTTTGCGTTTGACACCCTTACTCTCAAACAAATACAATTAGAAAACATGTACAAGTTGCAACACAAACAAAAAGAGACCTCGTGATTTGAAAATTGTCCAAGCTCCTATAATTCCCTTTGCCCAAATAAGAATCCAAATGCTCAGTTGCTTTGTTTGGTGCATGGCTCTAAAACTCTTTTATCCTATCTTCCTCTAAATCTTTCTAGCTTACCTAATTAATAATGTGTTATAACAAAATAAAAATATCAATAAATGATGAATAAAGTAAATAATCTAAAAAAAATTAAGTTCTGAATCCCTAAAAACCCTTTCAATCTATGTTTAATAGGGCAAGAGCACATTTTACAATCTTTGTTTTAATTAGAGCAAGAGCACCCTCTACCAAATTCTAATCAACTTAGACTAGAATTGAACAATCAAATATAATTTGAAAAGAATTTGAAGATATTACCTAACAAGAGTTGTGACACTTTACACTTAACACTTGGTCATCATCGGATCTTATTGGCAACTGCATGTTATGAACCGTTTAATCTCTCTCAGAGATATACTCCAACTTGGTCACTCTTGTTTGGGCAAGAGGGTGCACGAGTGGCTTTCAATGTTTTACATGACCTAGGCTCTTATCTGAGCCGTCCACATGAGATTCTGAGGCACAACCTCGACCCTAGGATACGTGCCCAGTTATCCTGGTTTGGTGTCAGCCTAACTGTGTTGTACCCAACTGGTTATCATGGGTATAACAGTTACTACTCATCCATCCACAAGACCATATAATTTAAATACATTGTGAAACTTTTTCTGATTCCGCGAGGATTCGAACTCTTAAGTCTTAACCATACTATTAGGCGCTTTCCCCCCACCTTACAGTATTGATTAAATCAACCATTATTTAAAACAACATGCACCATGTGATTATTTATATACAAAAGAATCACTTTAGAGTCATTTGGCTTCTTAATTATAAAGAAAGGCAAAATGAGCATTAGACAACGAGTTATAACAACTACTTAATATGTTAGAAGTGAAGAGACAATAGTAGTTTCATAAATAGCTAGTTTAATTACAATTTTTTTTTTGTGTGGAAATTGAACATAGGAATATGGGATATCAATAATAATCAATAATATTAAAAGGCAAAAAGCAGACTCGCAAAATGTTAGCTCAATTGGCAATGACTCCTCTTAATGAAGAGGTTACGTGTTCAATTTTCCCTGATTGTATAACTAATAGGAGTCAGAATCACTAGTGCTCCATTGACGCTTTTTGAACAAAAAAAAAGGCGTGGGACTCATACCTGAATAATTATATAAATTTGTAGAAATGGGATGGGCCCCCTTGATTTTTGCGGTCAAAAATCATTGAGGGGAGCACATACTGCTTCCTGATGGGGATATGATCCGTACTCATGTAATAGTCCTCATTCCCTAACTAAACCCAATAACTCCTCCACACACCCTCATCCACAAAATGAAAAGCAAGTGCAAATGTGCAACAACCTACAAATACCTAAACTTTTTACTTTAATTTTGAAATTGCCATTGCTACCTCCCAATGAGGAGACTTGAATGTTGATTTTGACTACCGTTGAATATACAAGAGAAAAAGATAATCCTTGATATTTATTATATCATGGATGTTGTCGAGAACATATATTGAGATTTTGCGACATACTGGCGAATTTCACCGAACTTTCATACTTTGATAATGACTCAGCTAAACCCTGCTGATAGTGTTTTCGATTCCAAAAGCACGTCTTGTCAAATGCCTAAGAACGTATTTCTGCTTCCATATAAAATCAAAACCGTTTCTCATCTTTTTTGAAGCATAAACACTTGGTGGGTTATCAAATGATTTACATGGGGGGAGGGGGTGTTGAGACGTGGAGTGAACCAATAGATTCTTTTTGTTTTGGTAATAAGGTAGCATTATAGAAGAAGCAAGCAAACTCATAGAACAAAGGAAAGACAGCTTTGCAACTATGGATCAGATATGGGCCACAAAGTCAAGCTTGCAATCAACAATGCTCTCCTCGCGGGTGTCTACTGTTGCACTAGACTCTCCTTGAAACATAACAAAAGTTACAGGAGATGAAACTATACTATACGATTGCAATACCACTCAATTCATTCTAATTTCTAAATACCAGTTGGAGCAACACCTTGCCCATTGAGAGTAATGCTAGCACGCTTGTTTTTCTTTTTCTTTCTCCTTATATAATTCAAATGACTTCTCAATCTAGTTATTTGCAATGCATGGGGATTACGAGTCTAAATGCTCTGCACCTGCTCGTGCCCCATGCTTCCACACTTACGTGAGGTGTGGGACCCACAGACACAGGTTGTGCCTATGTCAGGTCGGACATTGTGGGACCCACACTCATGTGAGTGTGGGGAAGCACAGTAGATCGAGGGCCAGAGATCTCTTTCTTCGGGATTACACTTCTAAATAAAAAAATGTCTCTTGATACCTTGGAATTACTATATTACATTAGTGTAGCAAATGAAATTCCTTCATGAAAAATATATTATCAATTGAATATTCATAAATAAAGTAATTATAAATATAAATAAACTAATAATATCAATTTTAAACAGATGATATAATATGGTTTTATGAAAATTCAAAAAGAAGTTTATATTTAATGATTTTCTAACTTTTAATTAATAAAGAGGGTAGAATTGCTAATTTCAAATTAATGGCATCAATGAATACAATAATTACATACGAAAGTAAATGAACAAATTTAACTTCATAAAAAATCCAAAAAAGAAATAATTTTATACTTTCCTATTAAAAAGAGGGTAGAATTGTTAATCTAAAATTAATGACATTAATGAACACAATAATTAAATACAAAAGGAATGGACAAATTTCATCTCATAACAAATCTAAATTATTTGTTTGTAATAATACCATTATGGGAAATCTCTAAAGGAAGGAATCTTGATGATTTTCTGCACAAAAAAATTTACAACAGAAGCAAATGACAAATCTTGCCTTATAAGAAAGCTAAATTTTGTATTTGTAATAATTTTGTGGATAATCTTTGTAACATGATCATTTTATCTAATGAAAGATTTATCACAACTTAAGTATGTATCTTTGATAGTATAACATCATATGACAATATGATAAAACTTTTTATTTTAATCTAATAAATATATTGGATCCTTAACTTAATAATTATAGTGATGTCAATCAAGATTGATATTAAATACTGCTAGAACAAACCTAAAATGTTGATTAAAAAAAACTGAAAAATAAATTTTTTTTTTCTTTATAAACTGAAAAATAAAATTGAATTTATCTAAAGAGTGAGACTAACAAAAGAAAAAAGAAGCCAAATTTAGCATTTGACACCATTGTCCAAGCTCCTATAATTCACTTTTGCCTTTGTTTGGTGCATGGCTCCAAAACTCTTCGGTTTTGTGTTTTTTTTTTTTTTGGTAATAAATTTAGCAACTGTTCAGCTAGTCACACTTGATCTAACAAAATCAATAGAGGCAGTGTTCTTAAAAGATACTATTTGCATTTGGTTTTGACGAGACCAATGATATACTTGCAAATAAATAGGTTGTCCTTGGATGGTTGGGGCCTCCTCCGATGATCAAGTTAGTGCCTTATACAACAGGAAGAAAGTATAATGATACGGCAGTAACAGAGAATTTTGGTTACATTTGCCTTGTTTGGATTCGAGGTATTTATAATGTTACCTTAACACTTGGTCATCGTCAGATTTGATTGACGGCCGCTTGTTATGAACTGTTCAATCTCTCTCAAAGATACACTCCAACCCGGTCACTCTTGTTTGTGTGTGAGGCATGCACAAGTGGCTTTCCATGTTTTACATGACCTAGGCTCTTATTTAAGCCATCAATAGGAGATTCCAAGGCACAACCTTGCCCCTTGGATATGTGCTCGGTTGTCCTGGTTTGGTGTTAGCCTAATCGTGTTGGATCCAACTGGTTATCATGGATATAGTAGTTACTACTCATCCATCCACACGACCAACCCCCCCCCCCCCACCCAAAAAAAAATGAAAAAAGAGAAGAAAGAAAGAATAAAAGGAGAGGTGTTGCTTACCTAAAGAGTCCAAATAAGTTGTTTGTTAAGAAGAACAATGCGCTTCCCGATGGTTCCTCCCCACACAATAATAGTGGGGCCCACTTATCAATATTAATAAAATAAATCATAGATGAGACCCTAAAATCAAGAGAGGCAAATATTGTTATTACTTAGTTACTAGTCATTTGCCCATAGTCAAAGAGTCATCTACCCATAGTCAAAGAGGCATTGCTTACCCAAAGAGTTTGGATAAGTTCTCTGTCAAGAGTGACAATGTGAGTCAATGGTGGGTTAGTAAAGCGGTTAAAAGCCCAGACTCTCAAGGGGAGGTCTTGGGTTCGCACCTATCTGGCGACATTTCATTTCCAGATTTAAAAAAGCACCAGTATATAAAAAAAATAATTAAAAAATAAAAATAAAAATAAAAAAATAAAAAAACTTTCCACACAATAATGGTGGAGCCCATCTAGAATCCATTAGAATTCCACTTATGATTTATTTTATTAATATTAATAGGTGGACCCAGGGGCAGAGCCAGGATTCAATATAGGGGGGCCGAAGAATGAAAGTTCAGATTGGGGAAGCACTAATGCTTTTTCGCTACACATATTATGTGGGCCTTTATAAGACCCATTGGGGATTTCACCTATGAATTATTTTATTTTATTAAAGAATAGACCCACCTATATTTTATAGGGCCCACACATATTTGACAAAAATAGGTAAAGTATTGATAATGATATTTTTTTCAACAATAAAGTAATTAAAGCATCAATACCAAAATAAAAATAAAAAAATACATATGACTTCAACCCTTAAAAGTTGGATGCAAACCAATTTTTTTTTTTTTTTTTTTAAATAAGAGATGCAAACCAATGATAATTAGTTACCTTACTACCTTTAAACATTTTATTCAAAATATAAAATCAAATAACAAAATTTGCAGAAGCAATAAAAAACAAAGAATATAAAGTCAAATAAAGAATAACAAAAAAAATGAGAAAAAAAAACAATAAATAAATTGAGAAAGAGAAAAAGTACTTACTTGTGAAGAAGATTTTTTCTCAAAATTTTCTTAACCCACGCTTATAGAAAGGGAAGAATAAATAGAAAAAAAGAAAGAAAAAAAAAAACGGAAGAGAATAAATAGGAAAAAAAGAGGAGATATGAGATATGAGAGAATAAATGGGGATTAAAGAGTTAGTTTCTAATTAGAAATGACATTTTGAATATCTAATAAGATTTTTTTCAAAATTTTCTTTTAACCCACGTTTATAGAAAGAGAAGAGAATAAATAGAAAGAAAAGATGTGAGAGAGAAGAGAGGGGAGAATAAATAAGGATTGATGAGTTAGGTTTTAATTAGGGATGACATTTATACCCATTATTTTACCTTTAAAAATTGTTCTCAATATTGAAAGGGTCAAATAATGATATTTTACATGTGAACAAAAAAAGTAGAAGAAAAAAAAAATTAACATAAAAAATACAAACATTAGAGGAATTATAATAAAATTTGAAAAATTTCGGGGCCCACGGCCCCAGCCCCTTAGTGGCTCCACCACTAGGTGGACCCTATTCCATTGTGTCGTGAGAAGGCGTTTAGGGAACACATTGTTCTCTCCTATGAGGAACTGATCCAAACTCTTACCTAAACTAACTTCTCTCCGAGTTAAAATTATGAGAACATCATGGGTTGACTAAATTGGCAAAGATCAAAGCCTAAGCTGGCCTTGATAAACCGTAGTCAAAACAAAAAAAAAAAAAAAAAAAAAAGAAACAACGAAGAAGGTTGACTTTGTTGGCAAAGACCAAACTGAAAGTCGCTTCGATAAAAATTTTGTTTCAAAAAAATAAAAATAAAAAGGTAAAAAATAAAATAAAAAAATAAAAAAATAAAAATTATAACTTATAAGGCCATGACGAATCGTATCTCCCTCTCAATCTCACCCTTTCTCTCTGCACATTCCCATTCCCAATTTCTTCTCCTCTTTCTTCGCTTTCCATTTATATCTTATTGATAATTGCCATTATAATACTTGGGTGATTCGAGTTAGTCTCTTTCTCTTTCTCTCTCATTTCCAATTTTTCTGAGGTTCCTCCGCTTCTTCTTCCTCATGGTCAGATTCCTCTACTCCTCACAGCTTTTGCGGTCAACTCTTTCTATTTAACCATGTAAGAATGCTCTTCTTATCGTCTGATTTCTAACATTCCTTTCTCTAAATGTACAGGCAATAGAGACTGGAACAATCGGATTCGACGAGGTCAATCAATTTCCTTCTTGGTTCATGGGTTTTTTTTCTTCTTCTTTGTTTTTCCTTCAACTAAGGCAATTTGTATTGCAGGAATTCATAATTAATTCTCGGGAACTCAAACTCTATACGTGCAAATGGGTTCCTGCAAATACAGAACCAAAAGCTTTAATCTTTCTTTGCCATGGTATACCCACATCACCAACTGCTCGTACTCTGTTTTTTCTATATTGGTTCTTCTGCTAATCCATCTGGGTTTCTTGTTTTCTTGGTGTTTATAGGATATGCCATGGAGTGCAGCATCTCAATGAAAGGTGAATGGAACAGAATGAAGCTTTTAATTTTCGTGTTCATGACTAGATTCAAATTCCAGATGTTCTAAATCTCTGAATCGATGATGCAGGTACTGCAACTCGACTTGCAAAAGAGGGTTTTGCAGTTTATGGGATAGATTATGAGGGGCATGGGAAATCAGCTGGCCTGAGCGCTTATATCCCTTGCTTTGATGATCTTGTCAATGACTGTTCTCGCTATTTCACAAGCATTTGTGGTCAGATTAAATTTCCTTCTTCCCCATAATTTTTTGTTTAATTAGTTATCTCCTGATTCTGGTTTAGGAGATCTCTTGTTCTTATTTATATCAACTAAACTAGTAAATGAAGCACTTTCTTACTTCATTATCACTGCAGAGAAGAAAGAGAACAGAAGTAAAATGAGATTTCTCTTGGGAGAATCCATGGGTGGAGCAGTGACTCTCCTCTTGCACAGAAAGAAACCTGAGTATTGGGATGGTGCAATCTTGGTTGCTCCTATGTGTAAGGTGTGTCTCTGCTCTCTCTTCAAGCCCTTGCAGTATTTTTATCTCCATTTGGACCAATTTGGCTTTGGAGTTTTCTCAAGTAACCCTCTTCCAATCTCTCTTATCCAAATAATCTATTTTCTATGATAAAGTATAATTCAGTAATTACCAATATATACAAAAATGTATTTTCTTTTACATCCACCTAGCTTTGAGGATTGAGTCCCCATGATGCGTAGAGGTATGTGTTTCTCTCACACTTATTCACCACGCAAATAGGGCCCACTAGGAGGCCAACCCATTTTCTCTATATGCAGAGGTGGACCCTATCCTAGTTGTGTAGTGAAAACGTATGAGGAGAACACATAGGCAAAGGATCGAGACTTCTAAGAAGAAGATTGGTCCCCAACAACGATCTCGTTTTCTTCACTGTCTTATTATTGAATGGATCACTTTACTTGTACAACTTATATGTCTTGTATTTCTTGAAAAAATTGTTTCTTCTTCCTTCTTTTTTTCTTTTAAGTCCACCTAGCTTTGAGAAGAGAGTTCCAACTTCCAAGGATGCGTAGAGGTATGTGTTTTTCTCACACTTTTTCACCACGCAAATACGGGGCCTACCCATTTTCTCAGGTATGCGAGGTGGACCCAGTCCTTATTGTGTAGTGAAAAAAATACGAGGAGAACACATATCTTTACCGTGATGGGTAGATCCACGGTAGAGGATTGAGACTTCTAAGAAGAAGACTAGTTCGCAAGAACGATCACGTTTTCTTCGCTTTCTTATTATTGAATGGATCACTTTACTTGTAAAACTTCAATGTCTCATATTTCATGAAAAAAGTTGTTTCTTTTTCTTTTCTTTTTCCTTTTAAACAAAAGAAAAGTAATCGATTGATGAGATTTGACATGATACTTATTGAGATCGATAATATTAATGAGATTGATATTCAAATATTTTTTTCTTAGAATGTATTGATTTGACCCTGTAAATGAGACAACCAGCCAATAGCATGTTGCCGCCACAACCTTCTATTTTTTTTAGAAAATCTCCTAATCTTTCCTTGCCAAATTCTATAAACCATTTTTTCAAAGTCTCATTGTCAAAGCCTTTAAACATACCATAATCAAATTTCTTCAAAATGTCCAAATAGTTGATAAAAAAATTGAGTTCTTCCATGTCTTTTTTTTTATGTATGATTGTGAAACACAGATAGCAGAGAATATGAAACCACACCCAATTTTGATCAGCATATTGGATCAGCTCTGCAAGATCATTCCAACATGGAAAATCATTCCAACTGAAGATATAACAGACATTGCCATTAAAGAACCAGAAAGGAGAGAAGAGGTATATATACAGATAGATTAATTAATGCAACAGAATATAATTTAATGTTTAATTACTTAAAACTTTTTGTTTAGTAGAACATAACCATCAATTTAAGAGATATAATGTGTTATTTTATGCTATTGTTCAGGTCAGGTCAAACCCTTTTTGTTATAAAGAAAGGCCTCGCTTGAAAACTGGAAATGAGCTTCTCAGAGTTAGCTTAGATCTGGAGCAGAACCTTCACCAGGTCCCTTTCTTCTCATTTCTTGATCTTATCTTGATATATTATAAGATAGAAGTAAAAGTCAATGATAATTTAAATATCAAAAGAGTAAGATCTGATGCCAGTGGACCCTCAGCTAGAGTGAACTTGAAGGGTTTTCTTTCCCTCTTATGAGTGTGATTTTAGCAAACACCATCACCCTTCTTTCCCTCTTTTGAGTGTGATTTTAGCAAACACCATCACCCTATGAAAAGGAAAATTCTTGTTGAGATCAATTAAGAGATTCTCTCACCATCCCATATGAGAAATTAGGTCTTCTATCTCTAATTAAGTTTTTCTATAGTAGGAAACTCATGTTTGTTTACTCTATAGAAGCAAGGACTGAAAGCTGATGCTTGAATTTGATGGATAGGTCTCGTTGCCGTTCTTAATAGTGCATGGAGGTGACGACAAGGTTACGGATCCTTCCACAAGTAAATTGCTATACGAATCGGCAATAAGCGAAGACAAAACTTTGAAGTTGTATCAAGGGATGTGTCATGCTCTCACATCAGGAGAGCCCATCGAAAACATTGACTTGGTCTTTGCTGATATCATCGAATGGTTGGATCGTAGAACAATAGCAGTTGAAAAGTCCTTTCAATGGGAAATGGAGCAGAAAGGTGGATATGACCCTCGAATCCAGGCTCTCAATGTCCAAGGCAAGACTTTGCTTGTAGATGTATAATCTAGGTTGTCTTAGCTCTTTTTTCATAATGATAGATACACCATATAGATAATAAGTACTGTAATTCATCATGCGTACATACAATGATACATACATGGTAGCATACATAGACAAGTAATAGAAACTTGAATGATGGAAATAGCAACAAAACTAAAATATTCAACCGAGTTGCCCTTCACCCAGGTGATGGAAAAACATCATCTATTATATACAACAGTACACACATATGCCAAATAACTGGCTCAGAAAGTAAAGAAACTACAATGTTACTGTGGATTTTTCAAATTTAAAATCAATCTTTAAATTTTAGCATGTTATTTAGTATTAAAAAGTGTATTGTTGTGCACAACAGAGGATTTTCCCCCAGATAATAGAGAATTTACTTTTGCTTAATGGAAAACAGCTCTTCAGGCATTGAATATCGTAGCTGAAAACTTTGTTCATTAAGATAAAGTTTTCCTCCATTCATGATGAAGAAAGAACATTTACATCTTTATGTTTCATTTGGTGGTTAGATGGGGCTATTCAATAGTGTTAAAGTGTTGTTTTCACATACCTTCAATTTTCTTCAAAAAGAAAATTAATTATTATGACAACAACACTTTTGAAATTCAAAACAATATTCTTACGTATAATTCAAGTAAAATTTAATGTTCTTTTTCTTGGAGTGTAAGTAAATAGGTGAAATGCAAACTTTTTATCATTTAAGTATAATTTTCAACTCAAACTTAATGTTGTATACATCATTAGAAGGTATTTTCTTATTATCAATCATGAGATAAGATTTTCTTTTAATAGGGTTGGTAATCCATAAGATATTGTATTTAATATTGGGATTATACTCTCCTTGTTTAATTCATTGGAGTTGATATAAAGAATAGGCTTCAGGAACATGGATCATATCCATTATATATTATCATGATAGAATATAGTTTCATATCCAGAAAAATGGTGAAAGAATTCCTCCTATATATAAGTATGAAAAAAGTGCAGGAAGCTTTCAAACCTATATTTTGAGGAATTGTCTGATAGTTTTAGATTTGATTTGTTTAAATTCTAAGTGGAGAAGTGGTGCATTGCAGAAGGAGGATTTTCTCGACTACGTCAATGGATAAAACCAAAGCTTTAATCATGTTCTTCAAGACATTTCAGCTACTGTAGAGTTGCAGAAAAGAATTTCAGAAATTTTCCTTGAGCTGTGGAATCACTTTTTAATGTTTCATTAGATTGCATGGTGGGCTCATAATGCAAATGTTGTTGTATTTGCTTCCTTGAGTCATTGTTTTGTCATTAATATGTTTCAATAATTGATACATGAAAATTGTTCAGAGGAAAATAATAAAAAGAATTTTTTTTCTTCTTCAACTTGCCTTAGAATTTTATTTTTTAATAAACAATTTTGATACCAACATACTTGGATCAATTAAAAGGAAAGAAGAGGAGATTTATATAAGTTCGCGTCAACATAAAGTTGTGCATCCATAAACCATAGACCATAAATTAAAAGATTAAAATGATGAAGGAGGAGAGAGATGCAAAACCGGAGAAGTCCTCGCTGGAGAATGTTGCCGGGGTATTAGCTACCAATGGAGATTCCGACGCTAAAATTAGTCTTTCAACTGGGGTTTAGATTCGGCTAGTACCAGGGTTGAGTTTAAGGTGTGCAAAAAAGTTAGCATGAATGAACCTAAAAAAAACAAAAAAAACTATATTTGCATATAATATCCTTGAGTTTTTAATCTGGACTGTCAAATATAAGTTTGATGACGTGGTCGAATTTGACTGTCGGCTGCTAACAGCAGCGGCTATGCAAATAAAAATCCCTCTCTCAAACCTTAATGTAATAACGATTATTGCTTAAGAACAAACATAACAAACTTATTTTTCATTACATAAATTAGTTTCAACAAATGTCACCAAACCATTTTTCATTATTGACCAATAATGAATCTTGTAATTATTTCTTTTAAATAGGCATAATAGAGAATGCGAATTGAGACAAAAAAGAGCCTTAATTGTAACGGTTGAAATAATTAATTGCCACATGTCACAATCCTAGATAGGAACTATAGGAAATTTCAAAAGGTGAGAATTGTATACAATATGAACCCTATTTAAAACAACATGGACCATGTGATAATTTATTTTAGAGTCGTTTGACTTCTTAATAATAAAAAAAGGCAAAATGAGCATTAGACAACAGAGTTATAACAACTTAACATCACTAGAAGTGAATGAGATAATGATAGTTTCATAAAGAGCAGGTTTAATTAGTAATTAAACTATATAAAAAGAATTTCTTCATAGGAATGGGATATCTATCAATAATCAATACTATTAAAAGGCAAACAGAGACTACCCAAATATAGGCTCTACTGGCAATGACCCCTCTTAATGAAGAAGTTACGTGTTTGACTCTCCCTAGTGATACAGGAGTGAGAATCACTAGTGCTCCTTAATGTTTTTTGAACTCCGAAAAAAAAAAAAAGAGGCTTGGAACTTATACCTAAATAATTATAAATATTTGTAGAAATAGGACATGACCCATAGTGGGTTTCCATGGGGAATCCGGATCGTCTCCCCCGACAGCTATTGACCACAAATTACAGGGGGTCCACAGAATTAGCGTGATGAGTTTTTTTTTTTTTAAATTTTTTTTTTTTAATTTTTTTTACTTGTAAACCCCACATAGTTTGTGGTTGTAAAGCCGTTGGGAGAGCAGAGAGTGCTCCGTGTCGGAGAGATGATCTACACTCTTCCATGAATCCGGATCATCACCCCGTCATGTACTCCCCGACGGCTTTATTACCCCAAATTCTATGGGACCCACAGATAAAAAAATAATAAAATAAAAAAAAGATCTCATCACTCCAACTCCTAGGTCCCCCTGTATTTATATGGTGATAAAGCCGTCGAGTGCTCCCCTGAGCACATAATGCTCCCTAGCGGGGAGGTGATCCGTACTCCTATAATAGTCTCCACCAAACCCCTCAAAATAAATATAAAAGCAACCTTTTTTAATTATTAAAAAGTGGGGTGATACATGCTGGCAGCCTGGCAAACGATGGAATGCCCAGTCAGAATTAAAATCCAGGTTGTGTTTGGTGGAGCTCGGATCCGGACTCTATTTGGTGAAGGCGGTTTGACTTTAGGATAACGGGTTGGTTAAGTGGAGCAAGTTCCTGACCCGAGATCCATCCCGAGACCCGAGGGAAAAAACTCTCTCGTCTTCCAAACGACTGACCTAAGAACTCGATGCGGAGTCGGATCTTGGATATAAAATTTCAGAAAATCATGCCCTTAGGTTTCTTTCACTCTCTCTCTCTCTCTCTCTCTCTAAAGCTTCTTCCCAACTTCTTAACTGCTTTCCAAGAACCCCGAAGCTGAGATACTCTGTTATCAAAAACCAGATGACTCTAACCTTCACAATTCGATTAAACTCTCTGAGTTTTCCGATTTCGTAGAGAAAAAAACGAGTTTTTTTTTTTTTTTTACCCTGGTGTTTCTCAAGATCTGATCTTCTCAGGTAAGAGAATCACAAGAGAGAGAGGGAGAGGAAGAAAGGGGAAGAAATTAGAACTTAGTTTCTTTCCTGATTTCATTTCGTTTTTCTCCTTTATTGAATTTCGGAATCCGTTGCGTCACATTCGCTCATTTCTTAATCCTTCTATCTGAGAGAGACTCGAAGAGAAATTCAAAAGAGCAACTGAGCAAAACATAGAAAGCTCGTTTTAAGCAGCAGAAAGGCGGAAATGAAACAGCTTCACAAGCAATTCAGCACGAATCATCGACGAGATGAAGAGATCCCAACAGCAGCATCTCATGGTGATCCTTATTCTCCCAAAGCCCTAAAACACCCAAGGTCCTTACCTAGATCTATTAATTACCTCTTCAGAGAACAGCGTCTCCTCTTCATTCTTGTAGGTATTCTGATCGCCTCTACCTTCTTCATCCTTCAACCTACTTTATTGAAGCTTGGCCCTTCTGACGCCGCACACGCTGAAGCTGCCATCCCGAGAAAGTTGCCGGTTGCTGTTACCAGTCATGAGCAAATTGCATCTTCGTTTCGGAATTCTAGGCCGGCGACGGCTGGGAGAATTCCGGCGGGGATACAGAGACGCCAATTACGGATAGTTGTCACAGGTGGTGCTGGGTTCGTAGGCAGTCATCTGGTCGACAAGCTGTTAGCTAGAGGGGATAACGTGATTGTTATTGACAATTTCTTTACCGGAAGGAAGGAAAATGTGATGCACAATTTCCAGAACCCAAGGTTTGAGCTCATTCGACATGATGTGGTTGAGCCGATACTTTTAGAGGTAGATCAGATTTATCACTTGGCTTGCCCGGCTTCACCTGTTCACTACAAGTTCAATCCTATCAAGACAATAATATCCTTTCTGAAATTCTCCATTTTTTTCTTCCCTTTTTGATTGATGTCGGTTCTTTGAGCTGAAAACATAAAAAGTTTTGGGTGGTTTTGTTATTTTTGATCCTTGACTATGATTACAAGACAAATGTGATGGGAACCCTGAACATGTTAGGCTTGGCGAAAAGAATCGGAGCACGGTTTCTGCTCACGAGCACAAGCGAAGTTTATGGGGACCCACTTGAGCATCCACAAAAGGAAACTTATTGGGGAAATGTGAACCCAATTGGTGAGCTACCATTTATGAATCGCACTAAGTTATTTTTCTTGTCCATCTTTTTTTGCTACTTATCTATGAATCTGTATTGATCATGTATACTTTCTCTGTTTTTCTGTGAAGTATTTTGACTCTCTTGTCTTGTGTAGGTGTGCGGAGTTGTTACGATGAGGGGAAACGGACAGCTGAAACTTTAGCGATGGATTACCATCGAGGTGCTGCAGTTGAGGTAAGTGATGTTGATATTGCTTGTAGATGAGCTCTTTTAGAATTTTGCTTGCTTTTAAGAGAATTAGACCCCAAGGTAGGCATCAGATTTCTTTGTGTTAATCGTCATTCGGTATTCTACTTTTATTTTTGCATGTGTGTGTAAACGTTCTACTTTTTTGTTATTTCAGCTTCCTTGTTCTCCCTGTTCTTTTGATTTGATGTTCACTGGTCATGTTACCTTGGAGGCGGTCCACATTTTTGAGTCTTTAGTTTAGTTGGTTCTAGTGTGAGTAGGCTTACAATCCCATCTGTTCTTCTAGGATCCCTTCATTTAAGATACTGTGATAATCAACAACTTGACAATGATGTAGTTGCAGTTGCAGATTCAAAGTGTTCTGTTTCTAGAGTACTTTCCTAGATTTTACTTCCCTTTCGTCCTTGAGCCTTGAAAATATTTCCAGTTTAATCACAGTTGTGAAGGCATCTTTTCCTGGACTGGCGCCATTTATTTTAGCGTCCCCCTCCTCCAAAAAAAAAAAAAAAAAAACTGGTCGCCTAGGTGCCAGTGACCATCACTCAGTCAAAGTGATGTAATCCTAGTCGGAGTGATTGTCAGTGATCATGTCATTTATGGTTATTATCATTTGCTGAAGGAATAGTTGGCTTATACCACAAACTGCATGGGGATGCATGAGGCATGAGTGATGATTTTTAATTGGAAGTTGGGACATTGTTGAGTCACTCTCTCCATTTTAAGCATGCTGTTTAACTCCTGTAGTTAATTTGTTAAATTTCCAGTTTCATTAGCTGTTCAGGTTTTCTAGGTTTGGAGAATCTTGTGGTAGTTAAGTAATTGAAGATAGCCCCTTGAATCTGTCAGTCATCTGACATATCAAAATCTCTTGATCTTCTAAAAGAGTTCGGAAGATTTGAGTTTCAATTGTAATATATGTTCAATATTTTTGTCATTAGTGACTCAATAAAACAGGAGCTTATTAGTTCTATGTGTGCCATTTGAAGGGGGAATTTTTCAGAAGATTGGTTTGAATTGAGTTATAGTTGTGAACCCAAGAAGTACCTAGTCTCTCTCTCCCCCTCTCTCTCTCTCTCCCCCTTGCAGTTAATGGATGCCATTCAGTGATCAACATCTTCTCATTCTGCTTCATCTCAACACCATCTCTTGGACTGTTGCATTTATTGGGTGACTTGGGTCATATTCCTGTACTTCACAACCTACTGTTCAGGTTCCATTGTGTTAGCATTCTAGAGTTCAGCCATATGTTATAGGACTACCCTTTAATGAATTTTGAGTGAAAAGGGAATGAAAAAAAAAAAGAGAAGGGGGAGGGGGGTTGTTACAATTGAGGCCTTTTAAGTGGGAGAGGGGTTTTCAGCCTTTTGTCTATGTTTGTGAAATGATTCAACCTTTTCGACTTCTGAAAACTAAAGGCTTGACAAGGAATGAGTGAAAATAAAAATGTGCATATTTCTGCTTTGAAAGGGTTCTGGGGCTTACAGTTAACTTGTAAGAAGTGATTTTCCTGCTATAAGCCTCCAACTACTAGATCTTGGATGTATTTTGTTTTGAAATCTCTCTCTTGGAATAATCTATTGCACAAAGTAGGTTTAGCCACCTTAATGCAAAATTGACCTTGAATGAGGGAAACCAGTGGGAGATCATTTGTAGCAAGGATCAACACAGTAAGAATAAAAAGATTGAATATCTGAAACTTCTCATTTTTTTTTTTCTTCGTAGTATACATTTGAAATAAGTACGTCAAGAAAAGGATAGGAAGAAGTGAAGGGGAAGGTGTGAGGGGTGGAATGGGATTGTAGGGGATAGGTTATAAGCCTTGGGTGTCTGACACAGTCCCTATACTCCTATTGCAGCTGTTGGACAAAAGTTTTCCCAGACCAAGCACTTGCAAGCAAGCAATAGAAAATTCCATGTTTGAATTCAAGTACAATTGATGGGGCTTGTTCCTGGCCCAAGCTGCACTAAATAGAAAGGTTCACAAATAGAAACCGAATGATAATGGAAACTAAATCCAACTAGAAGGAAGCAAAGGTCTGAAATAGAAGCTTAGAAAATAGAGATTTCTAAATAAAAAAGCTTATCCTGGTCTGTAAATTCAAAATTAGAAAGTCCTAACTTGCTAAACCTTAATTTTAAAACTCTACTCCCTATTACGACCACGCTTGGAATTAAAAATAGAAAAAAGGCAAACCATAAACTAAGATAGCTAAACAAAAATAAGGACACAGCTGTGTATGTCACAGTAACCTCAACATCCTAGTGATAAGGCCAAGCCATTCAAATTGTTCTGGAAAATCCAAGCCCCTCATGGATATATGACTTGCAATGGAGATGAGTCATGATAAGGTGAACATGTGTGATAGATTCTGGAGGGCATGGTATAAACCTCATTTTAACTTGGGTTTCTATATTTTTGCATGCAAAGTGAGGGGCCTATTGCCTCCTTATCCTTTGTGATTCCTCTTCTGCATGCCAAGTGAGGAGTCTTTTTCTCCTTTGTTAGGAAGGATCAAGTTTCTTTGTTGATTTGTCAAGGTTAGCCTATTTTTTGGTGACTAATTGGATGGCTTGAGACTTGAGAGGAAAATAAACAAAGGACATTTAGACGCTCAAAAAGGGTCAGTCCAGGATATTTGAGGCTTATTTAATCTTGAGAACAGAAGATGGGCTTCTACTCTGGTGACCATTGAGATGTATCTTTGATTACTTTTGCAGAAATTGAGATCTAGTGGCTTTCTCTGCTTTAGCACAGGATCAGATTCAACACATATAAGATCTTCATTCACCAATATGGACAGAGGTTTTTTATTGGAAATCAAGGGCAGGCCTGTAGAGGTGGTGTTTGTATAGTATGTGATGGCTAGATTCTGTTGGTGTTTTCAGCCATATTAGCCATGCTGACTCAGTTATTTAAAGGGTGTACCCAGTGCATGAGGCTGCTTAGGAAAGAATCCCCCTGGGCGCTGGCCAGGAACTTTGCTTTCAGTTTGCCCTTTTACCCAGGGCATGAGGGTCCTGGCACTCTGGGGTCTGGACAGGTCATAATATATGCAGCCTTATCTGTATTTTCACACGGAAACTGTTTTTAAGGTTTGGACCCATGATCATTTGGTCACAGTGGAGCAACCTTTGCTGTTGTTACATAGGCCCTCCCTCCATACCGACTCCATTATTAACTAAAAACAATGTGGGGGCTAAAGGTTTCTTTTGTTTTATGGATTAGTTACAGTTTATGCAAAAGGGGCTTCTAATTGGTCGTTTGTTAGTTTTTGGCCAGTGTGGCACATAGGATCAATTTTTTTTAACCACAAATGGATGCACACCTCAAGACTTGAATATGAGGCCTTTCCTTTAACCTTAGGTTGGTTTGTGCAACTCACCTAGACAATTCTGTGCAGATTCTTCTTAGTAGGTTAAGTTCCCACTATACTGTAACGCTGATTTCTGTACTCCAAGGATCAACTCCTTTTTTTTTTCATATTGTCCTTCCAGTACATTAATTTTCTGTGATGTTTTGACTGTTTAAGATAGTAACTAAACAGCTGACATTTTATTTTTACTTTAGAGGTTTAGCATTTTGATTATTTTCTGAAATCTTTGATATAAGAATACAGAATTTTAATTTTGTTGTTGTTGCAGGGTAAACATTTTATGCTATTTAGATTATACTTAGAAGTCCTCATACCCTGTTTTCCTGGGTTTACCAGATCAAAGCGAACATATTGTGGTGCTTGCTTTTTGATAATTTCTTCTATCACTGGGGCCACTTATATGATGATCAGCAAAAACTAGAAGAAGAGCTTTAATATCAAAGCACCGTATCCTGTGTCAGTGTGTTCATATTTGATTATTTCTCCTCTGTTTATTGTTATAGTAGAGATATTATATGTTTTGAAACCAACTATCAAGCTATACTGCATAATAATGTTAGAGAGAAACAATGGATGAGTACAAAAATCATGTTGATGTTTTGTGCACTTTGGCTTTATTTTCCCAAGGCTTATATGACTCTTATGGTTTTCGATATGATTATATGAGGAACATCCTCCAATGTATAATTGTCTCTCACTTATGTCCTGCATATTTGATGCATTTTCATCTTAGGGTCTAACATAAATATTTTGGTAGAAAGGTAAGCTGATGATGCTAGTAGGTACCGCGCCCATGCCTTTTTACATTAATTGTTTGCCATTATTTAATAGTACTTAGAAGTCCTTTGTTTTCTAATTCTTTCCCTCATATATATGGATATTCTGTATCCTTGCAAAAGTGCTTGAGAGAATTTATTAAGGGACAAAAGGGTAATCTGAGGTTTGGCTATTGCAGGTGCGTATTGCACGTATTTTCAACACTTATGGACCTCGCATGTGTATAGACGATGGACGTGTAGTCAGCAACTTTGTTGCCCAGGTTGGTTCTCTATGGCATCTCCTTGCTGATGGCTTCAATAATGTGCCAAACTAATGAAATTACAATATTTGGGCATCCTACCATTTAGAAGATCTTCTAAACTACCAATATCTTGCACAGGTCCTTCGTAAACAACCAATGACAGTGTATGGTGATGGAAAACAAACACGAAGCTTCCAATATGTTTCTGATTTGGTAATCTCAAATTTATCCTACTGAATGTTACATTTATACATGCTACCTTTTTGTGTTGGATTAGCCAAGTTACTTTGTTGCATCTGTTGTCTATCGACTATGTCTGCTGTCTTTTCTTCTTGATTGTATAACCAATTATTTGTGGCAGCCACATCAGTTTAATTGTCAATTATATGCATGATGGCATGATGGCATGATGCCCACTACTGTGATATGGCAGTATCTTATATCTGGTCTGTCATTCATTACATTAATAAATCTTTTATTATGAGCATAAGAGAGCGAAAATATGTGTGTTTTTCCCCTTTTTTTTTAACTAGTATTATTATTTTTTTATTTCAGCTGAAAACCATTCTTTTAACACTTAATTCAAGAATAGATGTCAACTTTCCTTTGCCCTCTCTTTACCTGAATCTCGTGTTTTTTAATGGAAGGTCAGTGTGTCTTCCAGTTGCCCTTTCTGGTAAGTGTAAGGGCCATAACATTGTGGTAGGTATTTCTGACAATGAAGAAACATATATCCTGTGTTTTGGTGAAATAAAATGCATGTTGCATTTGTGTGTTACCAAAAAACTATTTATCAGTATTGGTGGCTAATTTTTCCTCTATTTCTCCATCTGATTATAAAATGGATGTTCATGACTGCCATTGTGTAAGTGGTCATATCTTTCTGAATCTGAATGCAATGTTTCTGTTTGATGTCAAGAAAAATTTAAGAGACTGTCAAAAAAAAAGGAATTATTGACACTAAATAGAGGATTTATGTTTCATCTGTAAGGTTGATGGACTGGTGGCACTAATGGAAGGAGATCACGTAGGGCCATTCAATTTGGGTAACCCGGGCGAGTTCACCATGCTAGAGCTTGCTGAGGTGGGCAGTTCTTTGGATGACTTATTGAAGGCATAATTTTCTCGCTTAGCCTGAAGTTCATTTTGCAATTGATTACGTTTTCCTGTTGATGCAGGTTGTCAAACAGACGATTGACTCTAGTGCATCCATTGAGTTCAAACCAAACACTGCAGATGATCCACATAAAAGGAAACCAGATATCTCCAAAGCTAAAGAACTACTGAATTGGGAGCCAAAGATCCCACTGAACCAAGGGTTGCGTTTAATGGTTGCTGATTTTCAGAAACGTATCCAGGAGGAAGGGGAAGGTCTCAAATAAGATAAGGCAGCTACTTTGTATAGTATGGGAAACATGCCCTGATCCCATGATGAGGATTTTTCTATTTTTTATTTTTTGAACAAGTTAGCTGTTCCTCCAAGAAGGATCTTTTTTTTGTTTTATTATTTTCAATATCTTACTTCCTTGTCATAGGTTTCGTCTTTTGTCTCTTATCTAGTGCCCGGAAATATTCATCATTTTTCACTTCTCCTCATTTGCTTCCGATGAGCATTTGTCCGGTTCTAGTTGGGTCATGGTTGTTTTTTTTTTTTTTTTTTTTTTTTTTTTTTTTTTTTTTTTATTTATTTCTCTATGTATTTTTATTTTACATTTTTAAGCTTTTGCATGGGGTCCCACGGCTTTGTGCATTCCAGGCTTTTGCAGCTTTGTTTCAGGTTATGTTGTTTTTGGAGAATTAGTCCCATGAGCAAGTTGAAGTATGATGAAATGCAGTGTGCCCTAATTGACCCTGATTCTAACCTGATTGTCATTGCTTGCCGACAACATGAGATGGACACCTCTGGTGGTAGGTTTTGATACTTAGGTTGACGAGCAGCAGCAGCGAAATTTTCAGCACCTTAGGCAGAAAATCCAGCCCAGCTGTAACCCAATTGTGCACCAATGAGTTGTCATCATATCACGTAATGAGTTTAGGGCTTGTTTGGTTACATGAATGTAGGGTTTTGAAATGAAATGGATTTCAAAGTGTTTAGATTTCAAATCTATGCATCTGGTTTTAAAAAATTAACTGGTTGGTTAGCCTCAAATCTATCAAAGTTCATAGAGTTTAGCTAGGTTACTCCGCATGAATCTACAAATTTCAATTTTATATTTAAGGTGGAATTCATGGATTTCACCCAATACCCAAGCCAATAATTGTTTAATTGATGTTTTTAGGTAAAAAAGTGAAATTCCTAAATTTTATGAATCTTTTATGAATCTAAGGATGTTTTTTTACAACCAAGCAACTATAAATCTCTAATTATTGATATTCAAATCGATGATTCAATCAACTTATATGGTGATTGATTTAGCTGATTTTACCATGTTTCCGACTTTGATGAGTCTAGCTATTCCGGATTGAAAAGACTCTAGTTTTGAAAACTTGAGCAGACACAAATCCTCTGGTGAGGGCTCAGTGAGGTGATCACTATGGAGTCTTGATCACCTTCCTGTCCGCTGATGCTTTTTTACCATATATAATGTACTAATAAAATAATTCAGAGATGAAACTTGTAGTGGGGTCCACATGAGTTCCATACCATATAATATGTACAGTGAAAAAGTATTAAGAGAGCAAACATTGCTTCTCCAACGGGGAGGTGATCTGAATTCCCGACTCATCACTCTGAAGTGTTTCAATGCACAAAAATGAGGGTGACAAAAATCAATTTTTTTTTCAAAAAGAACCGGTCTTTTTCCTCCGGGTGCACTGTATATTTCCAAGTTTTTATCGTTCCATTCCGAAAGTGTAATGTAAAATGGAGTAATTATTGTACTACAGGACCATTTCCTCTCCCCGGTTTCAAGATTTTGTAAACTCTGGGCCGGTTGTTCTTCCCTGTCTTTGAATGAACTTTTGTCTACGTACAAAATAATAATAATAATAATAATAATAATAATAATAATAATAATAATAATAATAATAATAATAATAATAATAATAATAATAATAATAATAATAATAATAATAATAATAATAATAATAATTTTTTTTTTTGTAAAATGAAGTAATTTCCGAAAGGAAATGAAAACTGCATAGATGGCTAAAAATAGGAACAGTTCTTCCTTTCCAACTCATTAAAAATTGTGTGAATTGCAAGAGGCTAGACCATTCAATTGAGATAATTTCTTAGAAAGGAACAAGCTAGTTTCTTCACCATTTTGAAGTTATCATTTAGTTTCAAGCATCAACTTGCTACAACAGGATAGGAGAGGAAAGCAGCTGGTGACAAAAGAAGACTCCTGTTTGCATCATTGAAAAGGATTTTCGAGATCTTAGAGAAGGCTCAATCTTGAAGAATTAGAGTTTGGATCGTCCATGCTTCTAAATGATTTTTTTTTTTATCATATAACAAGAATGGGATCCACGTAAAGTTTACAGAGAGTTTTACTTCTGATTTATTTTGTTAACGTTCAGAAATGGGTCTAATTATTACTATATGGTGAAGAAGTGTAAAGAGAACACAAACCTTTATTTGAACGGATAGAAAATCATGCTCAAAGGATCACGAATCATCCAAGGTCCCAAACTTAAATCAATTCTTTCTTTTCCTTTGTCCAAAAAACTTAAATCAATTCAACATCTCAACAGTCTCCTCACGTGTTATTTCTACAGAACTGATTAGTTTTCGTGTGGCACTAAAATTCAATCCAAAACTTCAAAGCATTACGTGAAAAGAACTTTCTCAAATCAGTAAGTAAATTACAAAGTCATAAATAGGTTTAGTCATGGAAAAGTGACCTAATCAATTGAAATTTTAGGTTACGGGTTACTTGGGGCATGCAGATATGTTCATGACAGACCAAAAAAAAAAAAAAAAAAAACCCTAATCATCCAAACTTCCCATCAACAAAGCTAAAATGAAAACTACTTTTTGAAGAAAGACATTCACAAGCAAAGTCATTGACAACTTAATAAAGGTAACCCATAAAAAACTAAACCCAACCAAAATCAATCATGTTCTTGTTAATGATCTGGTCCTTTCTTCAGCTTCTTCCACCGTATCCATCTGTCTTTGAATTATTAATTCATAATCTTGATTATTGGTCAAAAAAGGTGTAACAGCACCACCGCCCTTCAAATCCACAATGTTCATTTATCCAGTTATCCACTTAGAACGCCACCTTTATATGCTTTCTTCCCTTCCCACTGATACAGGTTTGATCCAATACTCTTTCCATCCTTTAAATGATCAAAATAATAACCAATCCATCTCAACTTTAGAGTAATCAAAAATGGAGTCTATATTTATAGATGCATGCATAGGTATTTTTAATTTTTTTTTTTTCTGTAAAAGAAAAAGGGCAAATACATTAAATAAAACTGTGGGAATGGGATTAAAAGGAGGCTAATAATAAGTTTTGACATGATTAGACTCTTAAGGGGGAACCCCACTTAGTGATACAAGTTGGAGAAAAGAAGTGCAAAAGGGTTGTTGGCATGCTGGCAGATTAAAGCCCAATGAATTAATATCTCAAGCAAAGTTCAGAACTGATAGGCCAAACCATGGAAAAAATTGAGATGAAAAGGTGAAGAGAAAGGGGAGTTGAAACTTGAAAAGGATAAGAGAAGGTAGGTTAGAAGAAAATAAAATAATTGAAAATTTGTAGAGAGTTTGGAAGAGTACCCATTAACTAACAAGAAACCCACATCAAGAAGAGAGAGAGAGGGAGAATTATAATAAGATCACGCACCCAATATTAGAAATGGAAGAACGAAAGAGAGGGAAATGGTTGGTCAAGGAAGAAAGCTAAGGAACCGTGAATCTTTTGAACACTGTCAAAGTGTCAATGGCGTGGTTTAAGGAGTAAGGAGGGATTGCAAGCAGGCAATAAAGAAAGAAAGCATTAGATTCGGTAAGATTTTGGACAAGAACATCAGATGTGAGAGAGAGAGAGAAAGTGGCAATGTGTCCCATTCGTCCACAGAGACCCAGAAACTATTTTTCCCCCCTTCCCTATTGGGAACCCAAAAACTTCAATACATGAACAGAGATCTCCTTTAGCAGACCAAGGCTGTAAGCTTAGGTTGGGGTTGAAGGGTTTAACCTTAAAAAATGAGAGTTCTTCTAGCAATTGAGAGGTTGGACCCCATCAAACACACCCCATAGGATCAATGATGATATTCTCCTAACCATGGTTTTAGTGCATTTCAGAAGACCTAAGCAGGTTGAGATTAGTGATAATAGCAGTGAAGCCCCACACCTAACGTAATAAAATGATGGTACATCCTGAAATGATGGAAATTATTTGCATTTGAGTTCACACTTTTTTCTGCAAAGCTACATTAATTTGAACTATTTTTTTTTTTCTATTTCTGGCAATCTTGTAACTGCTTTGATTAGGTCTGTTTGGTATTGAAATGGTTCCATAAAACCCCAAGCCAAAGCTGACCTGAGAGAGAATCAGTTCAAAATCATGGAAGTTATAACAGTAGTGTTACAGCATTAAAAGGTTGCTCAGTTGGTAATGACTGGTACTTTTTAGCGACAAAATCATGGATTCGACTTTCCTTATGATATATGTAATAGTCTCTACCGTAATACAAATATACAATTAAAAAAAAATGTTAGTAGAGTTAGTTTTAGGTATCAGATACCAATTTGATCACAATTGATTCCACACAGACATGGACAAATGATCTACAGAGAATAACAAAATTTGATGGGTTTGATTCGTACCATGATGGAAGATTCAATCAAAACCTTATAAAAAAACAGCAAGGAAATTAAGATTCATGAAGATTTAGGGTTTCCTGCCGATTGTGGATTTATTATTTAATTCATGGATTTTATAGCTTCATCATGGTTTTTGTTTCCTGCCGACTGTCTTGACCTTTTGGGGTTGTCCATATTACCTGAATCCCAGATTTCATGGTTCTTCATCAATCCAACCACTAAGTTTGTCTCTCAAGCAACCATGAATATTAACTAATTGGGTACTTTAAAAATGTAACAGTGAGGAGTAATTGTAGGCCATAGTGCCATACCATAAATTAAGTTGAGATCAATTTAAAGCTTAGCAGTAAATGAAAATTTCTTCTTTCTTTTTAAAAATTTTCATTGAACCTTAAATAACAACAATTTAATGGAAAGAAATGTGAATATAAATATACAAATCATATGCTTGTGTATTTGACAAAAACAAATGAAAATTCTGGATATCAATATATAATGGCAAGTTCAAGCACAAAAACACCCTTATTCTATAAGGATGTAGAATTCTTTTCCCTAAATTAGGGCAAGGAACCTATGGGGGACAGCCAACCGACTGTAAATCTATAAGAGTAGCTTTTTTTTTTCAAATGGTTAAAGATTTCTGTGGTAAATAATTTTTTTTTTCTCTTCATTATCAATGCTGGTGTTGGATATGGTAGCATATATGGTACCTTACAAGAAAGATAACGAGGTCATTTTAAGAGGAAAAAGAAAAAGAAACATCAGACACATGAAAATGTACGATGCAATCAAATGTAATAGCCGATCCATGTACGATTGTGAATTTTCCAGCTAACTATGTCTACAACAAAGACTCAATTACATGTTAATAGTAAACGGGTCAAGAAGTTGGAAAGGGATGCTTTGGAGTGTTGTAGACTTATGTTTCTCTAATTTTAGTCATTGAGATTTTGGTTATCAGATGATATAAAGACTTGTTGTTGTGTTTCGTTTTTCACTTATTAGATAAGACCGACCTTCTAGCAATTTCTTTCAAAAAAATTTTGTTTTGGAACTGAGATTCATTTGAGCCAGCTTACGCACACCACAATTATATCTTCAAGAAGATGGTTTTATATATAATTTAAATATACAATGGGGGTTTTCCCCCGACTCCAAAAAGATTTGAACTCTTACCCTCATGGTATGAGAATATTTTTCTTCACTACTAGTGGTTTTTTTTTTGATGTACCAATATTCATTTCATAGAACAAGAGCAAGACAAAGTGTCAAAATTACATAGATCCAACAACCAACTAGTGGAATTTGGCCAGAAGTTCTCTCTGTCAAGGTAACTACATTCCCAGTTAGAAAATGAATAACTGCATTGCATCCCTAGGAACTATACTTTATCATCATTAACTGATGCCCTTACTCTATAATATAAAAGAATACCCTTTTAATACTATCAATTAGTTAGATCATTAAGGTGAGGAGATTCTCTCTTCCCCCCATCAAAGGAGATGAAAGTGGGTCCCAATTTGCTAATTAAGTACTCAAGTAATAACAATAATAGCCACATTATCATCTTCATCATCAGAGGTTAAAGCTTGAAATAGATTATTCAATGTCTTATCCCTAATGTTGTCTCAATAATTCAAATTTTGGGGACCAGAATTGCTTTTTTCTCTCTCCACTGTCTCAACCTTAAAAAAGAAGCTCATGCTAGCTCACCTGGAAGATCTTCCATCTTCTCCTATATGGACTCTCTCTTGAACATCAGTTGTTGTAGCTAGTAGCAATTGCATCTCTAGTAAGTAGTTGAATCAGAGATGAAAGGAATCGATCTCTTCTGTGCATCTCCAGCCTCCACAGCCATCTGTGTAAGCTTGGACAAAAGCTCTGTAGCTCTACAAAGTGGTCGGGCAATAGATCGCCACAATCCCCATGTCAGGGATTCAAGGAGAAGCAGCAGCAGAAACCATCTCAAACCACCATATTCTCATTCTAATTCTCACTCTCGCTCTCAATCCAAGCCACCCACAAAACCCAAATCTCACAATCAAAACCAAACCCAGAACAAGACTGCAAGGAAGAGCTCTGCTAAAGCGACTGATCTCATTAGCCCACCTGGGTCTTCCAGGTATCTCTTGAGCGACACCTCTTTCCTTGATGCCTATTCGGATTTTGATCCAATCTCTGCATTGGTTCCTGTTGTACCCTCAAGACCCCTTTCTCTCAACCCTCATGATTCCCCCGCTCTGAAACCTTCTCCTTCTTCTTCCTCTTCTTCTTCAACTCCCACCTTTAAGCCCTCCTCTTCCTCTAGATCATCTCTTTCATCACCACCATCTCCTGCTCTGAAACCACCTTCTTCAACTCGTTCTAGTGATCAAATTAGTCCAACTTCTTCAGCTCGCTCACATGAACAGGTTAGTCTCTTCTGAATGTATTTGTTGTCTTTTTCCTTATTATTTATTGGGAGAGGTTCTCCATGCTGTTGGAGGGATGGATACATACATAGAGACTGATCATGTCTTAGCCTACCCCTCTTGCTCAAATCAAAATGACTTCTCATTTGTTGCAGGTTGTAGAATTGAAGGTCTCTTTGCACTGCAAGGGCTGTGAAGGGAAAGTAAAGAAACATATCTCCAGAATGGAAGGTAAACCTTCTTTCTAGAAAAATATTTGTAATTCCCTTCCAACCAAACAAAGTCTAATGTTCCTTATTTTTATACTTAAAATGTTATTTCTCATATAAATTCTAAAACGTTTTTCACTTACCACATAACAACAACAATAAGAACAAACATTGAGCTAACTAAATGGTGCTGGAAACATAGATTTGTGTTTTCAAATCAGTTTTGTTTTGAATAAGCTTATCATCTAAGGTTATTGAATCCATGTAGAAAGAGTTTGGTTGTTTTTCTATAGTGCCAACTACCGATCTGATGCACCAACTCTTCTCCTTTATTCAAGTTCGAAGCCAACACAAACACTAGTGAAATTCTTACCATATAAGCAAATTCCAATTAATCATGCAGTCTCTATCACTAAAATAATAAAAGAACCAACGAATGGACATCAATATGGGGACCGAGCTAGTTCATGTGAGCTTTTATTAAGTTGTGGAGATGTTCAATTCATTCCTTTGGAGAAAGTATTTGGTTGTCATCATATTCATGATGCCCTCAATAGAATAGACCAACTTGAAATGATGCTCTTGTCATTTGGAGTCATTTATATATGTTTTAGGGTTTCTATGCATATGTTTGAAGAAGAGGTTCCTTTTGAATTGGATAGTAACTTATTATTTTGTTATATGATGATGATGTTAACACTCTTATTTTCATATCTTGATTGATATAAGCAGGTGTGACATCTTTTAACATAGACTTTGCAACGAAGAAGGTAACAGTGATTGGGAATGTAACACCATTAGATGTGCTTGCAAGCATTTCAAGGGTGAAGAATGCACAGTTCTGGCCTTCTCCATCACCACAGGTTATCTCTAGTTACTAATAGAAACAAGAAAAGAAATAATGAAATCTATGAAGTAATAGAGTTTATGTGTGTAGTTTGGTATAATTGTATTATGCTAAAGACCAAATTTGGTTATAATAATATAATTTTAGTAGTCTGACATGCTATCTTAGATTTCATAATTATCCGAATCAGATTCTGATTCCGTATCTCTTTAGTTTAATATCTACAAGAAGGAGGCAAATCAAAGCAGCTTTTTGATTCACTTGAACTCTGTTTTAATAATTTTTTGGAATAATATTCTTAGTTATTATATATGGTTTAAAAATCATATACTTTAGCTTTTTCAAAGGTATTAACTTTCCCTTTATGAAGGTGGTCCAAATATTAATCAAGTGAAAAATTAAAAAATTTGTGATAAGTATTATTCGAAAGAGGGTTTGAAAATCACAATGAACAATTGAGCCACAATATTAATGTACATATATAAGTATAAGAGACTATAATTGTAATCCAAATTCAAATCAGATGAGTTATGCAATAATTAAATTTACCAAAGTGGTCTAAAGAATGTCTTTTGCAGAACATCAAAAAGATGTTTTTACCAAAGAACAGAAACATAAGCGATAAAATTGGTTCCCATTGAAACCGTACAACGAGTTTATCAAACACTAACTTATTCTAATAGTGCTTTAAAAATATTTTCAAGACGGATTTACCAATCGCTCATTGCCAATCAAAGAACGGTCTTTTAGCACAGAAACACTAAAAAATGGTTTTGCATAAGAATTGGTCTCTTAAAACAGAAATGTTACCAAACGCATACTTACTTGAGGGACCTTGTTAAAAATACAAAAGAACAAGACTCAAACATGTCTTTCATCGTCCAAATACCTTGGGCTATTTTTACGATAGTCATGTATATGTAACTCACCACCCATCAAAACCTGATATTTTCTTCATCTAGGTGTTATGTGAAATATAGTTACTCGACATCACAATGTTAAATCTTGGCTCCGCCCATGAAGGATTGGATATTATCTTTACATTATATCTGTTTCAATCTATGAAGGTGAGAAAAGAAAAAGAAAACTTAACTAAAAAAAGGTATATACTAAAAGATGATTTCAGTGGCTGTGTATATTGGTAGCAGATGGCATGCAAGTCTTCAACATCATATCCTTTGCTGATACAGAAGCACCAGTGCTAGCTTTGCAGGTTTAAACTTTTCTCCGGCCCTCTTGGCTCTGGGGTGTTGCGTGCCCACCATTCATGAATAATGACTACAGGTTAAAGCTTTTACAAGCAGTTGTCCATTTCTTGGTGGGGTTTCTTCTTCCTTCCTTTTTTGAGATTTTGGAAGCTTGCTTTAGAAAGTGGAACTTTGCTTGAGCGAGTGAAGACAATCAAAACCAGGTAATCAATGTGTCGGTCATATATATTAGCTTTTAGATCTAGAAGAAAGTAGAATTCCCAATTCCAATCTCTTCTTGTCGATGCTTTTGCTGGTAACTTTAATCTCTTTGGCTGAAACATGGAATGGCTAACATGAATATCAAGAAACTCTGGAATTTTCTTTTTAATGATAAAAGGAGAAAATGCATTCAATTAAAATAGTCTTTACAGTTACAATTAAAGGTGGAGAGTCCTATGAAGTTGCTCTCAACCGAAATAGATTGGATTGCATAGAGAAAACTCCCAATCAAGTAACGTGTTAGACGGGTGTGCCAAAAGCAGCTTGAAATGAGTTCAGATTCACTATATGCAGGGGCATAACCAGGATTTAGCATCGAGAGACTCCAAGTGCTGATACTTCACATGTAAAAAGAGGGCAACTCTGGAAGTTGGATTACGTAGAGAAAGCTCCCAATCAAGTAGCATATTAGATGGGTGTGCCAAAGCAGTTTGAAATGAATCCAAATCCACTATATACAGGGGCATAACCATATGATTTAACGTCGAGAGAGGCCAAATGTTGATACTTCACACATGAAAAGTGGGCAACTTTGGAAGTTAGATTGCGTGGAGAAAGCTCCCAATCAAGTAGCATATTAGACGGGTGAGCTAAAGTAATTTGAAATGAGTTTGGATCTGCTATATGCAGGGGCATAATCAGGATTTAGCATTGACAGAGGCCAAGTGCCGATATTTCACATGTGGAAAGAGGGTTAAAGGGAAGATTTCAAAAAGTTGAGAAGAGGAGGGAATTTTCAAAAAATATGCCCCCTAGCCCTAGGGAAGCTCCACCTTTGTTTATCCTTTAGGTTAGAGGTTTGTGCTTCTCTTACACCTCTCCATCACATATTGGGGGGAGGCCGTCGATCTTCACTAGGAGAAAGGGTCAAGGAAAATTTTAAAATAGGAGGGAAGGGAGAACTGAAAATTAGGGGCGAGGGGGGGTAAGTCCTGAACTTCACACTGAAAGAGGGCAGGAAAGTTTTAAGAAATTTTTGGTGGCCCCTGGCTCGGGGGTTCCCTCCCGTTTTTAATAGGGTTGAGGTCTTTGCTTCCCTTATATCTTTTCACCACATATTAAGAGGGACGTCAACTGAGTCCCACATTTGATTCACTTTGCCTGACGGATAGAGGAACCAAAGTTATTTGAAATTAGGCCCACTTGGTGTGGGGTTTAGAGTTGGAAATAGGTATTGATTGCAGCCTTAGGCGTCGGACCCAAGCTCAATAAACTCGGCCCACATATTAATTGGGTGGGCTTAGATTACTAACGAAATGGGCCTAAAATTCCTTCTTCTTTTTTTTTTTTTTTTTTTTTTTGCCATTTTTCAAAGGATTACAATTTTGGACTTCGATGGATTTGGTTACCAACCACGCAATGCAACCTAAACCACTTCCCACGTCCTTCAAGATATGAGAAATTAATGCAGTTCACTTCCTTGATCGTCATAGAATTACGTAATAGAACAGAAATGACCAGGAGCACGAGCAGGTACTCTTCATTAGAACCGAAGGCCAACTTAATGCTTCACTTTTTCATGGCCATAACCATCTTCAACCAATCAACCTCAGCTCGTCTCCTCGGCGATTCATCGTTGCACCGGCAGCCTCCATATAATCAGCAAAGCTCGATCACCTTCTTCATCCGAAGCGTGCTCTGCAACCCCCACCCACCTTCTCCTCCCCCAAGGTTCAATTCCACTACTGCTACTCCTACTACTACTACTACTACTAATCCTGGAGGAATCGGATCGGAATACCCAGTTCCAGAACTCGACCCAAACCCAACCACCGGCACCTCTTCTGGCATGCAAAGCTCCTTATCGTTTCCAACTGCGACACTTGAAGGGCTGGATTTGGGAGCTGTAACACCTATTGAGGAGGAGTTGCTGGAAGGTTTGGATAATGGGTTGCCATATATATATCTGGGTAGAGCCAAAGGAGCTTACGTTGCTAGCTCGGATGATGGAAGTAGTCACATGATGGCAATGACTGCAAAGTTTGCCGACGGAAGAGGTGGCGCTCGTGGTGTTGGTGGTGGTGGTGAATCAAAGGACAGCTTGAGTTTCTATGGTATTCATAGAACTGATGCCCATGAGTCACATATCTCTGTAATTGGTGGTTCGGGAAAGTACGAGGGTGCAAATGGTTATGCGACTGTGAAGGCTGTGAGGTTAGGCTCCAGGGACAATAGCACCACTGCCGGCTCTGCCACTGCCGCCGCCGTCGCCGCCGCCACCACCACAACTGCCCCCCTGCTTCAATTCACCGTTTACATCACTTATTAGTTGGCGTTTAGGGCTTTCTTATTGTCATTAAAAGGAACCTTGAGAGTTAGATTATTGATTTGGCTGAATTTATATTAAACTCCATCATGGATTTTTCCTTCATATTTTTATTCTTTTCGACTTTTCTCAAAATCCTCATTACAATTTACAACCAAAGCAAACATCATCAGTGGTTAGAATCTTTGATCGATCAGCGATTCAGTGCTGAGAAAGCTGGTGATTAAAAATACTTAATGGAAAAATCTGGGCTTGCGAAGGCAAGATCAGATAACCACCTAGTCGCCTTGAATATTCACTTAACAAAATATATAAATCATACTGTTTGATTTTTAAATACATTGATCTCTAATTGTCTCAATTTCTTGTTTATTGGTAATCACAAATAACAAATCTAGATCTTCTTTAATGACATTTAACTACGTGTCTACGTGTACATGTTCTCTCACTATTCATTGGGTGAGAAGTATAAAGAAAGATACTCCATCTATTATGATTTTTTTTTGGGGTGAAAGTGTATGACAAGTTTGAACTCAGATAACGAGAACCAACACTACTGGTTTTAATCTCCATTGTCTCCACTTAATTATATGCACCACATACGTGCATTTTCACTATTCCAGAAATTGCTTCAATTCTACGCAGGATTGTCTTGGATCGTCGGATCCGAAATTTCAATCGAGATTTCGATCTCGACCGTTTAATATCACACGCCGAGATCGAAGTCTCAACTAAGATTTCAATCCGGCAGTCGAAATTGTTTTGTTTGACAATCCTGTGCATTAAATGCACAAAACTGAAGTAAGGTCCCACTGCTCCACTGCAAACAAAGAAAATACTAAGATGAATCATAGGACATATGTACCAACTATGAAGGCCAACATCCTTGTTAGGGTTAGCTAAATCTCAAAGATATATAACACGGGCATAAAATTGTTCACCTATAGAACTTATTTTATTAATAAAAAATAATAAATAATAAAAAAGAAGAAAAAGAAATGGTTTTCATTTGTCTTTTAATTAAACCTCAACAATATGAGAGTTGAGGTTGAATTTGTCTTTAGCTATATATTTGGGGTTTTTCATTCCTTTTCAGACTAACAATCACATATGAGAGTTCAAACATTACACATTTCTAAGTTTGAGATGATTTCAAAAATGACTTTAACCGAAGTTCTATGACCATCCTCATACAAGTATATTCAATCTAGTGTTAACAACTAAACGATAATCATGTATACAAATCTGGAGGAAAACCCACAATTAATGAAGTTTTTATTTAAAGATCCAACTCTGCTAATAATGCTAGCTAAGCTGGTCACCCTTTACTCCACAGTTAGAATAGATGTATTCCATATCAACCATTTCATGTTACATATATCTTTCTTGTGATTTGGACCCTATTGGTGGGATAGTTATATGACTTGCTAACTAATTTCACAGGTAAATTGGGTTGGATATTTTTGTCAATGGACAAACCAACCACCCCTCTATCTATTTGTGCAAATGGTTTTGGTTTCACCACCAAAACAAACTGTCTAACTTCATCAATTATCTAGAAAAAATTCCGATTAATTAAACAACTCCATTAGCTCCACTCATGCTATCCTCTCCACTTCTGGGTTCTGTGATATAAACAATAAACAACAAACTGTACTATCAAAACCCAGCTTAATTAGTAGAAACTATAAATATACCAGCTGAGGTTTCTTCCTTAATTCATTCCACATTCTACAGATTTGATTCGATTTCTTCACTTGCTTCCCTCGACAATGCCTTCAAAGCTCGAAGCCACACTCTGCCTCCTCCTCCTCGTCATAGCCCTCAGCATCGGCTGTGTCCACTCAGCTCGGAGCCTCATTGTGGACCCCACATCACCACCACCACCACTCCTCTCTGATCCTGTCGCCACTACAGCACCACCACTAGCGGCGGCGCTGCCCACCGTTGCTCCGGTTTCATCCGTTACCACCCCCGCAACAGCAACAGCACCAGCTGCTTCCGCGCCAATAGCGACGCCGCTGCTGCCACCCACTCCTCTTCCAGTAGCAGCATCCTCACCTGCTGCACCTTCCGACGTGGCAACGATACCTGTTGCTGACGTGTCACCTGTAGTGGGTCCCACAACAACCACCACACCACCGGCGGATCCGTCATTGTCCTTCTTCATGCACGATATCCTCGGCGGATCACACCCATCGGGTCGGGTGGTGGCTGGAATCGCCGCGAGCATGGGAGTCAACAGTCAACTACCATTCTCAAGACCCAACACCGCCATATTCCCAATGAACGGCGGGATCCCTCTCCTGAACAACGGTAACAACATCAACGGCCTCAACGACAACAACATTCCATACCTGGCCGGTCTCGGCGGCGCCTCGAGCACCTCCACCGTCATAACCAACAGCGGCAACAACAACGCCGTCAACGGCGGAAACAACCTTCCCTTCGTCGACGCAGGGCAGCTACCCACAGGAGCCACACTTCAGCAGCTCATGTTCGGTACCATCACGGTCGTCGACGACGAATTGACGGAGGCGGAGGATTTGGGTTCGTCGGTGATTGGGAAGGCACAAGGGTTTTACTTGGCTAGCTCCGTCGAAGGAACTAGCCACACCATGCTTATTACGGCTCTGTTTCCTTCCGGCGATGCTCATCAAGCCCCAGATGACACCATTAGTTTCTTTGGGGTTCACAGAACGGTGGCTTCGGAATCTCAGATAGCCGTCGTTGGAGGAACTGGGAAATACGAGAACGCCAAAGGATATGCAAATATACAAACCCTGCAACCCACCAACGATCACACCACGGATGGGGCGGAGACGCTTCACCAGTTCAGCGTTTACCTTTCCTACTAGCTACATTCCATAAATTAATGTCTGCCCTGTTTCCACCACACGACAATCACTGTGCTTGCTTAGTGTTTCTTCTTCTTCTTCTTCTTCTTCTTTAATGGTGGAGAGGGTATTTGATTGTGAACTTCCATCGGATTGTGCCATTTGCTTTCCAGTCCTGGTACTAAACCTGAATTGGGTATGCTTGCAATTTCAATTTATGAGTCTCATTTCATTTCTAAATTTGTTTGCTTTGATTTCAAATCAAATAGTATATATTTGAACTTTGATTTGACGGGAATCCTTCTGATTCATGGCGGCAGTGTGAAAGATTAAACTATAGCTTTCAGAACAAACGGGTAGCAAACGTAACACAACAAAATACCTGTAACCCAAAGCCACGCGTAGGAATGTTTTTAGAGTCCCCAACGACAGAACTTCCTGGTGCTCCACCTCATCCACTTTACATTATTGCATTTTGTCATCTTCTGTCCATACCGATTATGATCGATTTAATTCGCAGCTCTCTTATCTGAAGTTGGGCCTTTCATTTCAAGAGATGGCGAAGCAAGTGGCGATCGTCGGTGCCGGAATAAGTGGCCTTATCGCATGCAAATACGCCCTCGAAAAGGGTTTCCGGCCGATAGTGTTTGAAGCTAGAAGCAGCATCGGTGGGGTTTGGACTCGAACATTAGAGACCACCAGGCTCCAGACACCCAAAGAGCTCTTTCAATTCTCTGATTTCCCATGGCCTTCCACCTTGCAAACCTCATTCCCTGATCACAATCAGGTCTTGGACTACATCCAAGCTTATGCGAATCATTTTGATCTACTTCAACATGTAAAGTTTAATTCCAAAGTCATCTCCATTGAATACGAAGGTGCATCTGAAGAAGAAATGCAAGCTTGGGATCTATGGGGTTGCATTGGTCAAGCTTTTGGTCCTGGGGGTAAATGGAACGTTACAGTACTTAATGGAATATCTTCTGATCAAACCAATGATGAAGCCACTCAGGTACGCATTGCTTTCAACAGATTTTGAGTTTCTCCTAGTAATTTCCAGCTACCCATTTCTTGAGAAATGGTTGATAAATATCTAAAAACACAGGTTTATCAAGTGGAATTTGTGATCCTCTGTGTCGGGCGATTCAGCGATCTACCAAATATTCCAGAGTTTCCACCAAATGAAGGGCCAGAGGTGTTCGATGGTAAGGTGTTACACGCTATGGACTACTCTGATATGGAGGACGCTAAGGCTACCGAATTGATCAAAGGAAAGCGAATTACCATTGTTGGGTTCTCGAAATCTGCACTGGACATTGCAGCAGAGTGTGCAGATGCAAACGGTGAACTGCTCACCATATCTATTTATGTGTTGGAGCAGCTGTTGTAAATGACTTCTATTCTTCTCTACATCCATTTATGTTCTTGATTCAGGCTTTCTCTGTTCTTCATATTGCAGGAACAGAGCACCCTTGTACGGTTGTATATAGAACTGAACAGTGGAACGTTCCTCATTACCTTCCATGGGGGGTACATATTGCATATCTGTACCTTAATCGTTTCTCTGAGCTTTTGATTCATAAACCTGGAGAAGGTCTCCTACTTGGTCTCCTGGTTACACTTCTTTCACCTCTGGTAATTTGCTAGCTAAAATGCTTCATTTTCCCTTCAATGAAAACTAGTAGTTTCCTCCATTAATGAAACCTTTATTCAATTTGCAGAGGTGGGTTTTCTCCAAATTTGTGGAAAGCTACCTTAGATGGAAGCTACCCTTGAAGAAGTATGGTTTGGTACCCAAACACAGTTTCTTTCAGCAAATAGCTACTTGCTTACTCACAACTTTACCAGATAATTTCTTTGATAAAGTCGAAGGGGGGAGCATCATATTGAAGAAATCAGAAAGAATTGGCTTCTGTAAAGATGGGCTAGTGATTAATAAAGACTCTCCTCCTCTACAATCAGATATAGTGATTCTTGCCACTGGATATAGAGGTGATCACAAGATCAAAAACATTTTCAAGTCACCTTCTTTTAGAGAACAAGTAACCGGGTCATCAACCACAACAGTTCCACTCTACAGGTCTCTAGCATCATCTCCTCATCCCTTGTCTTCCTAAAAGTTGCTTATATTTTAACTCTATATTATATACTGTTCATTCAGGGAATGCATTCATCCGAGAATACCACAATTGGCAATAATTGGATACTCAGAAAGTGTATCAAATTTATATACTTCGGAGATGAGATGCAGATGGCTTGTGAATCTCCTGAATGGTGATTTCAAGTTACCTAACATAAGAGAGATGGAAAAAGATGTGAAGAGATGGGAAAATTACATGAAGAGATACACAGGTAAGTACTTTAGAGGATCTTGTATTGACATAGTGCATATTTGGTACAATGACCAGCTATGCAGGGATATGGGATGCAAACCCAGAAGAAAGAATGGATTTCTTGCAGAATGGTTTGAACCTTATGGTCCTCTTGATTATGCAAATCTCTCTGCTTGATGTTAATACAGTCACGGGAGGATATGCGAGAATGAAATAAGGAAAAATGAAGGTGTCATTTGGACAATCCTATGTATTAAAGAAATAATTGGACACAGAGAATTAGATGCTATGCATTTTTGTATTCTGTATTTTTTTTTGGTTAGAAATCTTTGTATTTTGTATTGACCTGGGTAATACATACAAAATGAGTTTCTTAATATGATTGTTACACAGATGGAATATAAAATATGAGGATATAGTTTTCTGATCCTATTTATACGAGAAAAAAATGAATGCACAATATCCAATTAATACTTAAAAGGAATGTGCAATTGGAGATGGGAAATACACAAAATTATGCACAGTTAACTCTTGAAATCAAAGATCGCCAAATTCGCAATGATCCTTCAAAATGTCTCCTAAATTCGCACAATAATATATTTCATAAGCAAAGTCTCCTAAATTTCATCTTATTCCTTATTCTGCCAATTTGATATAATTTTAAGGTGTTCATGATTTTTGTCAATAATCTTGGGCATTGCCTGAAATTTTTCTCAACTAAATGGAACTAAAGTCCACCCTGTTGGTCCAGCAGCAATGATGTTCCGCCATCAGACCTTCAGCTCAAAGTTTGAGTAGGCAAATGCATGAACTTTTTGAGCTCCAAGTTTGAATTTGCACTAAACTGAACCATTCTAAAGGTTAAGAACACTCTTGAGATAAACTGAAATTTTGATCTTAGGCTTTAAAGCCTGCTGGATCAAAGGTCGAGGATCTTTCTAGTTTTCAACTCAATGAAGCTTGGATCCAGAATATACACCATTAGCAGGTTGCGCATCTACCCTTAAGCCTATCAGCCATGAAGAGCAGAGCTCCTTAAGAGCATAGTTACACTTGTGTCTGCAACCCAAGAACTCCAACGGAAATATTGTTCCAATGCTGTTCCAATGCATCACAGTTGAACCCTGAAATTCACAAGGCAAGTTTTAAACCTTCAGTGCTCCATGTCAAAGATCTTTGCAGTCATGCTGAGTCATAACATAAGCATAACCAGAAACTGATGTGGATGACTCCTATTAATCTTTACCAAATGGGGGGGGGGGGGAAAAGGATTATTCAATTCCAGAACAATTCCAAGCCATAACCAATTTATGTTTAGGATAATAGTATGAACACACTTCTCATCTGTTCAATTTACATTCAATGTGGAAGATTAAATTTATTATTATTAACTGCATTCTCAGCTACACACTCATTTCAATACAAGAATGTATACTCCTCCAGCTACAAAATTAGGACAGAGGAAAAATAATAATGAACCCTTGAGGTAACAACTCTTTACATACTAATTACCTCCTCTATGAGTTCATCAAGTATCAATTTCTCGATTCCCTTACTCACCATATCAATTTCATCCCCTAACTCCAACCAGCTCATCTCTATCAACAAATCCTTTTCCAATGCTTTATTACTTCCCTTTTCTATCTGGTTCACCAATAACTTCCAAAGCTCTTCCACAAGATACTCTTCACGCCATGGAGCTAATCTTCTTCTTGTGGGCATCACCCAAGGATAAGGGTCCATGCATGGCTGAAAAATCTCCATTAACCCATGGTTCAGACGATCAAACAACAACCTCCTTTCTGACCTTGGCCATCTCAATTGCTCCCCATACTTTTTCTCTAGCTTCTCAAACGCCTCAAGGCCTATAGGGATTTCCAGTGACTGAAAAGCAGACAAAATCCTTTCCCGATTCACACGGTTCAAACCTGAGAAAACAAGCACATCATTAACATAGAAGTAGTCTCTATTCTCTTCGATCCTCAATATGTCTGAATATTTGCCTTTCTCTTCAGAATGATTCACAGATTCTTCCCTTGTCTCTTCATCACTTGAGACGTTCATTGCAAATTCATCTCCACATGGGATTGAAGTCTCTGATTTGAGAAGTCGAAGCTGCATCCGAAGACCTGAAGTGAAAAGATGAAGAGTGAAACAATTAAAGTTTGCATGCATGATTTATCTGGAAACAAAGAATCTGTATCAGTTGACTAACCATTTAGATCAGCGCTAACCATCCCAAAGCTCTCAGGACCAGATGACACGTCTTCCGCAAATGGCTCTAGAACTGAAATTGGACTAGGCTGATCAACATCTTTGATGCTTCCTGGAGATTCTGGTTCAGGTAAAGAACAGTTAGCAGAGAACAAACCTTCTTCCGTGGATTGATCTGGTGCTTCCTGAAACATTATTGCATTAATTAGAGAAAGCAAGAGCTGAAACACACATCTTTAAAAGAGAACATGAAAAACAAAAGGAGTCATCAAAAAACGCATCATTAGTACATCACATGGATTGAAAAGAAACATACTTTTGTTAGTTCCAACATTAGTTGTCAACATAACAGGACTTGATTTTTATTCATTTGAGGAAAAATAAAAACATATAAGAAACATAGCATAAGCTGAAATGGTTATGTAAAGAAAAATGAGTGGTAAAACTAGAAATATAAAATAAGATTCTAAGAAAAGAACAAATTAATGCCAAGTTAGGAAGAGCTACACTACATGATGAGTTGTGAAGAAGGCTGTTTCAGGTGGCATGGACACATGTATGCAAGGGTGATTTGACTCAGAAGATCCAGGGGCAGACTTAAAATGATTCTAGGAGAAGTGGAGAGGAATATTGTAGATCAAAGAAAATGAATCCCAAGTAGCAAACCCATTTAGGTGGCATAAGGCTGAAGTTTTATATGGTTAAGGAAACACAAAAGTTTTATCACGAACTTGTTGGAAGAGGAGAGGCAGAAAACAGATTCCCGGGTAGTTGGCATACAGAGGGTCTATTACTACTGGCTTGGCAGGCTGGCCTTCTATTAAACATGGTAAGGCCCACTGGCAGATGAGTAAACCAAAGACCCCTTCTCCAAGAGTTAACTCAATGAAGCTGTTCACTCAATCGTGGAAGAAGTAAGCATCAGTTCAGTTGTTGAAAAGTACAGTTGAGTTGATTCGAAAGGCATGTACTCTTCAAGGATGATGAGGCTGGAGGCTTTCGGATGTAAAAGTCCTCAGTCATTTGTTTGATGAATTGCCCGATGTCTTGGTGAGCATTGATGTTTTGAAAAGATTCAATTTTTTATAATGACATACTTTTCATTTGTGCTACTCGTCAGCTGATGAGCTGTCACCCCCTTTAGATTTGAAAGACATTATTGATACGAAGCAAAAAATCATCAACAAAACAGAGACAAATTTTCCAGACTAACTAAATGTGTCCAAATGAAAATGATGATATGTTCAGTAATAAAATAAGGGCAGACAATTCACTTCAGGCATAATAGTTTCATGTTTGGGATTAAGTTCACCTCACTATTTGAGTTTACATTTTCACAACTCTTTCCTCCCCCACACCCAAAAAGGAAGAAAAAAAAACCAACCAATAACAACAACTAAGGGGTGGAAGATCATAAGCACCCCACTCCCCCACCCAAAAGGGGGAAAGTCTTTGGAAATAAAAACTGGTAACCACTTGAAAGTATCAAAAAGTGTGTAACCGAATGCACAATTCCAGAGAATGAAATAGTAAGCAACAAAAGGTTTCCCAATCCTGTTCCACTTTATGAGGGAGAGGGAAACAGTTATACTAGATCAATTATTATCAAAAAAGGACACAAAAAATAGAATTCGTATAAGACGGACTGTCTGAGTGAACAACGGTTTCAATTAAAAACATTTGGGGGGGGGGGGGGGAAGCAATGGCTTAGGTCTGTCTCACTTTGACCATCTCCCACTATTACATGAATAACTATCCCTAGAATAAATCACAAATGAAAGTAAACATTTCAGCAAAAGAACTCCCTGATAACTACATCTTATACACCAGTAGAGAAAACCATCATCCTCAACTAGAGGAGATGTACAAGGCAAGTGGTCGATAAGTAAGGATTATAATGTTTAAGCTTAACACTAGGTTAACCAAGGGATGTTCACAATGCAGGGTCAAACTAGATGCAAGAGAGACTAAAATTAGCCAGTGCACACACACACACACACACACACACGGAGAGCTCTGCCATTCCTCACTATTTATCCAAGATATGGTGAGAGAGGCCTTTGGCGTCCCCTCTAGTCAAGGATTGGGGTCACGTAATCAATCAACATCAGGAGAAAAAAGGTTGCCCAACTGAACAAAACATTAGGGAATTTCAACATTTACAGGCCATGGTAAAACTTCAGTTTCACTTTCTACACCAAATATTAATGCCCACATGTAGCCAGTCATTTCACATGGAAAAATAAAAACAGTGAAGTTAGCCCAAAAAATCCTCGATACCAAACAAAGATTAAAAAAGAAAAAGGAAACAAAAAAGCCTCCCACAAAACAACAATTTCCCCATTATTAAAATCTATGATTCTAATTTACAGGTAAAAAAGAAGAAATGTGGATAAAATTAACATAACCACTAAATTTCCAATTGCAAAGCCAGTGGGCATATGAAAGACCTCATGATTGCAATAAGATTCTGAACATAAAACTTCATACTTGTAATATGATTCTGAATATCAATATTCGTTTAAAAAGTTAACCTGTAGAGTATTTAAATCCTTTTAACATTATAATTCTAGAAAACCAGGCATGTCCTTCATCCACTGTAATTACTATTCATTTAGATGTGAGCATGTTGGTTTTTATGTCTTTTGACATGCTACTTCTAGAAAAGAAAGGATGTACTTGCAACATGTCCATGTGTACAGAGAAAAAAAGTTCATTAATCAGTAGACTTCCATGAAACCCCTGCTTCCAAACACACCGATTTTTTAACCTCCATCAGTACATCTATGATGTCATTCTTGAATTGATATTTTCAAACAAACAGATAAGACAAAGCTAAGAGTTGAAAAAACTTGAGTGAACACAGAAAATGATAACAACAAAATGGTAACAAGCAATACATTTGCATGTTTAAAAAGGATATTTAAGAAAGAACCCAAACCTTTAGAATCGATCCATTAGCACCCTGATTAGGGAAGTCTCCAACAGTATCTAACATGATACAGGCAGTTGATTCAGGCAGTTGCTCTTCTATAGTCTCACTAGACCAGTTCATATCCTGAGTCTCCGGAACCTGCACTTCTTCAACAATCAATCTCTGATCAGCTACATGAGAAAGTGGTTCACAAATAACAGGTTTTAGATCAGCATGATCTGTCTTTACTAGATTGTCTTTAAGTTTGTCCAGGCTCAAAGGAGTTTCTCGTTCAGCACAATTATTCTCCCTGTTTGCTCTAAATGAAGAGAAAGATTTTTCATTCTTGGATCTTAGGTCCCTGAGGAGGGAATCTTCTGTGTGGTTGGAACGCCTTATTCTTGACCTATGCGACCCCTCATTGATAGCTTTTGACATCGCACAACTGTCAGTCCCTAAAACTCTAAGGCCAGTGCCTGATTTTGAACTTCCAAATACAAAAGACAAAGCTGGAACAGACTTAGACCGTCGATGATCTCTAGAATAGTCATCTTTCCAACCATCTCTGCTGCTAATACCACTTGGGCTTCCCCACCTTGCTGTTCCATCATTCCTCCCCAAGGCTTCACCTGATCCAGAGGTGAGTGGCTGGATTTCCCTATCAGGCATAGCAAGCATCTCACCAAGTGTGCTGCGACTGCTGCTCTTACCAACCAATCCCACTTCTTGAGACTGGCTAGTCATCTTCCACCTATCTGAGAGTCGTTTTTTTGCTTCCATTCCTACAGATGACTCAATTGAACATGAAGATGATGGGCTGTACTTGTTTTTTGGGTCAAGAGGATGTCTAGAAGCTGGTGGCACATCATCCAATTTATTTTTAGAATCCTTCGCTGACACATTGTGTGATTTATCATCCCCAGCATAACCTCTGAGCCCTAAGCTGGACAACCTTACAGAACAGTTGTTTGCACCTTCGCTTCGTTGTCTGATCATCTCCTTTGCGATTTCTCGGGAACTTTTAGGTCTACACCTCATATTGTTTGATGAATCTTTCCTATTCCACACCTCTGCAAACAACTGATGAATCTCAGAACTTTGAGATTTACCATTTATCCTGCAACGTGACTGGAAGCCAACAGAAGAATTGGACGAAGCAGATGCTGATGTACTTTGTGCCTTTTCAGCATTAGGCTTCAAAACAATAATCCTGGTAGGAAGACTACGGTCCTTATCATTCTCTTCAGATTGAGATTTGATAATCTTTGTCGGGTTGTAGGCACCATCTCTACTCTGGCCATGGCAAAACTCTTTCTGGAGTGAGTTCCGAGCTTCCCACCCGTCAATTTTGGAGTCTGCTGTCCAGCACATGTCAGTGTGTGCATTTTTTGGAGCATTTGATGATTTTAGGACTGTTATGTTGGAAAATTGGCAAGGGGGTGAAGCCTCATGGAGATCAGAGAGATGTTTCGTGAACAGAGAATCCGGTCCTTGAAGAAATTTTTGTAAGAGATCCTTGTCGGACACTTTTAGTGCATCATGGAATTCTTTTGATTGCCGAAGCTTCTCATCAGTGGATAAACGTTTTGCATCGATGAAATTTTGCTCTACAAATGCCATCCTTGTGTTTCTAGGTTTAGCATTTTCTAACCCCTCAGGAACTGATTGGTGACTCACTTTCTCTGCCTTAGATGTTTCCAGGACTTCAAAGACATCCTTAAATTCTATCTGTGCCTTACTTTTCTTCTTTCTCAAGGGACGGCACTCATATGATGGCTTATTCTCTATAGATGCAGTTTTCTGGAGGTATTTTTGTGAGAAAATTTTTGGTTGCTTATGAACAGGCTGCTGAGGTGGCAGTGCATCAAGACCCATTAATCTAGCAATTACACTTGGAGGACGTTGCTTGGATTCCTTATCTTTTGACGGCTCTTCCATTAATGGATTCTTTATCTGAGTCCCACAAGCTTGTTTTGAAGAACTACTCAAATCAAACATAAACTAAAAGGAACACAAAAACAAACTTGAATTAGACCAAGAAAGATATTCTCCAATTATGGGGGAAAAGAAAATAGAAGCGAAGTCCACCAACACCAGCCAGACTGGTTGTTGAGTCTTCATGAAATTAGATAAAAGAAGTGGAACCAGGACTAAGGTCTTACTGAATCATCTCCGCTGCAAGAATTGGAATCAGATGTACCATTCGAAGAGTCAACTGATATCCTGTTCTGCCAATCTCCTGGAAATATACACCATTTTATTATTGCCAAAATTGTAGAGGAACAAGTCCGAAGCTGTCAATAAAACTAGCTCATAATCTTAAGAAGACAGCAAAATACTAAAGCACCAAGAAGCATTGGAAAGAAAATATTACATTCAAACATCAGAAAACCATTGTAAATAGAAAATAGCAAGCTGAAGAACTCTAATAACATTGCAGTCCATAGAGGAGATAAAAATGCAGATACAGCTTACAGACAGAAGGTCGAAGAAAAATGGAAAAGATAAAAAAGGGATCCTTTGGGCATTATGTTATGTTTACAGAAAATTGGAATCATGATTTACGAAACAAAACGATTCACCATTGCGAAAAGTAGAAAAGCAAGAGAAAAAACAACATCAGATAGAAAGCACACATCACTGATATGATGATAGCTCATTATGACCTTGAAAATCATTGATTGAAATTAGACATAATCATGCTAAAAGCAGCATCATCAGTATACAATTACACCCAAAGCAAAACCTACTTTTCTTAAAAAATAATCGACCATAGAAGAACTCTAGCTCCCATAAACGAGAGAATTTTAGAAATGATCTGATCTGACCTTCAGGAAGAACACTTGGCGTCAAATCAAGATGAGCTCCCAATTTCTTATGAGATAGGTTTCTGATCTTTGCTGCTGTACATCCATGGGAAGCTCTTTGCCCACCATGCCACCTCTGAACTCTCTCCATACTCAGATCAGATCAGATTAGATATAATAAAAGGTCAAAATCTCGATCTTAGGTCACGAACCAAGGTCTTTCTCGAAAGATGTGTATCTTGAGAATCACGGAAGCATCCGAGAAAGAAAGAAACATGGCATCATGGCAAAAAAATCCATGTTTTCCATCTTCTTTAAACCTGATTTAAAACGGAAAAAAAAAATGCAGTAAAATTTTGAAAAGGCATATGGTAAAGATAATTGAAATGCAGAGAAATTAACGGGATGAAGAAGAGAGGGAAAGAGAGGTGAAGCAGGCCTAGCCTTGGCTCCTCCGCGTCTCTGTCTTTGTCTGTGTCTCTGTCTCTGTCTCTCTCTCCTCCATGGCCATGGGGGACCTTGATCCATGTCTTCCGGGTACGCCATGTCGCCATTAATCCCTGAAAAGCCGTAACAGGAGCGTCAGTTATTAGGGCTTTTTGAATTTTCAAATACTATGTTTAACCCCCCACCCTTGCGCGGGGAAACTACGCTAGTAACTGCAAGCCAGGTCACGGGTCACCCTGCTCTAATTTTCCTCTTTTTTGGGGGTAACTTGGGGTGCGTTAAAATCGAACCACATCGGCCCGTTATAACCCGAACCAAACCTTAATAGGCTGTGTTTGAGCTGCGGGTGGCAGAGTTCGCACCAAACCGCAACCCGTTAAAAATTATAACCAATTTTGTAATTTTACATTAAATAGTATTTGACCTATTATATTACTACTAGGTAGGTAGCTGGTATAGACAATTAAAAAAATTAAGTAGGAATTCAAAAATCAAATAGTTAGTCTACTATTTAATATCTAAGTTCTTCATTTTCATTAGCAATTTTGTTTTCCATAGAATTTTGGCTTTTGTTGTAAAATGTTCAATTGTTTATTTATGTTATTTTTCTTGCACACCATAAACCGGTAGTTAATCCAAGTCTAAACCGCCAGTTAACCCAAACGCAAACCATACCAAACCATAACCGGCCCAAAACCGTTATTTTGTTAATGGGACGTGTTTGGGCTAGGTGTTTTTTAGCCCGAAACTTTTAAGCCCAACACGAAACCGCCCCACATAGTTGACACCCATAGGGTTAAATAACAAAATTGAGTTATTCTGAAATAGTAGCTAACGGACAAAAATGTCCTTCCGATAATTATAGGACGTATCACCACCGCACACGTGGCAACCCTTTATTTAGTAACCCGACATCCTGAATTATATGTATTTATTTGATGGCATGAACTTGATATATAACCCCAAATGCGTGGAATATACGGTTGGTGAGACCTCTTAAAAAGGGTAGGATGGTGTGGTGGGACCATTCTCATTAAATTAAGGCTTCGCTTATTAAATTTTAATCAACCAGCATCATCATCAAGTGACCTTTCTTGACCTTAATTTTTTTTTTTCTCTTTTTTGTGGGGAAAATCACAATTGCTTCAGTTTTTTATTTTTATTTTTTATTAATGTTGTATGCAAAATCTCGATAAGATTCCGATCCAACAGATCAAAATGTACCACTTGACTGTCTATTTTTTTTATTATTATTATTAATTGCGTAAGACTGAAGCACGACTCTATCAAGTGAACCCAGCAGATGTACTTGGGTAGGTAAAGACAACCGGTTCGGTCCCAATTTGCTTACCTAGATCTCATTAATTGAAACTTTATTATTTTTAATTTATCTATTACCACCATAGGCTTGACTAAATATAATTAATTGAAACTTCATTATTTTTAATTTATCCATTACCGCCATAGGTTAAGTTTGTCACGTTTATTTTCTTTGATTTTCTTATTCGTAATTGAGGTTAAGTGATAAGATATGATTAGTAAAATATACCATTTTTTGACCCAAGAAATCCAATTTTTTTATTAAAAGACTGCATCAGAAAAATAAGAAGAGTTTAAAAGTCAAAAAGCCCTAATAACTGACGCTCCTGTTACGGCTAACAGAAGAGTTTAAAAGTCTTAGATACCTTTAATCTAAAAGAACCCAATCATACAAGAAAATAAGAAGAGTTTAAAAGTCTCTTTGATTGCAGATGATGCAATCCAATCCGTGGATCCATAAGAAAATTTTGAATTGAAATTTGATCATAAATGCATCATTAGTAAGTTTGATCAAAATTATAAATGATCTAATCCACCAATAAAATTAAAAGTTTGAGAATTTTGTGCATGACATTGTACATGCTACTTATTTTTAAATTAATTTTTATTTAAATTATTAGAAGATTCAATAACAACCAACAGGGATTGTTCCAAGTAGTAACCAGCTTGGTCTGCTTAAGCAAGGTTCCGGTATCGAAACCTTGTGGATGCAAAAATCCCCGTTGAGAGACTTACTCACCACAGCCAGGTGTGCGACCCAGGTCGACCACCGAATTAGTCAGCGCAAAACCAAAATAATTTAATCTATAAACAGCATCGTTGTAGTAAATATCATAATGTTAAAAGAATCATTACCACAAGACATAGAGGGAGAGGTCATATGAGTCATAATGTTTCGCCCCCTGGCGAACCAAAACCAGGGGGCGAAACGAGATTAAGTTAATATCGCCGGAAAATCGGCGATTTTCCGATTTTCCAACGAATCACAAGAAAATGGCCGTTGAAGGAGAAGGAGAAGGAGAAGGAGAAGAAAGAAAGAAAGAAAGAAAGAAATCCAGTAATGGCGACTATATCGCCAATCATTGATATTTTGATGGAATCCTACTCTCTCTTTTGTTTCTTGTTATTTTCTCTCTTTCTTAGCAGCAGCTTTCTTCCCCTTCGATGGCTTTGTTTCTGGTTTCCCTTCGACCTGCTCTGTAACCGGAGGATCGGAAACTAACTCCACAACAACAGTAACTTCAATTGAAGAAAATATCACACAATTGAGAAAACAGAGAATAAAAAACACAAGACACAAAAATGAAAAGGAATTACTGGACAGAACAGTAACTCAAGACCCTCCATGAATTCTTCGAGACTAGCCACCGAGCACTAGCAACAGCATTATTAGGGTCGGGTTTCTTTTCGACGAGAAGGCACCCATGTGCGACAGTAAAAACTTCAAGGATTACTGAAACCAAGGGCAGACAAATCAAATGATGGGAAGAGACTCTGACTGCCATTTTCCCCTTCCCTGTTCAACTAAATCATCGCCTTTCCGCTTGCGAAGTAAGCTCTGGGACTCTCCACGCAATCCAATCTGACCTTGCCCCAAAGCAGCGATATTTATCCGAGATATCGACTACATCGTTCCTTGCGTATGGGTTCCCTTTTGATGATTCCTAGGTAAGACCTCTTATATCTTATCCATCATCTCACAAAAGGGTTTAAAACTTAAAAGTATTAGCAAATAATAGACTACATCACTTTTTATAATAAATAAAATCTAATAAATAGTAAAATAGTAACAGAATATACAAATTAAACTCTTTTCTTTTTGGGTATAATATACAAATTAAACTTCTGGGAGTATAAAATAATAAAAACACAAATTTACAATACATAGATATATCGTGGGTTGTTTACCACCAAAAAAAATAAAGAAAAAAAAACCAGGGAGCAATCATTGCATTGAAAATTTGTTCGTTCATCAAGCGAAAAATGTCCACATGATTAATGAGAAGCAGAAAGAGCTATGCAAGACGCATATGGTATGAGAATATTAGCAAATACGCGAGAGTTTGAATTCAGTGTTGTGCAATTAATGCAAAGTATTATGCTGCGAACGGTCGAAATTTCGATCTCGACCGAAATTTTGATCTAAAGTGTTCGTTTCTCAAAAGTGTAAAAATATACTTTTAAAAAATGGACAGATGTTACGCATTAATTACACAGCACCCAAACAATTTCCCAAGAAATATTCCCACACTATCATGCTAACACATGAGATTCAGCCATCATGTTAAAAAGTAGGTCTATTTAAGACAAGGGAATACAATATAAAAATTGGTTTTAAGCAAAAAAAAAGAAAAAATTACACGATTCAATTAATGAGATAAACCCCTATAATCCCAAATAAACAAAGATGAAGAAGTGGAAACTAGAGTTAAAATGGAAATAATTGATTTAAATCCAAAACATAAAAGCAATCACACGATTCAACGATTCAAGTTCATGATCTAATTTCTCCGACGAGCACCCAAAGAAAATTAAAATGGAACTCGAACGAGTGGATAATGAACCTAAAATTAGAAACTTCTTGTTCTTTATCAAACTCGTACTCAATGATAGAGGGAGCTTGCGGCTTCGGTTGTAGTGAGATGGTGAGAGTGAAGGCAAGAGACAAGAGAGTCGTTTGCTTTAGGGCTTAAGCTTTGGTCGAGGAGGAAAGAATGACGAGAATCTTCGCTTGCTTTAGGGCTTGAGAGAGACTAGGAAGACAAGAGAGTCAAGCAAGACGAGAGTGATTTGGGAAACACCATTTTAAGGCTTTTGATAGTAGAATATAAAATGACGTCGATACCCTGATTCACAGTCAGTTGCTCCTTTGTGCCCCACATTTTCACATGGAAGTGTACCCGTGCCCAAGAAGCTTCAATTTGGGGCTTCTTGTTGGCACACATTTTGTGTGCCAAACACCTGGTTTAGTACACTTTGCTGAACTAACATATTTTTTTTTAAACCAGTTTACCATACAAGATTTTGACAACTTTTGTGCCCAAATGGGCAAATGGTACAGAATATGTGTGTCGAGAGTATTGCCATACAACCTCTTCTTCAGCATTGTTGACAAAAAAAAACCTCTTCTTCACCACACAATAAATAAAACCTCAACTTGTCAATATAGAAGTCTATACTATCCTCGTACTTTTCCACTGTACAATAAGATGAGGCTCATGTGAAGCCCACAAGAGATCTCATCTCTAAAATATTTTAATTTTTTTTTTACCAATGGCCACCTTAAGCGGATAGTGAAACTCTAGTCTTTCCCCTAAAGTTGAAAAAATTATTTGTGAACCACTTTTGACAAAATGCAATATAACTCGGGATTTGTTCCCGTAGATCAATTTAGTGTTGGATTTCCACCACCTGGATATACTTCTATAGTTCTATTGTAATTCCATTTGAAATCCCTCATCTTCCTCCTAGTGGGATTTTAATTTGCAGCCGCTGTCAGTCAGGATTTTGTCATGTATGAAAAATTAAATTGGACGGCTGTGAAAAAACCTGTGAAAATGTATATGTAAATATAAAATTTTAATTTTACATTCAATGGTTTAAAATTTTTAAAATTTACAAAGTGAGGTCCCTAAGCCATGGCTTCTTGACCTCAATCGTTCGGCTGCTCTACTACTTTCGGTTCTTGAAACTCCCTCTCTATTCCTCCATTGTCCACCATTTTTAGTGTTTCTTCGAGTTTTCTTGTCTCTCTTTTGTAGTCTGTGGTTCTTGGAGTTCTCTTTCTGTACTTTAATTTCTCTGTTTTGTTTTTTCCTCTCTAGGTTTGTAGTTTTAAGTTTTAATGGCTAATTTTCCTCCCAACTTAGAGGATGGAGAACTATGGCTTCCTTCTAACATTTTTTCCGACGAAGTGACCCCAAAGATTAGCCCCAAATTTCCATATGAAGTGAACTACATGGAAGACCTTGCTCAACAGTTCGCTACTTACGCCTTGCTGGAACGTAGCCGAAACGCTATTAAACCTTGTCTAGATTTTGTTTCAAGCAAGGTTTAAAGTATCCCACGATACCATATGATACTAGTCGATACGTATCCATATTTGACCCAACCGATACTACATCTCAATACATTTTTCCATTGAATTACACTAAACCCTATTAGCCAAAGTGATACAATATTCGATACAAAACAATACATCTCTTAAAATCACCTGATCGATCAAATACTCGATACCGGTACTTTAAACCTTGGTTTCAAGCTTGGAGGTTTCCTCTGAATCACGTTTTTCTCTGTTTCTTTTGGTATTTGAACTCAATTATGAAGTTTTGGTTTTGATGCAGAGTACGCAGCAAAGCCAATGCATTGCATTTACTTGAGGACCATCTCCATCCAAGTCGCAAAGACCTGAGGGATAGGGATTTTGAAGTTCAAGTGAGGGTTTGAAAATTGGGGAATCAAGTCAGGTAGACTTAGGGACTTCACTTTGTAAATTTAAAAAATTTAAACCTTTAGAAAAAAATTAAAATTTTATATTTACATATATATCCTCACAAGTTTTCTCACAGACATCCGATTCAATTATTCATACGTAGCAAAATATCCTGACCTGCAGCAAATTAAAATCCCTTCTAGTGGCTGTGTTTCCAGTAGGGGACAGGTGGTGGGTGATTTTCAATAAGCTGCCATGTAAGTAGAAGATGGACCACCTAAAAGTTGGGGATGATTTATGAGAGGTTAATTTAGTCATAACACCCCTTATAGGCAAAATGGTCATTTCAATTTCAAAAGTTAATTTGGTTAACAAAATGAATAGAGTAATATAAAAAATAGGTCACCAGCCACTTAACGGACCAAAGTTTCACCCCAAGTAAAGTTGGCCACGGCTAAAAAAACTCTTTATTTTATCAACACCCAAAGGTGGATACAAACTGATGGAGATACCGAGCACACACCCCCTTCATAACTAAGATTTTGCCTTGTGAACATTATAATATCAATAGCATTCACCTTCTATAAACAAATTTTCCAGTTCATTCGCTGCAGGAAAGTAAAGTCGCAGCACTACTGAAACCTTTGTAGCAATAACATAGAACTAACTCCCCTCGAAGAAATGAAGAGCACAATCCAGTTCATCACCAATGTCACTAAACAGAAAACAAGTACCAGTATGACTCTCAGTTTGAGGTTTGACCATGTAAAGCTTCCCTTCCCATCCATCTAAATTATGTAATTGAAGTTCCAAATGCTTCCTATGAATACAAATACAGGGTCTTGCTGGAGAAGAATTAAATGAACACCGGGGCATGGAAATCCAAAGGCATCAAAATTAATTGGAAAAAAGAAAAATCACGTTCAACAGATCTAAACCCAGGTATAAATTAAGAAAGAAAGAAGGAAAAAAATCACCAGATCACCATAGCCACATCCAATGCCTCAAACAGTATCAGCTGCCCCTTCTAAATTCCTGAGACAGGTTCATCATGTAGGTCAACCCTAGTTCTCTCTGGATTCCGTTTATTCCAAAAGCTCCTTGTTTCAATGTAAAAACGGGCTGAAATTATAGAAAGGCACAATATCAGAACATCAAGAGTTACAGCATAGGTCACTATTTTCTGCCAAAATCATGTTAGGGAAGCAAAAATATTTACCCTGTTTTGTTTCATTTCTACACATTTAATTGGAAAAAGGAAGAACTGAATGACCATAACAACTTACGAAGGCACTAATGTTCCTGGCTAATGTAAAATGAGATATCATCATCAAAGTTCATTCTGAATTAACATGACAAAGGACCCCACTTCAGCTGGCCCAAGAGTTTTCATGTAACAATAATGTATCAGTGTGCAATGAACACTTATGATCCAATTCACACCCATTTGATCTCACAAAAATGAACAAAACAATTTTTTTAAAGACTTGCCCAATGGTTTTAGAATAAAGAAATCATACTGCATTTTCCTCAGCATACATCTATGATCTTAACTGATATGCTGATAATCTAATACAACCGTCACCGGATGGGTTTCCAAATCAAAACCCCAATATAGACTGAATTTTCAATCTCCAATATTAACACCAAAACAACAGGAAATATAGTTAACAGGAAGTGTAAAACCCATCAAAAGATGGGAACAATCCAATGAGTGGTTTATTAGTGATTTATGAAACAATTATCTCAGAAAAACAATCTCACCAATAGTAAAACAAAAATTAAATTTAATCCACTCAAGAATTGGATTAAACTTGTTCTAATTATCAATCTCAACAATCTAATCCAACCCCAGGGTAGTACGGAAATGAGATGGTGGGATCAAAACTAATTTAGAAAATCCACATTCTAAAATAGCAATTGTGCAGATTTGGAAGAAATTAAAGAGCTATCAAATATCAACCCAGGTTGAGTAACTCCCGGGAATGTCCTTTAAACCCTCAAAGTTTGGAGCTAATATGACCAGCAGAGATCCCCATGGAAAAAAGAACTGAAACCAGGGATCCACCGGACATATTAAAACAAAGATTGAGGAGACCAAACACACCAGAAGAAATCACCAGTAACAGCAAGTACAACAATGACTAAATTGAGGAACAAAGATGAATCGATAGAAAGTAGAAATAATACTTGAAATGAAACAGAAAATAGAAAAATGATCAGATGAGTCAAGGAACTGAGGCTTCCCACCTGCAGATCACCTTGGCTATAAATCGGTTCTGACACAAAAAAATTTCTGTTTCTGTATTTAGGAATAATTTTGTACCAGCAAATGTTGTATGGTTAAACCTAGTTAAAAAAAAAAAAAAAACTGTTTCTGATTTGACAAAGAATGAGAATAAGTTGATGAAATGTCATATTCAAAAAAGACCAGATAAGAAAATCCACAGGGAAATAGCAACTCCCAAATAAATCAATAAAAATCTAATAAGTAAAAAATAAATTCAAACTAAACAGAAGAAATTGCGCTAAGGCTAACCGACATATCAGCTCTCAGAAACGCAAGAAAAAAGAAAAGAAAACGCTGAATGGGCATTACAGTCAGGTGAAGCAGAAAAAGATTGAACAGATCAAGGATCAGCATATAGCAAACAGAAACCAACCATAGAATAGAAAAAGAGTGGGCTTTTTATAAGAAGAAGATTAAACCAAGCGATAACCTCTGGGTTTAAGACAAAGGATAATCATTCCTCAGAAGAAGGGGTCGAATTTCTAAAGAATTTCACACTACCAACTTCATTCTTCTCTTCAAAATAACCCCCCCCCCCCTAAAAAAATTATAGAGCATTTTTTGTTTCATACAAAAGGTAACTCAAGTTTCACGGAGCTTTTTCATTGAATAAGAAGCAGGATACTCGAGGTTTCAACAAGAAAGGGCAGTTGATTAGGGCTTCAGCGAGAACCACAGAAGATTTACTGCTACAACATCACTGAGAACCAACAGATGCTTCAACAAGGTGACATGGTAGAAAAACATTTTATGCAGGACAGGATTCATTATGCAAGACATTTTTTTTTTTCATGGATGAATTTTAAGATAGAACTTGGAAGGGGTCCATGTTCATGGAGTTACAACCATAGTTTTTGTGAGTTGTGCCACAGAAATGAGTTTCTTACAAACAATTTTTTGGTGTTCACTGGACTTTTGGTGCCAGGTCATCTGCTAAATTACAGTTGTTTTCTACATTTGTTGACCAACCACCACAAGTTATAGTTGTTATACACCATAAAGACAAAATATTAGTTGTTATAAACCTTAAAAAACAAAAACTTATAACATCTCATCCTATTGCATAACAGAGATCTAATGAGTCCTAGCACAGCAAGCGAGTCACAGATAGCCATCAATGTAGATAACTTCAATCAGAATTATAAAATAGTTCCATTTCAATAGGGAGCCAAAACCAGTAAAATCAGTAATCATACCATAAGCAATTCAAGTCATATTAACTACAGCAAGCTGAAATGAGTTTCCAGATCTAGAATGGATAATTCAGATTCACTCGTGTACTTTAGCAGTAATATGGGCATAGTTGCCATTCTTTGTTCTTTATAAATGAGTAACTGAATATGGCTGTATCAGGTCAATAGCTAGTTGTAATTGTAATCATCAATGCCTCATTTTTTTCTCCTTAATTCCATTTTTTTAATGTATTTCTTATAATGAATTCAACTGTTCTCCCTATTGCTATTTTACATGACTGTTCAACAAATATCAAAATTTCTCGATGCAAATTGAAAACCACCCCTGTTTCAGTCAGAGAAAAAAAAGGCATAGTGGCATATGCATGCTCCAGAAATAGAAATGCAGTCCACTGAGTTGCTCTCAATGATCCAGTCAATCAAACCATGTATGTGGGTCATCCCATAAATAAACCTGTTATCGATTTCTTCCCAGATTGCCATAAATTCAACATAAGGATTTGCATACAAAAGAAGCCAACAACACCAAAGGCAGTCCCAATCTAGGCCAAATAGATCCAAGTAATGGCCCGTTAACTCCCTACCTGTATTTGCTGGACTAACACTTAGTTTCACAAGTCCTCTTCTTACACAGTTGGCAATTAGCATCCCTTAATAGGAAAATAAATACAGTCAATTGCACCTTAAGAAAAGTTTGTTGATGCACAGAAGGAACAAATTAAGGAAAATAGTAAGCAACAGAAGACTAACCAAAGCATCTGGAATAGCATACGGCCTTTCACTGACCAACCCAAGTGTTATAATAAAGAGGGAGCCCATGGTGCCTCAGGCCACAGGATCTAAAATGACCTTCCAGAGGCTTCATGAAGGTAATTCAGATGAACGTCAAAATCCTCCGGAACAAATTTTATATGTGTCTTGAGTTGGAGATTCAAAAGTTTTACTATAATAACAGTACTAAGCATATAGAACATAAAGAAAGGAGACAAATTTATGGATGCCCAACAGATAATAGACGGCAGCTAAAATTCACTGATGATAGAAAGCAGCTATAAATTCAAGACACACTAGTCGAAAAACGTGCATTTTAGCATTACAAAATTGGTTACCTTGATGAGAGCTCCAAATCAGAAGTTCTTATACAAAAAAAATAAAAATGCACTAAAGCTGAAAAGCAACCTATACAACTTACCCATGCTGATATTGATGAACCCGTACAAGAGCTCTAAGAATAATATTCATTTCTCAGCTCTTAAATCATGTTCTGCGATTCTCAGCCATCTGAGAAAACGATTTGATGGCAAGCATGTTCTCATCAAAGTAACGAGCATATGGGTGCTCTTTTGGCACGAGTCGTCGATACTTCTGGAAGTGTTTATTCGCCTCATCTTTTTTCTGCAGCAAAGTGTAGATAATTCCCTGACAGAGATACGGTCGAAAGTCCCTTGGCTCTTCCTTGACAAGATCCTCATAAACCTTCAAAGCAACCATATAATCACCCTCGATGACCTTAATCTGAGCCATCAGCAATTTAAAATCCCTCAAATTCTCCTTCTTCCTCTCTTTCTTACACTTGTCCATAGCACTTTCGATCCTTTTCAAGATATCTCCCAATTCACCCGACTCTGATTGGGCGGTGGCCATTACAAGGCCATGGTAAGCTTCAACAAAAAGGGGATCCTTGGAAATAATATCTTCGAACCCTAAATTAGCCGATTCAACATCTCCGCTGTAACTCAAAAGATTGGCTTTCATTAAAGTCCATTCCCTCTCGGAGGGCTCGATTTCGATCAACCTATCAACCAACGAGATGGCTTCCTGAAGCTTGCTTGCTTTTATCTTAACTTCCATGAGGGATCTGAGCCCCATAACATCGTCGGGATTGGAATCCACATACTCTTCCAGGGTTCTCTCTTTTTCTTCGTCATTGTCTGTTTCGTATGTGCCTTTGGCAGATTGAGCAGTGGGTTCGGCGGCCAAGGCAGCAAGCGCAGGCTTACTGAAGCGGTTGAAGAACAGAGCGGTGGCGGCTAAAGCAATGCATGTTGTTTTCAGAAGAGAAGCGAGTGGTTTTAGGATTTCAATAGGGTTACGAGAACACTGGAATTTTTCTTGTGGTTTAGAAGAGATTTGTGGTTTAGAAGAGATAGGTGAAGAGGAAACTCTGATAGACGTTATCGACTTCGAGAATTTCCTCAGCGAGGAGACAGAGGAGGAGACTGGTTTTGCGAACGATGGACGATGATGGAGAGACACATGAAAAGGGTTTTGGTAGCAATGGAGGTTCGCAATGGAATCCATTTCTGGGGGAATTTGGCAGCTTGGCTTAAGCTTTGTTCTTGCCTTGTAGCACTCTCTTGTACTGATTAGTCAAGCAGAACAAGAAAGAGAGAGAAATCTTCGCGGCGGAAGCGAAGAAGACGAACTGAAAGCATAAACCCCGAAGGCAGTGTTTTTGGGTAAAAAAGTAAATACACACACTTGTTCACAAGATCGGTCAACATGTCAACATTAATCGCCCCTTGCCTTCCATTCTTCACGTTAAAGATGCCATGTGATTCGATTTCCAAGATGATTTTAGGGCTGTTTGGTCAGATGAATTCAAATATCTGGGTTTATGAATAGGAGATTTATATCCGTTTGGTTGTAAAAATTTCTGGATTCATGAAATCTAGAGATTCTTATCTTTTTACACTAAAAAAGTGAATCTGTAGATTTATGAGTACGAGGTGAAATTCAGAAATTTCATCCATACTATAAAAAAAATTAAGTGTTTTTGTATTCACAAAAATTAAACATGAATCCACATATTTCATTCCACATGTTCAGTTAATCAAACAAACCAAACAGTTAATTTTATGAATTATGACTCCATAGATTTGAAATCTCCAAACTGATAAGGGCCTATTTGGTTACATAAATCTAGAAATTTCAAATCTTTAGATTCATAAATGGAAAAAAGCCCGCTTGGTTGTAAACCCCTAGATTCATGAAATCGAAAGATTCATTTTTTTACACTAAAAAGGTAAATCTGTAGATTTATGAGTATGAGGTGAAATCCTGAGATTTCACCCCCACTTTAAAAGCGCTATACATTTGCGCATTCACAAAATCACATTGACAGAACTCTCCGATCCACATATTCAGGTTAACCAAATAGTTAATTTTATGAACCATGACTCCATAGATTTGAAGTCCATGGATTTGAAATATTTAGCTATTTGAAATCTTCAAACTCAAATAACCAAACAGGCCCTTAACAAGCCTCTCCTCATGTTAATTCGGGTATTCCTTTATTAGGGCCTATTAGTTACATGAATGAATCCAGAGATTCGAATTCATGAATGCGAGATTTTTATCCATTTGGTTGTGAAAATCCCGGGATTCATGAAATTTGGATATTCATCTTTTTACATTAAAAACGTGAACCTATAGATTTATAGGTATAGGGATGAAATCCTGAGATTTCATCCTTACTATAAAGTGTTAAACATTTGTGCATTCATAAAAATCACTTTGACTAAACAATTTTTTAGGATGATTCCGTAGATTCAAATTAACCAAATAGTCAAGTTTATGAATTATGACTCCATAGATTTGAAATCTCTATATATTTGAAATCTCCAAACTCATGTAACCAAATATGCCCTCATATTCTAGAACAATTTTCTATTTAGTAGGTGAAAGGAAAGGAGCAGATCTGAAAAGCGGCAGATGAGTATCATTTGTTAGTTGAAACTTAAAACATGCAACTACCATTTTACTGGTGAAAAATAAAACAATAATGACGCCATTAGTCATGAGTTGGGACTTTATAGATAGTTAGATTTTTTTTGAAAGAGAATTCTTCTACACTCAAATTCAAGAGTGAGAAATGTATATTAATATTGTTTGAATCATAGAAAAAAATTCAAAGAAACCTCAAGTTTCAACCAGATGAAAATGGAGAGACCTAGGTGGGAAACTGAGAAATTTTGAAGAAACTTAGGACTTTTTTTGTGCAAGTTTCGATATGAAGTTTCAACGGGTTTTAGGGAGTATTTTAAGGTGGGACTCTGCATTTAAGCTAATTAGAGTATAAATAACACGTTAGATGTATTTTGCTAAAAAAATCAATGTAGATATGTCATTTAATGTACATAACATCAATGTAGAATTGTTCGAGAAATACGTTATAAACTTATCTACTTAAGTACATAACATTCAACATATAATTTCTAACTTCAAAACATCAAATGCAAAGTAAGTAACAATAAAAGGAAAGTACAACTTAGTGCCAAGAGGAATGTCTCGATGGATCTATCCTGTGAGCCGAGTAGTACTATACCTGTAACATCCTCTCTTCCAACCAACAAACATAGACATCCCATGACATTTTATGCCTATGGTTGTCAAGGTAATCGACAAATGTAACTTTATAAGTCTGGTCATCAACATGCCTATAAGATAACCAGTCTGAATAAATTCACAATTTAGATAAGGAAGTCTTAATGGAGGGGGTATTTGGGGAAACATGAAAGAAACAAAAATTGAAAATATGAGAAAGCTACAAAACGTGCAAGAAAAAGTCTCAGGTTTCCACAAAATTTCCCAAATTTCCCATGAAATTTGAGAATTTTTTTTTCTCTCATGAACCAACTGACCTAGCTGGGTTGAACCAAATTTCAACAGGTTTCGATCAAATTTTGACGGTTTCGATCGAAACTTAGGATTTTTTTCGGTCCTCTAGTTTTTAGTTTCGAGACTCCCAAAATGGGAAATTTTTTGAGGGAATTTCATTCTATGGTTTGAATTACAATTTAAATATTTGAATTGCAAATTACAAATTGTTTACAATCAAACTCTACAACTTGTTGACACTTTACTCATAATTCAAACTCTTTTTGATCAGTTAGAGATAAGATCAATCAAGGATATAGTTAGTTACAATGAATTTGAATTCAAATACTTATCCTTTACATAAACAACAAAAATTTAATGATCATTTCTTATTAAACAAAAAAGGGTAATTTTCATCTGGACCCCCTGAGGTTTGGTCCATGTCATTTTTAGTCCAAAAAAATAGACACTTTGCATCTGCCTCCCCTGAGGTATTCAATAAGATCAATTAAGGACAATATGTAATTTTTATGACCAAAATAACCTCACATCTATTCTACCGTTAGATTTGCATATTTTCTTCACAACTAAATCTAACGGTGAAAATTAAAAGAGTGGGGTGTTTCCTGGATCCACTCCTATACTGACAGACTCCCATACCTCCAATTGGCCGTTAGATTTTAGACTCCTGGATCATTCCAATCGCAAATCCATCTGAAAAAATACACACTCTCAGTCCCCAATTCTCTCTCATCCCCTTCATCGTCTCCATCTTCATCCGGCGTGCCGCCATCGCGCCTACTTTCCTCCTCACTCCGCACAAGAGTTGGATTTCCCAACCTCTGAATCTCCGATCAAGAATACCTTGAACACATAATCAATTTTCCGATTGAAATCCCCATACAAATTCAACATTTCTCTCGCCCTCGCAAATCTAATGAAACCCCTCCCTAAATTCGCAACAAAGAACTAAAATCTAAAATAAGTCGGGCTAGAGAGGATCAAGTGGATTCCAATTGTAATCGTAATTGGATAAGGTAGGAGATTGTGAGAGGTAAGGAATTGCTCATGAAGTTCCTCGACCAAAACAGAGAAGAAACAAAACAAAAAATAAGTTTAGGGTTACGGAATGGAAGAAACGGAAATGCGGGAGAGTGACTTCTCGGATGAAATGATCTTCAGCCACCATGACCCATTTCGTTCGCGCCTTACCCGCCCCCCCCGCGGACGCATCTATCGCTTTCATTTTCCTTCCGTAGTTAACTCACAAGCTCGGTCTACCATTTATACACTTAACTTCGATGCTCGATGAAACAACGGAATGGAAAAATCCGATAAACCACAAGAGAGGAAAGGAAAGGAGGAAGGAAAAAAATCTTGATACGAGATAGAGATTCACAACCCAGCAGAATCAATAATAGACGTTCAAATCCAACCGAAAAAGATTAAGAAGGGAAAAAAAAACCCTAGAAACCAAAGTGAAAACCAATACATCAACGGATATGGATTTGATTTATCAGGACATGATGCTGAAAGATTCCATTCCTTGACGATTTAGTTTTCTGGATCAGCTCAAGCTTGTTTTCTCGTTTTACCTTCGTCTTTCATTTTAAGTTTTTTTTTTTTTTTTGGCCTTTGCTTGTTAAGTTTTGCTCCACTGTGAACTTTAGAGCTTAGAAATCCGGAAGAGAGAGACATAAAAGAAATGTATATGTTTTCAGATGGATTTATATTCATCCAATTGAAATGATCCACGTGTCTAAATACCTCCACTCTTTTAACTTTCACCGTTAGATTTAATATGAAGAAAATATGCAAATCTTACGGTAGAATAGATGTGAGGTTATTTTGGTCATTTTTTTGGACTAAAAATGACATGGACCAAACCTCAGGGGGTCCAGATGAAAATTACCCAAAAAAAAAGAACATTTCTTACATTCTAGTTATTTTGCATTGTGTATAACAATTGCAAATCAACCCTCAGATACCAAGTGGCAATGACGGATGGCATAACCATCCCTTGCAAGCAAATGGTTCCAAATTAACCAATTCATGATAAGGAGCAAAGCTGGCAGAATTTTTTCTAACTCTAGAATATGAAAGGTCAAAGACTCATAAATACTCTCTAAAACCTATGCTGAATGCACATGAACAATGGACAACCATACAATAATGAATAATTTTTTTTTTTGGTAATCATACAATAATGAATAATTAAAAGCAAGAAAAGTATTAGACACCAACTTCAAAATCTCTCAAATTCTCAGTGATCACTCTCTCTCTTTCAAACAAACACAACTCAACCTTATTCTTACAAAATGAGGTTGGCTAGACCTTTATTTTCTCCAGCAGTTCTATTCTAGGCCATATTTGTTAGTAACCTTTTCCCGTCTCTGTTTTCCACTCATGGGTGCACAATTTCCGTTTACACATGAACAAGGTCTAGAAGAAACACTGTCCATTTACACATGAACTAAGTCTGCGTTTGTTTGCTGGAATAAAAGTGGGGTGGGAAAATTCTTGAATAGAGTGTAGATTTCTTACTTTTTCCTTAAATCTCAAAATAGTTGATTGTTTGGTTGCTTGGAGTGGGAAAGTGAACTTGTCTGCTGATGTGGCAGCCCAACTTTCCCACCCTAAGCCATTTTAAAACCCTACATATTTGGTAGGACTTTGTGAAAAAGTTAGAAAAAGTAAAATGTGGGACCCACCACTATCACTTTTCCACAAAACCCTTTCCTTTTTTTAGTGTCAAAACGATTGCTCACTTGGCAATGACTAATATTTTTTAGTGAATAGGTTACAAGGTCCACTTGTTTGTAGAGATCTATGGAAAGGGTGTGGAGGCAGAGGACCGTGGTACGGTACGACCCAACCCCATGGGTTGACCCATTTATTACACATGGGGCCCACATGTTATTTTTTTTCCCACCCCCCCCTTTGCAAACAAACGCAACCTTAATTAAATGGGTGATGCAGGCAGCACAAACTTTGAAGAACTAATAGCAAGAATGAAAAAGTTTACAATTCATATTAGTGACTTCTGCTCCCCTCTTCAAACAAATGGTAAAATTCAGAACAAGCTAGTCAGTAGTAGAGACGCCTACTAGACTAAATTTAAGATCTGGGAAATGGAGAGGAGGTGTTCAGACGTAAAGACTGAAAACATTGAATACCCAGGTCGTCTGTAATCTAAATAAAATGAAAAAAATTCATCCTTTAATGAACCCTTCAAAATAAAATAGATTCTGCAATGGATGTAATGGCATAGAAACAAATTGTAACATTTGACTTTGCTGTGAATGATGGTGTAAGAACATCGGGTATTGGCATTATATGTTGTGGCATCTTTATCATTGAAAAAACTAGAGTCTTTCGAACAGGGGAAAAGCAAAAGCCAATGTATAGAATCATATTGAGCTCTTGGCATTATTAAATGAAATCACTGTAGAGTAAGATGCATATTCATCAAGATTAAGCATGATATCTATTCCATCTAATGAAATTGATGTTGTTAAACCAACAAAAGAGAATATTAAAAACAGATAAAATGGGTAATACAACTATCAAAGAACTCATTGTAGAGGTGATAAATAAAGACCTAAGGGGCTTTGGCTACTTGGTCCTGGCTTTCATTTTGAGATTGTGATACTTGTGTGTTTTATTGTTGTACATCATTGACTGCGTCAAGTTATTCTGCACAATGAAATTGTTGAAACAGGCCTCAATTCCCAGCCTATAATGTTGAAAGCTGTCCCAAGGTTGTGAGTAGGTGGCTAACACATAGTCAAGATTGTTGTTGATTGTTGAGGATGTCAACCAGATTTGGTTTAGATAGAGATTCAGACACTCTTCTTCTCTTTCAATTCTGAAGGTTGGTAGTGTTTTTATTAGGAAGTTGGTCCCCCCCCCCCCGGGTGAGGGCAAAAGTTTTTGTAGATGAGATTTGGTAGAATCCATGCATGAGCAGTAAAAATTGACACTGTGTACAATAACAGAATTGTCGAAGATCCCTCCATTCTTCTCAAATTTTCTCAAAAAAATCTAAGATGTAACTCCCTGGCTTGTGCTTCTTTTTGGATCAGATTTGTTGCTTTTGTTTACTATTGTTGCTTTGATGGAGTTCCCCTTTTCTTCTTCTACTTATCTTGTTGTCTTCCAGAGTTGTTCCCTTCTAGATTTTCCTTTGTAATTTCTTTAGGTATTTTTGTAACATGGTTCAAGTTTTATTGTTAAATCTTCTTTGCTTCTTTCTCTTGAATATTTCCTCTTCTTTTAACTAAAGTTGTTCTTCGTTGTTCTTTTTTCTTTCTTAACTCAGCCTCTGTATCAATGTCTGAGTGTTCTTCCTCTTCTAAGCTTGCTTTTTCTTCTGCTTCTTTTTCTTCCTCAAACTTTGCTGCCTCTTTTTCAATCTCTTTTTCTTTTTCTATTGTTTTTCCTTTTCCCTTTTCTTTTTCTTTTTCTTTTTCCTTATTTCTCTCTGTTTTTTCTTCATGTTCTACTGTTCCTTTCCTATTTCCTTCAGTAGTTGTTGTTCTAGCTGCTATGTGAAGTAGGAAAGAACTTCCTTAGATCAAGCTTTTCCAATTACTTCAATTTCTGCAGCTTCCACAGATTTGTCCTTGCTGTGAGCATGACTTATTAGGATTTTTCTATCTTTAGTTTCTTGTTCTACTTCTCTAGAATTTTTGTTGAGTATTTTTCCTTTCTCTGCCTTCTCTTCATGTGCAGATTCTTGTGCTCCTAACAATGCTTCTTTCTCTTCGGATCTTCTTATTTTAGATCCCTTTGTAGCATCAACATCTACGATTTCACAAGAATTTGTGAAACAAGCTTTTGTTCTTGTGGTATTAACACCACCAATCCCACCTTCAAGGGCTGGCCATGTCACTAGGCCAAAGAGGGAAGGGGGATGTTGCATCAAAACCTCCCCCTTGTTTTTGGAGCCTACTTGTGCTCATATCAGGTTGCACAAGGCAAGACTTAACAGGGGAAGATGGATGTCTTTGCACTTGAAGACAATGTTGTTGATTGAAGGGAATTTCCAAAGCTCCAACTGAGAAACTTTCATTGCTAATGATAGCTTGAGTATCAAGATATAGGTTCAAACAATCGTTGAAACCCTTGTCATTGGAAGAAGTGTTGCATTGAGAGATTATCAATTTTCAACAGCTTTTGATTTGCACAGCCAAAAGAAATATCAGATCCTGAGCAAGGAAAGGGGAACACATCTTCCAAGTTCATTGGAGGTGAGGTATTGAACTTCATATTTAAGAGGTCAATGCCCTCAACACCCCCCCCCCCAAATATCTATGCCTACAATAGGACAAATAGTCTCATCCACTAACATCAAAGAGGAAGAGAGAGCCCCCTTGAATGGGTTCAGTTTGTAGGCCCTTGAAGAATTCATTAATCCCCAAGTTTCCTTTTAGAGCTTGGCCACCAGTGGCACGATTAAACCCATATTCCTCTTTGCAATTTCTTGTGAGGTGGCATATCTTACCACATTTGAAGCAAAGAGTTCTTACCTCATATAGCAATTGCACATGTATCCATACTCCATCAGGGCTATAGATTGTAGCCT